>NC_137822.1:7796350-8134057 GCF_963921795.1 Nannobrachium achirus | reverse complement strand
AAGAGAATAGGCATACAAAACGCATGAGAATAGCATACATACATACAAAACGCATGAGAATACCATACATACAGTAGCCTACATACAGTACATACAAAACGCATGCAAGCACACAGGCGCATCTTCACGTGCACAAGACGTGCACAAAACAAAACGCACACTGTCAAAGAGTGCACCATGATCCCTGACACCATTGTCACAGCTCTTCATTATGGCGTGGTTAAATTAACAGCCACTTCAATGACCATAAAAACAACAGTAGCCAGAGCTCTTAAAACGCTGAGCTGTTTCCAGCATGGCAGTGTCACACACACACACACACACACACACACACACACACACACACACACACACACACACACACACACAACACCACACTTTTCCCCTCACATCAGCAAACAAGAAAACTGCAAACCGCTTTATTATTTATAAAACAGGATAGTATAAGCTGTTGTTGGCATAGCAGTCAATGTTTTGGGGCCTCTTCTTTTTTCTCTCTCTCTCTCTCTCTCTCTCCATTTCTTTTAACAGAGAATTATACTGTCATAAAACCCCCTCTTTTTATTCAATACAGCATGTCTAGACTATATTTTTATTATCATTATTGCCAGTAGCTAATTAGGGTTTTTATTGCGCGAGTCGATTTGGAGTTTTGCAGCACCTTTTGTTTTTCTAAAGTTTTTGTCATTCCATGTGAGTCTGAGGGGAATGGATGTCAGTCAGTCAGTCAGCCTGTGTCAGCCACCCACCCACTGTAGGAACCGCAAGGGAACCAGGAACCGCCTGCACGTCTGCTCTCGCTAGTGTCAGACAGGGACGTGCTGGCCATTGGGAAAAGCGGGCCAACTCCCGAACGGCCGGTTCATTCCCGGCCGGTCCAGGCCGGCCATTAGGAAAGAAATAAAATGTCTGCCTTCGTTCCATTTGGGCTGGGCGGCCAACAAAGTAAATCGTCACTGTCGGGCAGAAACCAGTTTCAAATGTGTAAATCTTTTCTTTTAAAGTAAAGCCCTGCTTCAGCGAGGCGTTGTGTGCTTGTAGGATGGCTGTTTTCACTACTTTTGTGCGACGGCCTTGTAGATGAGTGCAAAAAACACAACTTTATTGTACATCTGGCAGCACATATTGTCCTAGTAGAAAATGGACTATAACAAAATACCATAGTCGGTACAGAAAGGTGGCGGCTAATTTGAATGTTTATTTTCTTTCCCCTTTTCCTCCTCCGGTTTAGTCATGATTGTGCCAATTCCCAATTTGTCCCCCAGACTAGTTAGTGTATCACTGCTGCTTAAAACCCTACAGCAGGGGTCCTTCAACAGGGGGTCCAGGACCTCTAGGGGGTCCTCAGAGTTACTACTAGAAACTTTTCCTCTTCTTTTTTTACATTAACCACTTGAACCCCTAATGTCCATATTGTGAGATCTTTAGCCAAAATAGCCGATCTACAAGCTCACAACGCCTCCTGCTGCGAGGCGTTGTGAGCTTGTAGATCGGCTATTTTGTCAAAGAGGTGTTTGGTGAAGAGGGGGAAAAGAGCAGATTAAGTACAGAGTTTATTAAGTATTGACAGTTCAAGTGGTTAAATATCTGAAAACACAAATTGACATGAATCCAAAATACATGATCGTGCTGTCAAACAATGAAATCTCTGAAAAGGTTGTGGGTGTCCCCGCTTCATCTCTCTCTCAGCTAAGGGGTCCTTGGCCTGAAAACGTTGAAGAACCCAGCCCTACAGTTTGGTGGGAGTGTGTACTGTATCTCCTCCAATACACATGAAGTGGTCGATTTTTCTTTTCACCTCACCTGATCTGCTGTATATACCAGTGGGTTTCAACCCTTTTCATATCAAGGTCATTTAAATATTCTACATTTGAGCCACGGACCACCATTTGACCCAAAACCTTTTTGTTACCGTTAGATACGATTTTGAATTCCATGCAGTATTGAAATCGTACCATAGGAGAGATAAACTGGCAGATGTTTAACTATAACTTTGCACTTGAGAGCGATTTGGTTTCATTTTACGCTCTTAAGAGTTAAAGATCTATAAGGGTCCATTTGGCTACCACCTCTCCATCAGTTTCTCCTGAGAAACTTGTAAGAGTCACTAATGCAGCGAACAGAGGGGCTTCCCAACCTTGAACACGGCCAGTTGTTTTTTTGGGGAGCGCCCGGCTGCCCAAGCCGGAGGTACTGTGGCTGACCCCTCGTTTCCACGGAACATCGCAAAAGTCCCGATCATATTCATAATTCCCTTTTTGCATTGATATGAAGGCCTGAGTTGTTGTTAAGGACCAAAACATATTGTTTGGGCAATCCAACAACCGATCCTTTGTGGGGCGTGAGAAATTGGATCCTTAAACGTGTTAGTAATAATATTATTGCAATTTTATTTTTACTGGTGTCATGTTGTGGCTTACTTTCCTCTCTGGAGCAACTACATTCTTTTTCAGGTCAGTGCGCTTGCAGGAATAGACTGATGCAAACACATAACAACACAGCTAACACTGATATTAATAACACTGCATTTGACCCCCAGTATATCAATTCAGTACCAGTAACTCTTCTGTTATTCTCTTAATCATTTCATGTAGCAACCATTATTTCTTCATACGGCACTACTTTCCCACAGGAAAAAGAAAGCTGAACTATGAACCTCCTTAGCTGTTGGTGATGTTCCATTAACATTTCCAGAAAGTGTAACTGTAACACTGCCTGAAGTCTGTGGGCTAGCTGGCAATGACAAAACTCCAGCTTTATAATTATGACCGTATACTGTACCTCAAATACTTTAACTTTTCTTAATCCCTGTCCCAGAGACTTGTTAAAAAGCTTTTAGTGCATTTACGCGGTACATATAGTACGTACATATATACAGACACTTATGTACAGCATATAGGCCTACGTACGTACTGATGTCATGTATACAGCAGTGGTTCTCAAACATTTCTGGCCCCAAAGATACAGTACTGTATGTCACAAGGAACATAGTCAGGGGATATTAATACAATCTAGGAATAAATTCCTTACCAAGAAATGTCTTCACCAATGTGTGTGTAAAGGTGTCTAGTAACACATCTAACAAAGTTTGAAATTCAAAATTCCTAGGAGAATCTTTTACAGCTGCACTATACAGTACAACAGGAAGAAAATACCCAGAAAAAATCTGCTTTAAGTAGCTTTATGTGAGGGGTCGCACAATGGTTTAGTGATGAGTCATCACTTTTCACAGTTTTGTGGGGGCCATTTTAGCCCAAGGAATTGGTATTTTCTTCCTGTAGTATAGTTTATAGAAAGTCAATGGGAGCCTAACTTTCTGTACAGCTGTAAAAAATTCTCCTAGGAATTTTGAATTTCAAATTTTGCTAGATGTGTTACTAGACACCTTTACAGACACATTGGTGAAGACATTTCTTGGTAAAGAATTTATTCCCAGATTTGACATTATTCTGATAACATTCTCTGTTTCCATTTGGACAGACTGAAAATAACTTTTAGCCTTTTTTTTAACCCCAGCATTCTTATTCTGGGGGGAAATTCAACAAAAATAGCCGATCTACAAGCTCACAACGGGCCACAAGCTTGTAGATCTGCTACTTTTGGTGAAGAGACTTTGGTGTACTGTAGGCTGAAAAAGAACGCATAAAGTACAGTTTAACTCTGGTCCGTTTTACTAAGTATGGAGGGTCTTAGTGTTTAAACTAGTGTTGCCCGATCCCGATCACGTGATCGGATCGGCCGCCGATATGGCCGTTTTTATAAGATCGGAGATCGGGGAAAAAAAATCGAAAAAAAAAAAAAAAGTTTTTTTTTTTTTTTTTTTTTCAAAAAAATATTTTCTGGGAGTACTGAAAGTTACAGGTAAGGTGAATGCGATATGAAATGTAAGCTTACCATAATCACAGTAATCCTTAATCATTTTCAATCATATTCAAGGGCTTTTGGAGAAATGAGACAGACAGAGCACTGCAGAGGGAAGGTGATTGTGTCAGACTCTGTGTACAGCTGGCAACTGATGCCAATAAGTAGTAATTGGCCCCTTGCTAATGGATCAAAGGAAGGCAATTATGTCTCTCTGCACTGTCAACTAGCTCAGTGGTTCTCAACCTGTGGGTCGGGACCCCCAGGGGGGTCCTCAAATTATTTTGGGGGGGTCCCCAGATGATTAACTTAATGTGCAACATTGTTTTCTCTCTCAACAGTAAACAAATCAACATAAAGTTTAAGTGTATAGAGGGTATCTGCACATTTCGAAAGTGAAAAATTAAGGACTTTTTAATACCTCTAAAATGACAAATTAAACATTGGCCAAATTGTCAAATATTAAAGCCAGAAATTGTGAAAATAGCCAATCTACATGCTCACAACTCCTCGCGTTGCGAGGCGTTGTGAGCATGTAGATCTGCTATTTTCACAATAGAACCGTGTTATACAAAATATACTTCCTCAACTCTTCAGGGTCGGGGGTCCCCAGTTAAAATATGATTATTTTGGGGGTCACGGCCTGAAAAGGTTGAGAACCAAGTGATAGAATGAATAGAATTTTTTTTTCTTCTTAATGCCTTGCCAAAAGATCGAATCGGGAAAGATCGGGATCGAATCGGAAGCAATAATATTTGATCGGTATCGGATCGGGAGCAAAAAAACCCTGATCGGGGCATCCCTAGTTTAAACTGAAGTGATATTGATACATTCCAAATAGCATATTATCAAAGTATTCTGCGGCACCCCTGGACTTGCGTCAAGAAGGCACCCTAGGGTGCCATGGCACCCACGTTGAGAAGCGCCGCCTCTACAGTACATTATGCATACTGTACAGTACGTGGGTTCGCTGGGTGTACCGTTTGCGGTTGTGCGGTGGTGTGCTCGTGTGCTGAGTGAAGGCCGTGGGAACTCTGAAGAAGGAAGAGGGACGGACAGACAGACAAAGAGACAGACAGACAAATACAATGAAAGGTGGAAACTGAAACTGAAAGCAGCCCACAAGCTATATATAGAACATATGTGGTGCTGCTAACGCTCTCAATGAGAAGGATGGTGGTTGGTGTCATCTTACTCTATCTCTGTCTCCCTGTCTCCCTTTCTGTCTCTCTCTCTCTCTCTCTCTCTCTCTCTCTCTCTCTCTCTTTCTCTCTCTCTCCATGTCTCTCCCTCTGTCTCTTTTTCTGTCTCTCTCCTCCTGTCTCTCTCTTTTGTCTTTCTCTCTCTCTTTATGTATTTCTGTCTCTTTTTGTCTCTCACTCTCTGTCTCTCTCAGTCTCCCGCTGCAGGCATGTGCACACATAGACGTCAAAGGGGGCTTGAGCCCCTGCCCTTTTATCCGTCTGTAAAAAAGTGCCCTCTCCAGACCATGAAAGCAGTTTTCACTATGGTGAAAGAAATGCAAATGCCCTCTCTCCATGCCGTATCTGAAGGCAGCATTCAAAAGAATTGCCTTGTCCAAACTCTCCTGAACTTGAATGCAGAATCTTAGGTTGAAATCAAGAAATGTGTAGAAATCAATCAAAAATAGCCGACCGCACGACGCTCACAACGCGTCGCAACGCGTCGCGCTGCGTTGTGAGCTTGGAGGTTTGCTATTTTTGATGTTTTCACCAAAAGGCCTTTTTAGAAATTTCAGCCCCTGCCTCTCTAACATTCTCTGCACGTCCCTGCTCCTGTCTCTCTCTCTCTTTTGTCTTTCTCTCTCTCTCTCTCTCTCTCTCTTTATATTATATATCTGCCTCTTTGTCTCTCACTCTCTGTCTCTCTCAGTCTCCCGCTGTGTGTGTGTGTGTGTGTGTGTGTGTGTGCGTGTGCGTGTGCGTGTGTGTGTGTGTGTCTCCCTCACTCCGTTACCCCGGGCTAACATTATTTCAGCGTTACATCTCTTTATTTAACCGGTTCAGACCCTTACAAGTCTAATTAACCCCCTCGAGGACGTCATCCTCTTGCTCTCCACTCCACAGCTGTCGGGGGTGTTGTCCGTCGGAGGGAGGGAGGGAGGGAGGGGAAGGGGGGGGGGGGGGGGGTGATCTTGATCTTGCCTATAGAGCAGAAGCTGCTGTGTGTTTTTTTGTCTTGCGCGGGTTGTTTGTGTGTCAACAACATGGTCGAGCCGCGAGGTTTGCCATTTCACGGGCCAGCCGTGAAGCAACAGGTGTTACGTGTGTGACGCCCCGAGAGGAAAGAATCAGCTACAATGACACACAGTGGATAAGGTGACACGTCAAAAACAACCAGCAGCTTCGTTTTTTTTTTTCTCTTCTTCTTTGAGGCCCTCCGGCGTGTAGGACACGTTCTGTCTGTCTTATTTTCTCGTTTTCTTTTTCCCAGTGGGTATACACAGTCTTTCAGTTGGTTTTGTACAAATTGATAAAACAGGTCTGTGAGGTCTTTTCCCCCCAAGAGAAACAAAATAAGTAAATAAACGTGCCAGGTGCATGGGGCCGAAGCAAGTACCACAAAAAAAGGAACAGAGTCACGCTCCAAAAAGCAGTTTTTATTAATTTCTTTTGTCTGATGAAGAACTACGAACGTCACCTGGGTGGTAATAAATAAATAAAACTTTTTTTTTGGAGCTTGATCCTCACAGGCCGTGTTCCTTTTCCTCCAGAGAGCCACAAGGTTGCAGTAAACTCCACACTTCCACAACCTCCAGTGTAGGAAGTCCTGATGGTTGGTACTGTGCGCTGTGAAGGGGAGCAGCTCACAGCACAGCTGCTTACGCCGTTACACACTTGACTCCTTTAGGTCAGTGGTTCTCATCCTTTTCAGGCCGCGACCCCCAAAATAATCATATTTTAAGTGGGGACCCCCACCCTGACGAGCACTGAGAGTTGTAAGAGTTGAGGCGTTAGATAGATAGATAGATAGATAGATAGATAGATAGATAGATACCTTTATTATCCCAAGGGGGAAACTCAGTTGCCCAGTGGTAGCACAGCAGTATTTAAAAAGTTACAGAGAAGTAAGAAAAAGGTAGGAAGAAACAAGAACAGTACTGTAACAGTAAAGAGAGGGGTATAACACGGTTCTATTGTGAAAATAGCAGATCTACATGTAGATCGGCTATTTTCACAATTTCTGCCTCTAATATGACAATTTGGCCAATGTTTCATTTGTCATTTTAGAGTCCTTAAATTGTCACTTAAGAAATGTGCAGATACCCTCTATACACTTAAACATTATGTTGGTGTGTTTGCTGTTGAGAAAGAAAACGATGTTGCACATTAAGTTAATCATCTGGGGACCCCCCAAAATAATTTGGGTTGAGAACCACTGCTTTTTGGTTCCATTTGTAGAACTGTTCTGAGTTAAAGGTCTAACGAAAGTTAGACCTTTCTTCATGGTCTTTATCATAGTCCTTCAAACGTGTATTAAAACTGAAAAACTAGCCGTGTGTGTGTGTGTGTGTGTGCGTGCGTGCGTGCGTGCGTGCGTGCGAGTGTGTGTGTGTGTGTGTGTGTGTGTGTGTGTGTGTGTGTGTGTGTGTGTGTGTGTGTGTGTGTGTGTGTGTGTGTGTGTGTGTGTGTGTGTGTGTGTGTGTGTGTGTGCGTGCGTGCGTGCATGTGTGTGGACTTCTACAGTATATTGTCATGCTGCTGGTGCCACTGCTCTTTATCACTACTCTTTCACACACCTTACCCTCTCACGCACGCACACACAGTGTAAGCACGCACGCACGTGCACACACACACGCGCGCGCACACACACACACACACACACACACACACACACACACACACACACACACACACACACACACACACTCACTCACACACACACACACACACACACACACACACACACACACACACACACACACACACACACACACACACACACACACACACACACACACACACACACTCTCTCTCTCTCTCTCTCTCTCTCACACACACACACACACACACACACACACACACACACACACACACACACACACACACACACACACACACACACACACACACACAGCCATGCTATGCTAACATTGGCTGGTTTAACAGGTGTTACAGTGCCTGACCTTCACCCTGCTAATCTTCCTGACAACGGGGTCGCATCGTTTTCACGTTCATCGCGAGCTTTTAGATCTGCCATTGCCGATCTATCGCGTGTAGAACTTCTCTCTTCAGCACGCGACATCGGCGCACAACGGATTATAAATTAAGCATAATATATGTTTCGCCGCAAGCCTTATTCCATATGCTGATGAGGGTATTTACAATCAGGCGCGGTGATTAGTGTATTGCAACGATACTAGCGTAACGAGACACGTTCTAATGACTTTGATTTAAGAATGTTCTAATCAGAAGAAAATGACTTGTTCTGTTGACGAATGTAAACCTCGCCTGATACGATGGTGCTCATGTAGAATGTGATGCTTGCCATCCAGTTGTTATGTTAATGATCGCCACTTTCCACTCGCAGAGCACAATATTATGCTACGGCAATTTCCAGTAGTCGTTACGTTGATCAAAAACGGTTAGCTGGCTCACTGGGCACAGACATCCACAGGCGTGGGCCCATTTGTCTAATGATCCGTGGTGTGAAGATTGTTTATCTTTCTCTCCGGGGGAAGCGATTGATTGGGAGAGTTATTTTCCCTGGAAGAAAACGGTATTTAAACTAAAAAGCCTTTTGGAAATTAGACAACAGAGAGCTCATAGCCGTGTGATAAACACCCGCGGGCGTTTTGGACCAACAAGTCTTCCCTTAACCCGTTTAGGCCTGGGATTATTGAATGCTTTGACTATTGAAAAATAGCAGATCTACAAGCTCACAGCGCGGCACCGAGTGCCGCACTGCAAGCTTGTAGATCTGCTATTTTTGAAAAGTCGTGAAAATTCCAGCAAATATTTTAAAGCGAACGTTTGTAACTCAAATTTTGCTTCTTAGGGGGTCCCTGGAACTAAATGTTTTGAGATGGGGGTCCGTGGCCAAATTCATATCATTTTGGGGGTCCTTCACATGAAAACCACTGACATAGTAGTCTCTCAAGAACAGGCTAACTGAGCTCCAGTTAAGTGAAGTGAAAAGGATCAACCTTTTCTTTGACGATGGCTAGCCAGATTGCTGACATAGAAACATAGGGTTTTCCAAAAACCTTAGAAGGATTCAAAAGACACTTATAGAATCGGGTCAAAATCGGGTCAAAATTCTAATGTTCACGTTTTTTCAAAAATAGCAGTTCTACAAGTTCGCAGCGCGGCAGTGAGCTTGTATATCTGCTATTTTTCAGTAGTTAAAGCATAAGAAAATAATACACACCCGTTCTGAATGGGTAATCTACTTTGCTTTTCAAGGCCTGCAGTATATTTTCTGTGTTTCTGTGTGCGGCATAAGAAATCAAGCCGTGCCATAGCCTTGGCCAGCCTAACCTAACAGTATGCTGATATGCTTCAAAGCCACGCTCGACTAAAAAAAGTCCTCGGTAATTAGTAATTAGAGGTCTTGTGGAAAGTGGATACCCCCTATTTATTTTTGCCAAACATTGTAATTCCACTAGGGACAGATGACACGCTCCTGCCATCAGCAGCTTGTTCAGCCATGTTCTGGTGCGTTTAATTATGTCAAAAACCTATGTTTCGGAGAAGAGTGGATCACTTTCACGGAACATGTTTCTCAAGGCTATATGGCTATAGCTGCTGTACCGCACGCACGCGCGTAAGCATGCACACACGCGCTGAAATGTAAATTAATTAATAAAGATAAATATGGATCTATAAATCCATAGTTAAAATAAAACACAGAGACCAAAGGACTGATCTTAGATTGCTGTATTGAGGAGAGACAGACAGAGGAGACAAACAGTGAGCGTACCATAGGGGTAGCTTGATAATTCTCTCTCCCCACCACTAGCTCGTAGGTTGAGGATTCTCTCTCCCAAAATGGAAGTTACATTCAGTATATAAAGACATACAGTTTATGACAGTAAGAAGCGTGGAACTCATTCATTTGTTCCCAAATCATAACAAGGAAGTAGTAGGAAGAAAGTGCCACGTAGTGTTTTCCACCACTAGTGACTTATATCAGACAGAGGAAGACAGTGAGTCTGGTGACATACAGTATAAACCAAAACATGATTCTATTCAGGGCATTCAAAGTTATTATGACCTTTAATCAGTTTGCCTGAACCTACAGTATGCGACCAAAATGTGGTCTTATATACTGTACGTTCAGTTCATATTATGCCTTTATATGGTCATATGAGACTCATACACCAATAACATAATTATGTATCATAATTTATCCTAACACGCGCGCACACACACACACACACACACACACACACACACACACACACACACACACACACACACACACACACACACACACACACACACACACACGCATGTAAATTCACTCCTCACTCATCAGTGTTCACTCTTTCGGTGTTACTGTAAGTAGGGCTGTCACAATTATTACATAATCGTCTAATCACAATTATTTGACATAATCGGTTGTTATTTTTCATATTCATCATAATTGTTTCCATGTTGAAAAATGTTCATATATTTTAAGTAAAAAAATAGTGGAAAAAGCCGATCTACAAGCTCACAACACGTTGCATCAATGTTCTCTTTTAAGTTGTCAAATATGTCAGTAATTTCTTTGTATAATAGGTTATGTGTCATATCTACCATGTGCGACTTCAAAGCCTAAAAGCCAAACAGAAATGTAATTGTCAACGACAAAAACACAATTAAATTGTTATTCGCAATTATTTAAGTGACAATTAATCGTCATGTAAAATGTCATAATCGTGACAGCCCTAACTGTAAGCTTGATTTGTACTTCATCATACAACGTTGTCACATGCCGAAAATATCAAACCTACAGTAGCCTTAGAAGCTGACAACTCCTCTCATCCACGACACATCATGCAGAGCTTTAACTTTTCTTCTACATAACTTTGGTTTCAGGCACACATGAGCACATGCTGCAGGTGAGCGTCCATCAAGCTGTAAGAAGAAAAGTTTCCACAAATATGTATTTATTGTCCTCGTGTCAACAAACAGTATTTGCAGTCATACAGTATATCAGGTGTAGGCAACCTTAGGCACGGGTGCCACCATTGGCACAGGGAAGGTGATCACTGGCACACTGGCAGAAGTGTGAGAGAGAGGTGTTTTATTTTAGAATATATATTTATTTTTAAACATGGTCAATTTAATGACCAAATTTACAGCATATTACATCCTGCACATAATTCTACATTCATTAAAACTCTGAACTCATTGAACTCTGACTGGGGAAGGAGTCCGGGAGAAAGGTGGATTATTGCTCTAATGATCGTTATAACAATGTCCTGCCAATCAAAATATGTCAGAATGTTTTATGGTGAGTCATTCAAATGAATGTTGACATGGCACACTGACAATAGAAAATACAAAAATGGCACTTCATTTCAAAAAGGATGCTGACCCCTGCAGTATATACTTAAAGGCATATTGTAGTTCACCCTCAAAATGACTCTCTAAGTCCCTAAGCCAATAATTTCATGACCAGCAGAGTCTCCAGTAGGACTCAATGGAGACTCTTAGAGTCTCTATACCTTATAGAAAATATGTAATTTTTGGGTGAACTATATCCCTTTAAGGTTATAAAGATACATTATTTCTACCACTTAGATAACCAATAATGCCTTGTTTTATGCTTCACCGTACGCTGGTGTCATGAGGCAGAAAGAGCAATTTTTAAGAAATGTTTTAAGAACAAGTGCTTCTTTTCTTTTGTAACTCTTTTTAGTTTAAAACAAAAACAAAAGACATGCTCAAAACAGGGGTGTCAGGCTGAACGTGGCCAATTACAATCAGGCCATTTTCCGTTTTCTTTTTTTAAGTCCTTCCTCTGCGGTGGATTCTCCCACCATGCAGCAGCACTACAGAAGGACACTTTGGTGCCAAGAAGCCCTTAATCCGTCCTCAGGGCCTGAAACAGCTCTGGTTATCTCTCCCTTCTCCCCGCTGAATGGAGGGATCCACAAAGGGAAGAGGCTAAAGTGGTAACCCGAGCTTCAGGCCTGCGTCGCTGGATAGCGTGCCGACTGTGAGAGGCCTAGATTGCAATCCACTGTTTCCCGTGGCTTCGGAGAAAAGAGTCAACTCTCCTCTGTGGTGTCGAATATCACCCAGATCCACGGGGCGCTCCGGTTACCTGTGTATTCTAGCTGGGAAAAGCTGGGAGAGAGAGAGAGAGACAGAGACAGAGACAGAGACAGATAGAGAGAGAGAGAGGGAGACGGACAGACATACAGACACGTAGAGACTGAGAGACAGACAGAAAGTGAGAGAGAGACGCTGAGATATTAAGTGATATTACGGCATGGAAGGGTGGGTGATGATGATCTGGCCCCATTTTGTGCTCTTTGTGATATTGAACACAATAGAGACCCGAGCAGTTTTATACAGTAGACGTGAGCGTGCCACACACATACTGGACTGAGGTTTTTGTTTTGTGTTTTTGTGCTTGAGGCAGGGCTCCGAAGTTCGTCTGGAAAAAGATACGTATACTGTACATACAGTATACGTCATGCATATGAATTAAGCTTTTGATGCAGGAATTAAAGTTTGCAGAATGTTTTTCTTCGCCATGGCCCCTATCTAGAACAGTGGTTCTCAACCTTTTCAGGCCACGACCCCCAAAATAATCATATTTTAACTGGGCCCCCCCCCCCCCCCAACCCTACGAGCATTAAGAGTTGAGGCATTACATTTTGTATAACTCGCTTCTATTGTGAAAATAGCAGATCTACATGCTCACAGATCGCACATCTACATGCTCACAACACCTCGCGTTGCGAGGCGTTGTGAGCATATAGATCGTCTATTTTCACAATTTCTGTCTCTAATATTTGACAATTTGGCCAATGTTTAATTCGTCATTTTAGAGGTATTAAAAAGTCCTTAAATTGTCACTAGAAATGTGCCTATACACTCTATACACTTAAACTGTATGTTGGTTTATTTACTGTTGAGTGAGAAAATAATGTTGCACATTAAGTTAAACATCTGGGGACCCCACAAAATAATTTGGGGATACCCTTGGGGTCCCGACCCACTGGTTGAGAAGAGGGTCTCTCCGCAGCTAATCTTACAAACCCTTTGGACCGATTAGCACCGAAGTTCTCGTGTATACTGCCCAGTAGGAATCAGAAATAAACACTCAAATAGTTTTCACATATATTGTGAATTAATAATCCACAAGATGAACCGTCCCGCCCTCCCCTCCATATACGGGAGACGTTGTGTGCACATGACATCAGAGATCCACAGGGAAGCAATAGTAGATCCCTAGTAACACTATACTGTTACATGCTAATTCAATGCACCATTAATTAATTAACAGCAACGTACATTTAAATGACTTAACCCTGTCACACTCATACAACACAGTACCATTGTGTAGTAGAGACAGTGGGCCCTATTTTGAGTGTCTTAATTAACTCCAGGTCTTATTATTTAAATTGAGACGTGGGGGGTGTGACCAGTAGCGGAAAAACTCAAACCAGGCCGGTAGGCAAGCCACAATGATTGGACCCCCCAACTGTCGTCGTTTCTATTGACATGGCCAGTCCAGTTCTCTTGTCCCATTGTGCTTCTAAAGTAGTTTTTAATCAGTTTACATTTTGAGAATGACCGCTCGGTGGTTTATATGCATTTCCGCTTAATGATGTGATGATGATAATGTTTTAAATGGGCCCGCCTGCCCCGCTTAGAGGGAGAACGCAAAGTGTGTCTAAATCCTAATAAAATAAAGGTCCATGTGATCTGACGGCCGGTCCCTATATGGAGTCCCGGGCTCGTAAGCGGCCGCCTACGCTGACGCTCCACGCCGGGGTGTGACCAATGCCCATTTTGCTGTCATGAGTGCGGTAACATGCACTCTGCGCCAAGGCGCTACACGGTAAAACGGCACTGAATTAGTCATGGGTGTGTTTGGGCATTTCTTTAATCTAACCATGTACAGTAGTTCGAGCCCGAGCTCCCCCAGACAAGAGTTACTGTCGAAGTGTCCTTGAGCAAGACGCTGAACCCTTAATTGCTCCCGATGAGCAGGTTGGTGCCTTGCATGGTTTCCTCCGCCATCGGCGTATGAATGTGTGTGTGTGTGTGAATGGGTGAACGTATAATACACAATCTATATAAAGCGCCTTGTAACTTGTAACATTGTGTGGTAGAGACGGTATGTCATGCTGTACCATGTGTGGTAGAGGCAGCCAGGATAAGGTGACCGGAGGATGTGATCACAGATGATCATGTGACACAATGCAGCAGGTGTGTGTGTGTGTGTGTGTGTGTGTGTGTGTGTGTGTGTGTGTGTGTGTGTGTGTGTGTGTGTGTGTGTGTGTGTGTGTGTGTGTGTGTGTGTGTGTGTGTGTGTGTGTGTGTGTGTGTGTGGGAAGGAATCAAGTCTATTCTCCTGAACTCTGAACTGACATTTCCCAAGGTAACAATCAATAGCTTGGGTTTCCAACCGTCTATCTATGTTATGTGACCAGCTGTGTGTGCATTTGTGCACGGCGGCACAATGCTGTGTGCGTGTGCTCTGTGTGTGTGTGTGTGTGTGTGTGTGTGTGTGTGTGTGTGTGTGTGTGTGTGTGTGTGTGTGTGTGTGTGTGTGTGTGTGTGTGTGTGTGTGTGTGTGTGTGTGTGTGTGTGTGTGCAGCGTGTGCGTGTGCGTGTCAGTGTGTGCATGTTAGGCCCATGAGGAAGTGCTCTCATAGTGACGTACATTTAAGGAGTCAGAGAGGCAATATAATGGGTTTGTCCCCCTAAATCCATTGTGTAATGGACATACCGTATCTGCATGGTTCACTTACACCTCCTAATATAATTCGTTTTTTAGCAATTATAGATAATAAGGGAGACAAGAAGAAGCATAACGTATAAGTAACAGATTGAAACAGGTGGAAAACCTTAAAGGGGAAGACCACCCATTTTCAATATTGAACTATGTCATTAATATACCTTAGAGGAGTTGTGTGGAAATAGAAAAAAAGTTCCCCCTCTTCTGTGTTGCCTAGAACTGGAGGATTGATTTTGGGGTTTGTATTGCAAATTACAACTTGATGACATCACACATTGTACTTTACAATACAAACCCCAAAATCAGTCCCCCAGTTCTAGGCAACACAGAAGAGGGGGAACTTTTTTTTAATTTCCACAAAACTCCTCTAAGGTATATTAATGACATAGTTCAATATTGAAAATGGGTGGTCTTCCCCTTTAAGGGATAAGCTCTATAGCCATACTTTTTTGACTCTTTTGTTTTGTTTTATTTAATTATTGCTTTTAACCCGGTTTGTTCACTCACTTGAGTAAATGTACCAGTGGTTCTCAACCTGTGGGTCGGGACCCCCAGGGGGCATTCCAAATTATTTTGGGGGGTCCCCAGATTATTAACTTAATGTACAACATTGTTTTCTCTCTCAACAGCAAAGAAACCAACATAATTTAAGTGTATAGAGGGAATCTGCACATTTCTAAATTTTAATACCTCTAAAATGACAAATTAGACATTGGCCAAATTGTCATATATTAGAGGCAGAAATTGTGAAAATAGCGTTGCGAGGCGTTGTGAGCATGTAGATCTGCTATTTTCACAATAGAACCGTGTAAAATGTAAAGGCTAAACTTTTAGTGCTCATCAGGATGGGTAGGTCCCCAGTTAAAATATGATTATTTTAGGGGCGCCCGCTGGCCTAGTGGTCAAGGCGCATACCACATACAAGGCTATGATGCCTGCTGGCGTTGCCGGTTCGGTTCCCGATCCGGACGACTTTTGCCACATGTCATTCCCCATCTCTCTCCCCATTTCCTGTCAGCCTACTATCCTATCAAATAAAGGCAAAAAGCCAAAAAAAAAAACAAATCTTTAAAAAAAAAAATATGATTATTTTGGGGTCCGCACTCATTTTGTCGCGGCCTGAAAAGGTTGAGAACCACTGCTTTACACCACTGGTTTCCTCCTCCTTCCTCACACAGGCAGGGGCGTCACACCAAATTCTGGGCCCTGGGTACAAGGATTCACTGCGGGCCCCCCATGAATGTTAACTATTGAAAAATAGCAGATATACAAGCTTTGTATATCTGCTATTTTTGAAAAATCGTGAAAATGTGTGTAAGAAACCTATGTCAAGGACCGCCAAGATGATATGTATTTGGCCACGGCCCACGGACCCCGATCTCAAAATATTTAGTTCCAGGGACCCCCAGAAGCAAAATTTGAGTTAGAAATGTTCGCTTAAAAAAATACATATATTCATTATGTATATGTATTTCACACATTTTCACAACTTTTCAAAAATAGCAGATCTACAAGCTCGCAGCGCGGCACTCGGTGCCGCGCTGTGAGCTTGTATATCTGCTATTTTTCAATAGCTAAAGTCATTAGGGCCCCTCCACCTTGGGCCCCAGTAACTCAGCCCCACTTTCCTACCCCTTGTGACGCCCCTGCACACAGGGATGTAACATGGCTCTTTGGTTTAACTCGTACCCCCTCTGGTCTTTAATTAGCATAGATCTGGTAGAGTCGTGACTAAAATACACCCATCTTTACTGTGAGAAATCTCTTCTCTTTTCTCACACTTCATGTGGGTCGACTCTCGCTTCACATTGCCGCTGTGGTATGTGAAAAAACCAGGGGGCCAGTTCTCCAGATTTAACATGGAGCAAACACGGAACTAAGTGTTCCTACGATTGGCCGCTAGTTGCGCTGTTCCGGTACCAAAAGCAACATGTTCTCCAATAGGACTCAAGTCATTCTCACCCGAACTTTACATTTGATTTTCTTGCCTTAATAAACATTGTCATATATACCGTATGGTTCCTGTCGCTAGTTTAAAGTCTTGTTTCAATCACCATGACATGTGTTTTGTGAAAATATGTTCCGATTAATTTTATAATTGCAGGGTGTGCTTTAGGAGGGGCGTGGCTATCTTGTGATGATTCTGATCCAACGCTTCTTCTTCGTGTGCTTTATTTTCGGCAAGCTCAATACATTCTCCCAAGTATCCCTGCGTTGCACGTGACCGCTGGCTAGTAATACAATGATTTCGGACACCCATACAAGGGCAAAAAAGCTTCATCTCCTCTCTGATAGAAACCAATTGATCACGTGACGGTTCCCACCGTCCATACTTTTTACGGTCTATGGTCGTTTTTAACAACATATGACTAAAAAAGAAAGAGAGGTTGCGCGTCAACAATGGGGTTTCTCAGTGGAGTGCTAGACCCAAAGTTCAGTATACATAAAAATTAGGAATTGAAAAAAAAAAAAAAAAGTAGCACTTGCACGTTTCGGCTATGAGCCTTCAACAGGCTCAGAGCTGAAAATGCGTTCGTTTGTTGGTGTGTGACAATAAAAAAGTGGAAATACTTTGTCCTCCATTGTTTTGAAGTTTTGGATATGCTCCCTTATATATATATACATATGGATATGCGACTTTTTCTACAATATATGACTATAACGCTAAAAAATAGGATTAAACCTGACCCTACTTCAGATTTAGGCCATTAGTTTGGCCTAGGTCACAAAACCATGTGAAAAGATTACATATTTTGGCCCAAGTTACACTAGGGAGATAGGACATTATACTAAAAGATGCAGGATCCTTTTCAAGGAGATTTCAGATCTACAAGATTATCTACAAGCTCACAACGCGTCACTTTGCAACGCATTGTGTGATAGTAGATTGGCTATTTTTTTACTTGTGTATGTTGTGACAAAGTAGGGCATTCATTTACGTAGAAATATGCAGATACAAGGTTTCTGCCCGACAGACAGCAATGAGATCATCCAGGACTCAACTGACTGACGTTGTCTCATTAACGCGCTGACACATGAGCTTCGTCTTGAAAGGTTGAAACGAGGAGAAGGTTTTAGGAGAGTCTCCTCGGTGAGTTATCATTTTAAAGTTATGAGTCCTGCACTTTGATAATAGCTGGCTCATCTTCAGTCCTTCATGTCCGTTACGTAGGCTCTCCGGAGAAAGAATTTGAAATCACATGTTCTGGTTTGACTCCATAGCCTCCTCTGATCTGGTCCACGCAGTCTGTTGGCAAACCGACGGCATTGTTTTTGTCATTGTTCACTCCTTTCCTGCTCTGACCTCACTGACCAGCAGGAGCGTCACAAGGGGGGGGAAGTGGGACTGAGTTACTAGGGCCCAAGGTGGAAGGGCCTTTACTATGTTATACTTTAGCTATTGAAAAATAGCAGATATACAAGCTCACAGCGTGGCACCGAGTGCCGCGCTGCGAGCTTGTAGATCTGCTATTTTTGAAAAGTAGTGAAAATGTGTGCAAATCTTTGAATATACTGTATGTATTTTTTAAGCGAATATTTGCAACTCAGATTTTGCATCTGGGGGGGTCCCTGGAACGAAATATTTTGAGATGGGGGTCCGTAGCCAAATTTTCCTTCACATGAAAAGGTTTGAGCACCACTGACATAGAAACATTGTTTTTTCAAAAAACCTTAGAAGGATTTGAAATATTCAAAGACTTGCACAAATGTTCACGATTTTTCAAAAATAGCTATTTTTCAATAGTTAAAGCACAAAATGTGAGTGAATCCTTGTACCCAGGGCCCAGAATTTGGTGCGACAGCCCTGCTGACCGGGCCTTGGTGATCCCGCTGTGATGTTTCTGTTTTGTTTACACGTCTCCTCAAAGTAAACACGTTGCACTGTATACATGTGCATCCAAAGTGACCCTCATGGGAAAAAGCCTTGTAAAAACGTCCCTATGTGACATCATAGAAGAGGTTTATATGGGGACACACACACATAGAGGAGACAGAGAGAGTGAGATAATTTGAATTCAAAGGTTATTTTTCTTTTTCATAAAATCTCTTCAAAGTCCCTATTCTTCTTCCCCTCCGCAGAAACACAAATTGCAGACGGGAACGAACGAAAACAACGTGAGTGAGTCATTTTGGAGGGACACCAACAACGCAACACCACCACCGACACCCCAGGTAAACATAAAACCTTCCAGATTACTCCGAGAGAGAGAGAGCGAGAGAGAGGGCCAGGGGGAGAGAGAGCTTGAAAGGGAGACTGCGAATGAGAGGGAGGCAAACAAAAGACAGTTTGAAGGGGAAAGTGGGCATTTTGTTCATCTGTGATGATTTAATTGCAGCAATTCTTAACAGTGCCGAGTGGGAATGGGACCAATGCCCGATGGTTTGGACCAGACCCTCCTAGCAAACTAGAGATTATGAAGGCAAGTTTGGGCATATAGCTCTCAATGGTAACTTTGACAAAACAAGCCCTTTCTCTTTGAAGAGGGCACAATTTATCTTAATTGTGGAAATCCCTGCAGGCATGCTGTAGTACATCCTGTCTGATTGCTTTTAATGAAAAATGACTGCGTCAATTATTTCAATCTACTGTTCTCCATTTTTGATCATCAGACTTTTGATTATCGTGGCAAATGCCGTGTTACAGTCTACAGTTGCAAGTGAAACAGGGTTGCATGTGACACAGAACAAGTCCCTCTGACGAGGGGGTTATTATATTTGTCAAGTGAACTTGTTCAACTATGCCACTGGCTCTCAACATAAGGTCCAGGGACCCCCAGGAGTCCTTGGAACAGCTCTAGGGGGTCCCCAGCTAAAGGATAAGGAACCAAATCGATAACTCCGACACTCAGAGTTACACTTAGACTCGTGGGTCCCAGAGATGAAACTTTGTATCAAATGGGGGTCGTGGTCTAATCCATATCAGACAGGGGGGGGTCTATGACATTAAAAAGGGCTAACCAATCATTTAGCTGGGAACCCCCTGGAATCCCTTCAAGGACCCCGGCCCGAGGGTCCCCATTTTGAGAACTGGTGAACTAAATATAGCATGCTGCATTGTGCAGTTTAAACACAGGTATAATGTCACAATCATCACACGTGGCGTCATGCCCAGTCACTCCTGGTCCCTGCAGCCATGATAGCTGCCAGAAAGGAAGACTCCCCACGCCTTCACATAGTCTGAGTCAGCAGATGTGTGTGTGTGTGTGTGTGTGTGTGTGTGTGTGTGTGTGTGTGTGTGTGTGTGTGTGTGTGTGTGTGTGTGTGTGTGTGTGTGTGTGTTTGTGTGTGCATGTGCGTGTGCGTGTGTGTGATAGGTGAGTGGTCAGAAGAGGAAATGGAAGCCAGGGAGGGGTGAGGTGGAGAAAAGAGAAAGCGCACACACACGAAAATCTATTTTTAGTTCACTTTTATTAAAAAATCACACCCGTGTGAACTGAGCGGTGGTTTACCCCCCCCCCCCCCCCCCCCCCCCCTTCCCCCCTGTGTGTGTGTGTGCGTGTGTGTGTGTGTGTGTGTGTGTGTGCCTGGTCTGGCCTGGCCTGAAAACAGCGCCCCTCCCTTAACATGTGTGGTCAGAAAAGGTACTACACCACAGGCTTGAGGCTACATACGGACGCACCCACCCACCCACATACATACACGTACGTCTACACACACGGCCACGTATAGGAGCGGCGTGACCACCGCTCAAAAAATAAATACATTCTACCTCGCAAGTCATTCAGACGTAACACGCCTGAGAGTGTTACGTTGCACGTGTTACAGGGCGGCATAGCTCAGGGGTAGAGAAACCGCCATTAGAGCACGATGGGTTCCCGAAGGGTTCCCAGTTCGAATCTGGGCTCCCCCTGAGTTAATGTCGAAGAGTCCTTGAGCAAGACTCTGAACCCCTAGTTGCTCTCTGTGAGCAGGTTGGTGCCTTGCATGGTTTCCTCCGCCATCGGTGTATGAATGGGTGAATGTAATGCACAATCTATATAAAGCGCCTTGGATAAAAGCGATTTTGATTTGAAATTTGTTCTCCGCCTTTGACCCATCTCTTGGAGCGGTGAGCTGCAGCCGTGCCGCGCTCGGGAATCAGTAATGGTGATCCTTGAGTAAATATACTTACAGTAGTTACTTTACACCACAGTTTGGGACCCATATCTACATTTGCATGTGTCGAAAGCTGTCGTACGAAAAGTGTTGGAAAACACAAACGTTTAGTTCTGGAACGAGGGTGCGGGAGCACTTAACTCGCACAACAAAAAATGACGTATTCTTAGCTGTTCTAAAAGAACTTTGTCTCGGATATAAGCCCCTGGAGCTCTGTTCTCTCCTCTCCCTGCATTGGTGTTGGAAACATAATTTCACAACATAGTTTATGACACCCATCAAGGCACAGAGTACATTAGGCTAACATGTCACTTGAGTTATTACGCTCCTTTTAAACAACTGTTGAGCCTTCAGCAGCCAACAAGAGGCTGATGTATGTATGTATTTAATGGCATTTTTCAAAGCACCGTTCAGAGATTTGACATTTTAATATTTGTCATATTCTGGAATGGCCCATGGAAAACAAGTCTCCTTGCAGAGTGTTACTGGGGATATTTTATGGACACAAGTACATAGTTTAATACGCTTGCAGTGCTTGGCATAACAGTGTCAATCAATAAAGTTGTGTAAGCACACTGTGGACGACAATAAAACTGTCCGTCTTGAATTTGAGAGTAGCATTAAGTGTCTACACTGTTGAACAAGCTGTTATCAGCTCTTAGAAGCTGGTTCCATTGCCATTGTATTTTGTGTTTTCGTCCAGCAGTAACTCATCCATACATTGGTCATTATTTATTACCATGTTCTTTTTACCCCCTTTTCTCCCCAACCTATTTGTTGCCAATCAATTCCTCCCCACACGCATGTGTGTGTTGTCACTGCTGTTGTATCCTACTGACTCACCTGCCAGTGAGGAGCCCCCACCGGGAGGATGCGTATAGACTAGAGCAGGGGTGGGCAACTTTGACGATCGAGAGGGCCACTATTATTTTCACACTCACTCCAGAGGGCCACATTGTATATACAGTCAAACATAGCAAAAATAGCTGATCTACAAGCTGAAAATGTGTCACAGTGCGACACATTTTGTTTGTAGAACTGCCATTTTTGAATTGGAATCCTGTTTTTTATCCAGAAAATGTACATTTTTATTTAATTTCAAATGCATTCATATGTTCATATGTTCGTAACTTAAACTTAAATACAAATACATTGGACAATGGACATAAAAAAGACTAGTACTAGTCATAAAGCTACTAGTATAGACTGAAGTAATTAAAGCGGGTCATGTTTGCATGTTTAGAATTGTAACGCTGAAATCAATTATATCAGTATTCCGATATCAACCTGCGAGCCGCATTAAGTGAAGGTGGAGGCCGCATGTGGCCCCCGGGCCGCCAGTTGCCCATGTATGGACTAGAGCCTCCGTCCTACACTTCCTGCCCAACACTCCCTGATGACAGGTGCCACTCCCAGCCCGTAGGAGTACCTGCTGCAGTGACTAATATCACCCTCCCTCCCTCCCTGCCCGGCTTCCCTCCCCCGAACACGGGCCACTTGTGTTCGTATGGCACTTTGTGGCACACGTGTGGCTACATTTTTGTCCATTTTGGTACACAGATGGTACAGCTTATGCATAACATGGCCAACAAAAATATGGCACAGCTTGACCCATAGCAGGCTCTACAATAGGCTGTATTTTGATTGTCTTAACCCATTTAGGCCTACGTCCGATTTGAAAAAAGACTTAAAGAGCAAAGTCCGATTTGAAAATGACCCCATTTTTCTGGAAAACGTATTACTCAGCCTCTGTAGCTAGAAACAAAATTCCAAAACTATTTGATAGCTTACACCTTTGGCTTTCATAGAGAAGAATCGGAAAAATGTCAAATATAAAAAAAATATATATACTGTACTTCATACTGTACATACCGGTACTGTAATACACAAAAATGTGTTCCTGGCCTGAGGGTTATTACACTTTATTGTGTACCCGACCCGTCCATAAAGTACCAGCTCTTAAGATGTGTAAATGTCAAAGAGTTTTCCTCCAGGACCCATTTAAATGTTCTTCTCGTGAACCATAATGCTGTTTCACACAAAACGTGCAAGGCAGAGATTGGTCCGAATTATTAGGCAATCAATTTTCTTAAGAATTGTGCAAAAGGATTGCATGCTGTAAAAAATCATGATACAGTGATAAATCAACTTGAAACAGTGGTTCTCAACATCAGGGCCATCAGGGCCAACATCAGCCTTTGATGCACCACTTCAATTACTGGAGTTCTGTAATAAACTGAAAGCCAAGTGTGTATTGATCTATACACACATAATACAAATTACATCTGCAGTGACAGAATGACATGATAATATAACTAGAGAAGTGTGCTCCTCAGAGCACGGGTCTCCGCCAGGCCGGGTTGTCTACCCAGGGCCTGCAAGTTTTGGAAGGCAGTTATAGACCATTGGATGATAAATCTGACTCATATATCATGATCACACCGATTTGAGTGTGAGTTTTGGAGAAAGGTTGTAGCGTGTGTTTTGAAGAAAAAGCTAAATGATGGAAAATCTAGTCGGCACAAATGGTCAGGAACTTCATCATCCAAGGAATCCAGGGAAAAAAGATTTTGATTTTGCAACTTACGGTTCAAGATAACTTTGAGGTGGAGGTTATTCTGTGGCCTACTGGGAGTGTGTGTGCAAAGTTTCATGGTAATCGAACGCTACGTTCATGGTTTGTGCCATTTTGTACAAAAAGAGCCCCTCCCACGTAGGCCTGGGGGGGGCTGGGAGGAGAGGGGACGGGATTAAGAGACCTGACATCAATGTCCTCAATTCACTTTTCTCTAATTACTTCAGAAAACCCCAGATCACAGAAAATCCACTGAATGTTCAAAGTTCTGCTTTTCTTTTGGTGTAATTGAGTTCAGGAAACCTAAAAGAAATGTTTTGATGTCATGAGACATCTAAAGGTTATAAGCAAAATCTTAAAATCAATTCTAAAGCATCAGAGTAGGGAAGTAATTATTTTGTTCTCTTCTCCTGGTTTTAGTTAAACGTCTAGCAGCAGCGTTCTGCACAATTTGGAGCCTATGGACTGTTTCTGCTTTAAGACATGTTAAAATACCATTACAATAGTCAAGGCACAAAGTCAAAGCAACAGGCCTGACATTATAAAGGACCAGGAGATGACTGAATTCACGAAATGCAAGTGGTCTGAGCCAATTATTGCGACCGTAGGTCGCATTTACTACCAAAACCTCCACGGGCTGTCTGTGCGTCAGTCAGTCAGTCAGTCACACTTTTGCCCTGCTCATATCTCCACAACCGTTGCCCCGATCCATGGCAGATTTTGCACACACACTCCTTGACTGCCAAACTACAACCTCCAAGGACCCCCGGAGCCCCAGGGATCCCCAGGTACCTGGGGGACCCCCAGATGTAAAAAATGACCAAATGTGCTCACACGTCGACGTCACACTTTTTCCCTGCTTATATCTCCGCACCCGTTGACCCGATCCATGCCAGATTTTACACACACACTCCTTGCCTGCCAAACTACAACCTCCAAGGACCCCCCTGGGGGACCCCCAGATGTAAAAAATGACCAAATGTGCAAAAATGACCAAATGACCACCCCAATGGGGCTGCTCACGGGGAATTCCCGGGGACCACCGACTCCTGGTGCTCCAGAACGGATGCAAAAGTGGTGGCGCCCCCAGTGGAGGACCCCCTGCCACTGCAGCGCACATAAAATGCCGTAACTCGGGCTAGGAGCGTCCGGGAGAGCCGGGGCCGGTACCTATTCGTCCGCCAAGGCAACGCGGAGACCCCACCCCTCATTTCTCACATGGCCCTATTCTAGCGCCACCTTCAGGCCGATTTTTAAAACACATTTTTGGACACTGCTCCTACAGTTTTTGCCCTAAAATCACGAATATCACTACACAGCATGTCTACACTCATGTCATCAACATGGATCAGGAAGATTTGGGAAAAACACATTTTTGCCCTATTTGTGGAGATAAGCCACCTACGGTCGCTTATCTCCCGATTAGGGAGTCTTACTGGTATATTATGAGATATTCGAGTTTTGTGGGAGTTCATTTGAAGGAAATGATTTGACATTCACTCTTAAATATGCGCTAACTAAACATTTGTAGACAGTTAACTAAACAGCACATGTTTGCTTCACTGGAAGATATCGTCTGCACAACAATGGAAGGAGTCATAATTTACAACCATTTTGTTTGTTATAAATCCATGATGCAGACAATGCACCAAACAGCTCTGTATAATGTGAAATGTCTGAGGATTGCAATTTACACCGATTTATGAATAAACAGAGACACTGTCAGAGTTGAAAAGGTGCCTCTTGTCAGGTCAGAGAACACAAGAGAAATAGTGATTCCTAATTATCTGCAAATGCTTGCGGAGCTGGATCTCAGCCACGTCCCTAAACTGATTTGTTGTCTCGTCTGCCTGCGTATTTGAGTTTTAAATCACGTTGCTCCTCTGTGATGTGTCCAACTGTCTTATTAGGTCAGACATGTGTATTAGTTCAATGAGAGAGAGAGATGGGGGGAGGAGAGAGGAGGAGAGAGAGAGTGATATGAGAAAGAGAATGATAGAGAATGATAGAGAGAGGAGCGAGAACAAGAAAGAGAGAGAATGGTGTGAAAAAGGAGAGAGAACAGGGACGTGCAGAGAATGTTAGAGAGGCAGGGGCTGACATTTCTAAAAGGGCCTTTTGGTGAAAATATTGAAAATAGCAGACCTCCAAGCTCACAACGTGTCGCAGTGTGACACGTTGTGAGCGTTGTCGGCTATTTTCAATAATTCTTTCAACATGAGAAGTTGCAGTCAAGTTCAGGAGAGTTTGGACACGGTTATTTTCTTGAATGCTGCCTTCAGGTATGGCATGGAAAGAGGGCATTTGCAATTCTTTCACCATAGTAGAAACTGCATTCATGGTCTGGAGAGGGCACTTTTTACAGACAGATAAAAGGGCAGGGGCTCAAGCCCCCTTTGATGTCTATGTGTGCACGTGCCCGAGAGAGAAGAAGGGAAAAAGAGAAGTGAGAGAAGATGGAGAGAAAGAGAGAAGGAGGGAGGATAAGCAGATGCTCCCTCAGGAGGAGGGTTGTCCTGCTCCCTACCTCTCTCTCTCTCTCTCTCTCTCTCTCTCTCTCTCTCTCTCTCTCTCTCTCTCTCCATCCATTCCTCCCCCAGTCTCTAAACATATGGACACCAGGACACTGCGCTCGCTCACAGGGCGATCAAGGGACGTGAGGGACGTACCACACGAAAACATAGCTCTGCAGGATGAGGGACACATACCACACAAACACACATAAACAGCCAAGGAATGTTGAGGACAGACAGAGAGGGAGGGGGTGAGATGGACAGATGGAGGAAGACGGGTGGAGGGACAGTGGCGGGGGCGGAGGGTGGAGGTGTGTGAAAAACAGAGTATCGAAAAAGAAAATCCTCTCGCTCTTATGACAGCAGGCAGGGGGCGTCAATTGGGTATGGCAGGGGTATGCAGCTGCCATACCCTGGGGGGTCCAGGGGGGAAAATAAAAGTTACTTTTAAATATGAATCCATGAATGTCGATTTGTCTATCTGTGCTGCTTATTATGTTGTTGAATTACAATAAAATAACTACAAATGCAACATTTAACGAAATGGTCACTTTAACAAGGTATTATAATTATATTCTCCACACTTTAATTCTCCCCATCTTGACAGAATGGTATATTCCCAGGTTCCGTAGGTCAGCTGCACAGGTGCAATGCATTATTGTTAATTGTGGCACGTTTACTAACATGCCAAGTTTAGCTGCCTAAGAAACCGTAGAAATGGGGGGAAAAAATAAAATGTACTTCTTAAAATAAATGTATCATGCCTGTTGCTAAGGTATGGCAACATGACTGGTGTCTTGCACGCGCGCCATGTTGCCACACCTTAGCTTTTTCTGAACTGACGCCACTGACAGCAGGATGACATTGGGCCATGGAAAAACAGCTGACTGAGCTTATAATGCTTTATTTTAGGCAGCGGGCATCTCCCCTGCTGAGGCAGCGTGTGGCGATTCCTCGGCTTAATTTTAGCCACTTAAGCCCTATTTCCGAAAATAGCCAAAAATAGATTGGCTAACTTGGCTATTCTCGAATTTGAAAATGTTTGGATATTTGAAAAGAAAATTACATTTTTGGAAATGTCTCAAAATTTAAACTTTTTGAATATTTCCACCTTTGCTGGCATGACTAAAATTGGGATACCGTGTTGGAAGTGTGATAAAGAACTGAAAAGAGAGAAATATAGCGTGTTTCGTTACACTGTATGATCTGTTTTGGTGACATGAAAATGATTCATCCACCCAAGACTTCAAAAACACTAAAACCAACACTTGTTTTTCCAAAAGATATCATCATCATGAGTCTTACAAGATTTATTTATTTTCAACATTTCAACATTTTTGAAGAAGATTGTTGACAAACAACTCACTCTTAAGTCTATTTATGTGGTTCTCTAGATGTTTGCCTGTCATATAGTGTTTTACATCGTTAATTAATAGTTCAAAGAGGTCTAGCTGATCCAGCTGTGAATCTTTTATGATTTAGTTATGATACCAGAAACATAAAACAGCTAAATCCTCAGTGTTCACGCCAAATGGGTCCATTTTGTTACATTTGTTTCCTCTTAAATGAACACTGATTTTACTGTGTAGTAGCCTAGTTAGCATTCATGCATTTGATGACGCTAATCCTAATGCAACTCATTATCATAAAAACGTTTCTCAAATTGATATACAGTCATTTCAATTGACTAAAATCTCTCCAGTTTAGGACAAAAATGGTTTGGTTTCTCACAAATGGTGAACATTGCAGTTGTATAATTCCTTTTCAGACACCAGAAATATTATACGATAGAATCATTAAATACACAACAACAACAACAACAAAAACAGCATCCTTACACCAATAGGTCGCTCTCATCAACGTTTCACTGCCATGCTTAATGAAAGTATAACTAAGTAAAAAAGATAGAGATGGTATCTGCTCTAAACTCAAGGCTTAGCCTACTACTTACTGTAGCTAGGGATGAACACAGGTGCGAGAGGCCAGCATAGATCATATTCACATAGCGGCCATTTTGGCATTTTGCATTGAAGAAACAGGGTGGCATGTCATTAACTTAAAAGCAAAATGGCTGCCATGTGAATAACCGCTGTAACCCATTGACCTTATACTCATCATTATCAATTAGTTTTTCAAACAGCACAGGAAGTCTACAATCATAAATCCTATTTCATTATTATTTATTATTATGGCATTTATATTACCTGGCAGTGGAATAAAGGGATTTATATTTTTTCTACCACAGGAGTGTAATGAAAAGCACACTGCAGCTTGAAAACATAGAGTATAAGTTATGTTTGTTTTTCCTTCCTCAATGACGCCTTGTAAAAATGTTACGTGTTTCTTTTTTTGTTGGTCTTCTCACTCTTCCATTTCCTCATCTCTGATGGTGTCACACACACTGTGGTGAGCCTATCTGCCAGACACACAAACGCGCACACACACACACACACACACACACACACACACGCACACATGCACACACGCACACACACGCTCCTTAATAGTGGTTGATTGGTACAAACATTACACGTTGTTGCTGTAGGGTGGAAACCTTGTAACGCCATAATTCAATTCATGTTTTTTTCTTAAACTTCATCCTAGAGTACTAAAGGTGCAAACATAGCCGATCTACAAGCTCAGAACATTGTGAGCTTTTAGATCCCCCTTAGATCCCCCCCTTAGGGTACGTACTGCAGGGGGTACTCGAAAATGCCCCCCCAAAAAGACAAAATCATGATATTATTCATAGTTAAATAATTAAAAACCATTGAATTAGGAGGGGGAAAAAACATCTACTGTTATGTTTAGTGATGGAGAAACTTGGTGAGCCTGATATTTGCCACCCCAAATTACAGGCACCTGGGATGTGCTTGAAAGTTTTAAAGTTATTGACATGAAAACTGGACTGAAATGTTTTGGCCACAGTGTTGAAAATAAATCTGCTCAGTGCTCAGGAGGCACCGTTTTAAACACTGTTATATTGAACCAAGCTTGTGACTAAAACTACACTGGAACACACGTTCTTGTTTCCATTTGCTGAAAAGTAACCGTTTTTGTTGCAACCGAAGGTCGCAGTTTACCATGAGAAATGTCACAGCTTGTCTCTGTGTACGTGTACAACATTTTTACAGTCTATGGGTTGGTTCCCTTGACACATCACTGTGACATCACAGGTGATATCACAGGTGACACCTATTTAAGAATCCCTTTTATGCCCATATATGAAGATCACTGATGTCATCGATATCACTTGCCAGATGGCCAAGACATGGCCCATATCTGTGTGGGGATCTCCATGTATGGGCATAAAATATATTGTACAGTATGTTGTCATGGGAACCACTCTAACAGAATCCCTTTTATGCCCAAATATGGAGAAACCTGATGTCATCAACATTAAGCCCATATCTAACAGGACTTGTTATGGGAAAATATGGAGGAAGACAGGCATAGGTTCTCCATGTATGGGCATAAAAGGAATGTACTATATACAGTACATGGATCTCCATATATGGGTAACTGGTCCGATATACATCACTGGTCAGATGGCCAAGAATTGGCACGCATGTCGCCCTGAGGCGTCTTACTAGTTTCTATCTGAAAGACAACCATGTATTTTTGGTGGGCCTTGATGGTGCCGTAATGGCTGATCTTGCATGCATACTGAGAATAGCAGATCTACAAGTTCACAACGCGTCTAACATTTTTAGTATAGTTTTTATTTGTTCACGAAATGTACAATATATTTAGTCTTAGTCATCATAGCTTAGTCTTTATTTGGTTTTTATTTCGTTCTCGTCCGTGAAAAAAGGTAGTCGGCAAACATGTTTTGTCATAGTTTTAGTCTAAGAAATCATCCCTGAAACACTCGTTCTTGTTTCCTTTTGCCGAAATTGTACCGTTTTGGACATACGAGGTCTCTGGCCGTCTGTGACAACATATTTTTCTCGTTAGCGTCTTATCGAGTTTCCGTGCGACAGACACTGTCACCGTGTCGATGACTCGATGACGAGCTGGAAGAGAACACAAACGCACTCAATGCATTAATGTTCTGTCCTCAGCCTGTTAATGTTTACATCATGCTGATGGCTTACACAGGTGCCAGCAGGGTCCTGGACTTGTTGTGGTATTGCATGTATTATTGTACTGTATATTTATTTGACATTTTTACGGTGTGGCTCTATTAGAGCTAGCCGTCTGTAAAAGGGCTGATCTCGCTCACACTGCTGCACTGATCAGCGCCACGTTGCTTGTGCACACTGTCTGCCAGTTTTTTGGCATCCCACCGGGTTATGCCGTGCCCGTTGTACCCGCTGTCATGGTACTTATGCAGTGCCCATTATCATGATGCTTGGAGGCTGGCCCATATATGGGCATGAAGGGGACAGACAGACAGACAGACAGACAGACAGAAAGACAGACAGAGACAGAGATCTCCATATATGGCCTTTAAAGATACAGCGATTTGTAGATATTTCTGACCGACTTCCCATGCACTTGGCAAGTCACGTCCGCACGTCCTCTGCAACGTCTCTTGATACACCAAGTTTGAAGTCGATCGGTCAGATGGTCCTGGAGATAATTGGGGGAAACAAGGACAGACAGACTAAAGGCATAGTAGTAGATATTTAATTGTGTGCTCGCCTGATTATTCATTATTCATTTTTTAATTCATCATTATTCATTTATTAATTCATCATTATTTATTTATCAAGTTCCGCCACGACAGTACAAAGGCAGGGCCCTTAGCCAATGAGGTGCAATTGAGGTGCGGAAAAACATCTGGGAGTGGTGTTAGCTGGAGTATTGGTTGAGCTTCACATAACAGTTAGCACGCTGCAGAATATAGTCACGAGCGAGCCCACACTGTTTCGGAGGAACAGTATTTCTAGGTTTATTTGATCAACTCACAGTAGCAAGCATATATTTATTCAAGTCATACATCCACAAAAGCATAATGAAGGTGATCAAAAGGAATAGGCTGAAGCTAAACAAGCTTATGAATGCCTATCTTACGTATTCACTATTCATGGTTTAAGATACATTAATATTATGTTATAATTGTGGGCTCGCCTGAAAGGCGAGAACACTATGTTATCTTCATTATTTATTCATTATCTATCAAGTTCCACCCCGCTAGTACAAAGGCAGGGCCCTTAGCCAATGAGGTGCAATTGGAAATTGGCGGAAATTTCCAATTCAGTGGTGTTAGCTGGAGTATTGGTTGAGGTTCACATGACAGTTAGCACGATGCAGAATATAGTCACGAGCGAGCCCACACTGTTTCGTAGGAACAGTATTTCTAGTTGTATATATACAGTATAGTTGTATAATGGAAGTCAATGGTGCTCTGAGTCTGATCAGTCTGAAACATTGCCCACATTTCATATGTCATAGATACAGTATGTCACGACTTACGTTGTATATGACATCATCACCTTTATGTCCGGAGCCATGCCGTTCCCAACATGACTGGCTTTTAATTGTGGCTAATAAATGGTTCAAACATTATTTCGATTTATTGTTTCTCCTATTATCCCCACTAGGAAGGAATCAATGCTTGAGAGTCATTACAGTCAAGGAGTGACAAGGACATAATGCCTGGCATCTCACCGGTAAGCACTGCCAATTGTGTGTGCGGGAGAACCGCTCATTGATGGGTGAGCGTTTACCTCAACACCACTCTGTGTTTAAGAGCTCTCACATCCACTGTACAAATAGGTGCAGGACAAATTGATCACGGTAGGGAAAACGTAATGGAGTCTGTGCACTGTCAAAGTAAACTTCTCTCAGGCAAAGTGTATTTAACGCTTCTTATTACCTTATTGCGACGAAGGTCTCAGACTCACAGTTTACTATGAGAAAGGTCACAGCTTGTCCGTGTCCATCTGTCTGGACGTGTAGAAGTGTACACATTTTTATGGTCTATGGGTTTGCCGCTCTGACATCATGCTCTGGCTTCACTGTGATGTCACACTAACAGAATCCCTTTTATGCCCATATATGGAGTTCCCTGATGTCATCAATATTAATGATGCCCTGTTAGAGAGATCCCTGTGATGCCAGGGGGAACAAATCCCTTTTATGCCCATATATGGAGATATGGAGCTCCCTGTGATGCCAGGGGAACAAATCCCTTTTATGCCCATATATAGAGACATGGAGATCCCTATAATGCCAGGGGCACAAATCCCTTTTATGCCCATATATGGAGATCCCTGATGTCCACATCACTGTGGCGCGACCTTGCGCCACTGAAAATAGCCAATCTACATTTTCAGAAAAAAGAATTTCACGTCATATGACAGACTGTAAATGAAGCACGAGTGACGCAAGTCACTTTTTCACCTATGACCTCAAAGAGTAAAACGTGCATATCATAATAACAGCATTATGTTAATTCCACAGAAGGTATGATGACTGAAGGTGACATGTAATGTCAGGAATCTACTGGTTTTAAGATGTGGCGATGACTGTCACGTCATTACAGTGCTCTTATTGAAACCATATTCCTCTGAGCAGTTAGAGACACTTTCAATTTGAAGATCACTGAACCACAGCAACTGTCATAGTGGATAATTGGTAGATATGAGGCATGATTTACGTGGCTTGTTACGATTTGATCCGGAACAAAAGTTGGATTCTAGGGCAGCTATAGTATACGGCACATTCACAGAGCACAAATGGAAGTGATTAATGAATCTATGATTGGATATTTGTATTCTGCACTTGATCAGTAAAACCTCAAAGGGTGTCGTCACTTGTTTCGTTATTTCTTTAACTGCTCGCTTGTGTCCTTCCATGAATCCCTCCACAGAACTGATCTCGGTACAGGGATTTGTTATCTCTGCGTTTGGTTATCTTGCTCACTGTCTCGCAGATTGAAGTTTCGCTGATCCGTGTCGCAAATTCCTGACAGGATTATAGAATGTTCTGTAAGTCACGGCGATGTTTAATTACATTTTTGAAATTGCAGATCGTAGGCTTTCAAATGATGTGTCAGATGTTGAAATCTGAAAAATAGTCTAATAAGATAATACGTGCAGCACTTTATTTCCCAGAGTATGATTTGTCAGGATTCCTTGTTCCCTGTTGTCTCATTCTGAAGCGGTCAAAGAAAGGCTATTTTATTGTATTTTCTACCTTGCAAGTCTGGTTACATTTGGTAATGTGAAATAAGGCTCAGTTATTTGTGTTTTGTTCAGAGCAAACACCTTACATACACTGTATATATTGATGATGATAGTTAAATAAAATCGTTTAAATACGATGCATGTATACAGTATGTGACTTTGTTTCAGTCCGACCGAAAGTACATTATCTCAGGAGATGTAGTCGGCCCTTGGGTCTTTTAATATTGTTTAATGTGACCCCTTTGAAAAACGTTTGGACACCCCTGACTTAAACCCATATGCTGTGCGAGGGCTCTGTACTTGGCCCCTTCCTTTTTTCCTATACTGTACATCAAGGGCCCTAGGATTTTAAAATGTTTTTCAAAATAGTAAAAAAATCACACCCGTGTGAAGTGGAGCTGTGTGTGTGTGTGTGTGTGTGTGTGTGTGTGTGTGTGTGTGTGTGTGTGTGTGTGTGTGTGTGTGTGTGTGTGTGTGTGTGTGTGTGTGTGTGTGTGTGTGTGTGTGTGGATCATGTGTACCGATTTTTGTGACATTTGAAGAAAATATGTAGGAAAAGGAGCAAAAAGTGTGTTTTGGAGAAAATGCAAGATGGCGTAAAATCTATCATGGCGCAAATGGGCGTGGCCTATATGGGGAGATGCGTCATGACCCAAGGAATCCAGGGAAAAAATATTTTTAATTTTCCGACCTACGGTTCAAGAGTTACAGGCCAAAACGTAAAGTGGGGTGTTATAGCGCCACCATGAGGCCAAATGACACAAGTATTTTTTATTTAATCCTTGAAATCATTATGAACCTCCTCTCCAAGTCTTGAAACTGTAGCCCCTGTGGTTTGCGAGAGACAAATAATTGAATGTGAGTTTTTGCGATTCCCATTCTAAGTCAATGGGGAAAATTAATTCACTAATAAATTAATATCAATTAAACTATAGAACCTTTCTCTTAGAAAAGTAATAGCCCACGATTCCCGAGTAAGCCGGTCGATTTGACATATGGCGCGAGTGTTTGGTGGCAAAACTGTGGGACTAGTGGCGTGCCGAAGTTTAGGAAGTTCAGGCTACATACACACAGACACACACACACACAGACAGACAGACAGACAGACACACACACAGACCCACACGGCCACGTATAGGGAGCCTGTGTTTCACACAGCTCCAAAAAGCAAGTTTAGGGATAAGGGGTAAGGCACGAAAATAGGGCCCCAAATGTCTTCACTGATACAAGCTCAGAGCGCATTGTGATGTATTGTGAGCTATTATATTTTTGTCAAATCTTCGCCTATTATAACTATTATGCACGGAATAGGGATGCTAGGGTTCATGTGGTTATGGACAAATTGCAGTCTAAAGTCTTTTTGTGATCCCATAAAACCGCTGTTTGTTATATTTTAGTGGATTCCTCGACATTTAAACAAACAAACCAAAAAAGTAGATATATTTCCTTGGTTTGCACGATTTCACGTTTGCCTACTTGCAGCGGCGCATTCAATCAGACCGTGTCACATTCATCCATCCGTCCAACTCCGGCTGCCAACGTCCTTGTTTTTCTTGGAGAACCGCAGGATTTTAAACCGTAAACAAATGTTACTATTCTGTGAGCCATTAAGGCAGTGAGGGTATCACCAAACAAGATCTGACTGTTCCCATAATGGCCAGGCAGGGAGAAGCAGAATACTCCTCTCTCCCTCACAACGTTCATGAACCGAGCTGTCACTGTTTTGCTGCTACCATTTTTGCTCCCAATTCTACAAGGGTCCCGAGATATACTGTTAAGACACGAGCAGAGGTGGAGGAAGAACTCTTTATTTGAGTAAAAGTAGAAATAACACGATATAAAAAAAGACTGTTACAAGGTTTGCTGGCATTTGCGCGTTTCTGCAAAAGAAATCTGAACACCTCAAATTGCGAGGCGTTGTAATATGTAGTAGACGGGGAGACTTATGCGGTGGTGGACAGTTTCTGCTACTGTACCTGGGAGACATGCTGAACGCTGATGGGGGGGGGGGGGGGGGGGGGGGGGGGAACTAGCGGTGACCACAAGGGTGGAAGAAGTTCAGGGAACTCATGCCATTTCTAACATCCAAGGCTCCATCCCTGAAGATGAAAGGGCAAGTGTACTCAGCCTGCGTCAGAAGTGGCATGACGTATGGAAGCGAGACATGGGCCCTGAAGGTGGAGCATGAAGACAAGCTGAACAGAGCAGAGATGAGGATGATTAGATGGATGTGTGGCGTGTCGCTGAGGGACAGAAAGACCAGTGCAGAACTGAGACAGAAGATGGGAGTGGAGGCTATTGCGGATGTGGTGAGGAGAGGCAGACTGCGGTGGTACGGACACGTAGTGAGGAAGGAAGAGAATGATTGGGTGAAGAAAGTTATGTCGTTTAACATAGAGGGGACAAGACCCAGTGGCCGGCCTAAGAAGACCTGGCAGACGACCGTGGTGGCTGACATGAGGGCACTCGGCATCGACCATGAGGTGGCCATGGACCGTTCCCGTTGGAGGAAAACCATAGCGAGAAGCCAGTCCAACCCAGCGGTGCCTGGAAAGCGGACTTAAAACAGACGATGATGTGAGCATGTAGATTGGCTATTTTCGCAATTTCTGCCTCTAATATTTGACAATTTGGCCAATTTATAATTTGACATTTCAGAGGTATAAAAAAGTCCTTAAATTGTCACTTAAGAAATGTGCTATACAATACACTTAAACAGTATGTTGGTTTGTTTACAGTGGGGTGAGAAAACAACATTGAAAAATTCACACACATACAGTATGCAAGCGCACGCGCAAACATGCACGCGCAAACATGCACGCACGCACGTATGCACGCACGCACGCACGCAAGCACGCAAGCACGCACGCACGCACGCACGCACGCACGCACGCACACCTGCGGAAATCTCAAAACTGTCAACACCCCACCCCGTAGACTTTATTTTGGCCTAGAATAGTGTTTTTGCTGCTTGTTTGGCCACTCACCAGGATTAATAGCAGTAGTCGTGTTTTGTTTTCCCAGTTTGTTTTGTTTTTCTGTGGTTTACTTTGCTCACAGACAAAGCGGCAGATGAGAATAGCAAGTCCTTTATTTTTTCAGTAATGACCATTACCACTAATGTGCTGTCACTGGTTTTGATTGAGTGGATTGTTATGAAATAATTGCAGGTTATTAGGAATTAGTAATGTTTCCTTCAAAATGCAATAAATCACTTTCTCAATCTCATTGGACAAGATCTTTTATGTTGTCATTATGAATAATTTTTAAACCATCAGCATCATTGTGCAGAAACGGAGGAATCCTAGGGGAACAGTGACTGGCCACAGCCAATTTGTTTGTGTCAATGGCGAAAGAACATTATATCATTATAGCAATCATGATTTCACTTCAGTGGTAGCTCAGAGATTTTATAATGGTGTTTTGAATAGGAAACCTATGTGTGATGAGGAGCTATCCTTTATCTAGCTGTAATAGCTCCAGTAATGGCCGGATCTCACGGCTGAAGTTTGCAATGCATGAGTAATGAACTGGTTTGACACCAGCCCACATCCAATAATTAATCTTCCTTTTATATCATATTGGGGTAGTGGCAGCACTGATCTGTACTGAACTAGTTATAGTGGCTGTACTGAACTAGTTTGTGGCTGTAATGAGATGTACTGAACTACGGTAGTAGTTAGTACTGAGCTAGTTAGTGGCATATAGCCAACATATGAACTAGTTAGTGGCTGTCCTGAACTAGTTAGTGGCTGCACAGCCAGTATACTGTATGAACTAGTTAGTGGCTGTATACAGCCAGTATGAACTAGTTAGTGCCTGTCCTGAACTAGTTAGTGACTGTATACAGCCAGTATGAACTAGTTAGTGGCTGTACTTGTTTAAAAAGTAATATTATTACTTTAGACCAAGCCACTTCTTTTCACCTGACAGGGGGAGATTCCCCGGTTGGACTTAGCGCGTGGACGGAACACCAGTTCCTTTCGCCTCCATCAGGCGCCCCAGCTGGCCAGGGGGAGACAGTATAGAGACCAGGATTGCATGCAAACTCCACACAGAAAGGCCCTTTTGCCAACCCCACCTAGGGTATGGGCACTGAGGAGAGACACGCCCCCAGCGGGAATCGAACCCAGGCCCTTCTAGTGTGTGTCCCCACATTACTGGTTTCTTAAAGTCCTTGTGAGCTTGTAGATCTGTTTTTTTCCGTGTGCAATGCTGTTCCACGACAGAGTATAAAATGAAACATTATGGCTTGGTACCAGTCATTCTGGACATACCTGGGCTGGGTAAAGACGCATAGCATGTCAGTTTCCACAAGCGCAGCTAATCCTTTTACTTCTTAATAGCCATGAATTGGCATTCATGGCTCATTCATTCACAAAAGATTCCAGCTTCACCTCATTTAAAAGAGGAATTCAATATTTGACCTATTCTATTCTCAGTAGCCAATCCTGGGATAATTCAATTAGCCTACCTTGCAAGATGGAAAGAACATGTATAGTACCTATGTACATGAAGTTATTTTTCTTTTCTTTTTTTTCAGAAGGAGCAATGGCATTACTGGATATGTTCCTTTGATTAGTGAAGTAATATATATCCTTAAAGTGACCTGTATGTTCAGTTGACAGTCTGTGTTTTTTACCTATACCATAGCTGCTTTTAATTAATTACATTTTGAAGGTCTTCACGGCAAACTACATCACAGCTGTTTCAGTTTAGTTTATTTGCGCTTAATTGAAAACACAACATAGTTTGTTGTTTTCTTTACTGTCAATTTAACTCAGAGTGTACAAACGGAGCAATGTGGACACATATAGTGAGGGTCAATTTGGTTCCATTTATGCAAGAAGAAACGAGAGTCAGTTTACTTAGTGTCTGTTTACTTGTTTTTATTGTCCTTTTCATGCATTCACAGACCACAAAACGCTTTTGTCCATCCAGCCTTCATCAGAGTTAACTGAGCACTGTGTAGGCCTAGATGGAGAAGTGTTATCCCAGTGTAGAGAGCTCTCGTGAACGTAGCATAATTGAAAACAGTATTATATAAATGTGATCCTTTTATCAACTAAACTAACAGCTATGAAACAAAATACTACTGTTTTGAGGAATACCTCCGCGGTGCAGAATGGGACGGGGTAATGGGTTGACTCGAGGCATTAAACTAAACAAACGCTAATCATCGAAGCTTAATAACAATGCATGCAATTAAAAAAGGTATAACCTCTGGGTTTTGTCTCGCTTGGACCGTCTGTTGATGATGTAAGATTATAGTTGTTGTTTGGAGCCTAGCCCCTATTGCCACAATATCCAGGAGCGTGCGTGTGTGTGTGAGAGAGAGAAAGGGATAGAGGGAGAGACATGTGCGTGCACGTGCGTGTGTCCCAAACCCCAGAGTGACAGCATTCCTAACTGAAGCCAGATCTAAGAGTTGCCAAAATTCTTCTTAATGGTTTGCGTGTGACGTCAGAACGTTGCAGCCAAAGCAGGCAGTTTGCAAGTGTAACTCAAACCAGCACATGTTTTATCCCCTCCTGCAGCCATTCTCAACCTGTAGGCCGGGGACCACTGGAAGGGCCTTTGCAGTTGTTGCAGCTGTTGCGAGTGGGCCCCCAAATAATTGGCAAAACACTAAGAACGGCCAATAATGATTGTTAACGTATAGAAATATGGCACTGATCAGTCTATTAGAGCAGTGGTTCTCAACCTTTTCAGGCTGTGACCCTGACGAGCTTTAAGAGTTGAGGCATTACATTTTGTATAACACGGAATTCAATTGTGAAAATAGACGATCTACTGTACATGCTTACAACGCCTCGCGTTGCAAGGCGTTGTGAGCATGTAGATCGTCTATTTTCACAATTTTTGCCTCAATTTGGCCAATGCTTGTCATTCTAGAGATATTAAAACTGTCACTTTAGAAGAAATATGCATATACCCTCTATACACTTATACCATCTATACACTTAAACTCTATGTTGGTTTGTTTACCGTTGAGTGAGAAAACAATGTTGCACATTAAGTTAATCATCTGGGGACCCCCCTGGGGGGTGAGAACCACTGTATCAGAGCACAAGCTACATTGCACTAATCAATCCAGTTTGCGAGATTAGCTCCGGATTTACATAGACACGTACGCACCGAGCATGCACGCACACACACACACACACACACACACACACACACACACACACACACCACTCGCACGCACGCACGCACACACACACACATACACCACTCGCACGCACACACACACACACACACACACACACACACACACACACACACACACACATACACCACTCGCACGCACACACACACGCACGCACGCACGCACGCACGCACACACACACACACACACACACACACACACACACACACACACACTCACAGTGTTTTATTAGTGTTTTCTATTCAGACACACATGGTTTAGATGTGGTGAGGTTAGGGGTCATCATACATCTTAATGAGCCTATAATGAGTATCAGTATGAACTGAAAGTTTGATTTCCTTTTAGCCTTGGTCCTTTAAATAAAATTCTGTTTAGGTTTAGTCACGTTTCAGTCATTTGAAATACTTTAGTTTTAGTCAATGTCTCTGGCCATATAGTCAGCCACATCTACTTTTCAGGGGGCCTATCCATCAAATTATGGCGGCTATAATTTCCATTTGTTAATTTTTGTTGAGTGATATATTTTCATACTTGGGGTTCCTAGAAAGTCAAATGAAAATCGGTATAATTTGGCCTTAACTTTGAAAGGTGATCTAAAAACTGTTGTCGCTTGCCCAAAATAGCAGCAGATCTCTAAGATCGCAACGCGTCGGCTATTATCGCTGGTCGGCGTATACACCATGCATGACACGGGAACACTGACGATACAAAAAGCAACTCAAAGTATAGTCCAGAATGCTTCCCTCTCTGACTGCCAGAGTTCCAGAGGTGGAACAGGGGTCATTGTCACGGCCTTTTGGCAGGAGACGAGGATAAGATATAAGGGCACTGGGAGAGCACTTCTGACGCTCCTCCAGACTGGGACAAGCAGGGGTGTCGCACCAAATTCTGGGCCCTGGGTACAAGGATTCACTGCGGGCCCCCCATAAAAGTCTTTGAATATTTCAAATCCTTCTGTTTTTTGAAAATAAAAAATAAAATAAAACATTTTCTATGTCAGTGGAGCTCAAACCTTTTCGTGTGAAGGACCCCCAAAATGGTATGTATTTGGCCACGGAACCCCATCTCAAAATATTGAGTTCCAGGGACCCCCCCAGACGCAAAATTTGAGTTACAAATGTTCGCTTAAAATATACGTATATTCAAAGATTTGCACACATTTTCACAACTTTTCAAAAATAGCAGATCTACAAGCTCGCAGCGCGGCACCTAGCTAAAGTATACAATACACCACCTTGGGCCCTAGTAACTCAGTCCCACTTTCCTACCCCTTGTGACGCCCCTGGGGACAAGCAAACATGACACCCTCAGGAGAAACAAGTCCCCCCAAAACCCTGTGTGCTCAGCAAATGCGATTAGCGGTCAATTAGGAGAGGAACATTTTGACACGTGTCTTACATTAAGGTGCGAGGAAGAACAGGTTATCTGGAGAGAGGTCAGAGAAGATCAGATTTACGCTTTTCAGATTGTTGATGGTTAAAATGTATGGGTTTTGGTGCAAATAAGGAACAGACAGGAAGTTGATGCATATTGAGGTGCAGAATTCCTGGTTTAAAGTTGCTGTAAGTGATATGTAAGTGATATTCTTTGCTTTTTTGTTTAGTTATTAAGTCGAAGCTCTATTCTCAAAGTAACCATTGCTCTTGTTTGTTCAGTAACAGGGGTCTCCCTGTCTCTCCAACTCCTTAATAAACAGGTATTGTATTGGGAGAGAGAAACCCATAACCTGAAAATGTATTTTCTGTTTATTAAATAGCCGAAGAGACAGGGAGACAAACACTGCATAGCAATCGTTAATATCAGAACATATTTAACACTTATTTTAACAAAGAAATATCAGTTGCACCCCAGTTACTTTTAAAGTAAGGGAATGTAAGATTTACTGTACCATCTGTGTGTCTCAAATCTATTGTGCTAATTCAAAAGGACTGAGAACAATCAGAACATTCTCACTGAATTGTAGTTTTCAGTCAAGGCCCTGCAGTTTCCGTAAAGCCCTTGAACAGTTTGATAATCATCATTAAAATAATTCCATTTCAAGCCAATCAAAGACAGATCGTCTTCAAGTTATTAGTACTGGGCTTTTTTGGACAATTCAGGGGACCACTAAGGTTTACATTGTCTTGGGAAGCTCTCCATAACATTGTAAATCCCGGCGCGAAAGCGAGTACGACTGTAACACCAACATTACCTCACATCTCTCTACATTTCTGCGTCCGCGGAGCCAACAATATGTCGTGGTTTCCTACGTCACTGGATCTCTCTGTGAAACCGCTAAAGCAGAGCTGGAAGTCTTGTTTTGGTAAACACTGCTCTAGAAACCGGCCCCAATCACAATGTGGCTCTGCGTCTGCTGCCAGAATTAATATGAGGTTAATGACATGGTTTGGCTACTTGCCTGGTACTATTGATCAAATGTGGGCTCCTCCACTTTATTGCCATAATGTAAAACATTCACTGCTGTGGATGTTTTTTTTTTTTTACAGTTTGGAGAATGGACTTTATGTTGAATGTTCTGTTCGCTAGCTATACGAGGCTGGCTGAACGCATATCACAGTATATCAAGATCATGAGATTGACATACACATACAGTACAGTGGTCCTCAAATCTTTTCAATTTCAATTACCCCCAGTTTGGTAATGCAATAGGCTACGGATCCCCATTTTGATGCCATTCTGCTTGCATTTGTACACTCTCAGAGTTACATGTCGTTAATGCCTAAGTAACTTTTGGGTCAAACTGACATTCTGCCTAGGTACTCTCCTGAGTAGTTTCCAACTCCAAAACTGTTACTTTTCAGCATCCAAATTAAAATAGCAAAAGTAGCAGATCTACAAGCTCGCGCCGCATTTCGAGCTTGTAGATCTGCTACTTTTGATGCTTTTATGTGACACTGTAGGTATGATCAAGTAGGGGTTAATTTATATAAAAAAAAAGTAGTAAGTAAGTCTCCATATTTTTATTTTCTTATTTTCACTTTTTTTTCCCCTGCATGATGATATGCAACATGTTGCGTCATATCTCCTTATTAACTCATTTAGTGCTCCTGAAATTAACGGATTAAAATGTCCAGCGTGCCTCCCGCAGGCTGCATCCACGACCGTTGTCTTATTTTGAAGGCCAGAAGTCCATAGCGTAAACACTTCCGGTTTGACGTCATCGCGTCATTCACAGGAAGCGATCATCGTCAACATGTGGTTGTGTAATGGCGGATCGGTGCTTTTCAACATGTGTTATTTAAGCGAGAATCTACTGCCATCCTCCCTTTAAAAGTGTTGTTTTGAGATAATGGACATTAAAGATGAGATTCCCCGTCTGCCTCAATGTTATGGGATTACTATTTTGTGCTCGTGGATCCGTGATGATGATGAATTGGCGAGGGCGATCGTGTCAGGAACTTCCGCGCACCAACAGGTAATAGAGTACCGCCGTTACAGTAATAGAGTACTTTTCACGAGTATACTCGGGATCGGCAGCATGTGCTACTCGAGTATTTTTCACGAGTATTCTCGGGATCGGCGCTAATTGAGTTAAAAAGGCTGTGACCACGCGACCCCGGGTTTGATTCAAACAGCTAGAGAATAGCAGAAAGCAGATACAGTGCATATCAGTCGATCTCCGGCCGTATTCGTCTTTTGCGTACATAACAGTGAAAGTGAACAGCGTGCAACATCTGGAGGTGATCTATAGGGAACGACAACATGATGTTAGCGCTAAGGCCTGACCAGGGGTGTCACAAGGGGGAGGAAAGTGGGACTGAGTTACTAGGGCCCAAGGTGGAGGGGCCCTAGTAACTTTAGCTATTGAAAAATAGCAGATCTACAAGCTCACAGCGCGGCACCGAGTGCCGCGCTGCGAGCTTGTAGATCTGCTATTTTTGAAAAGTCGTGAAAATGTGTGCAAATCTTTAATATATGTATTTTTTAAGCGAACATTTGTAACTCAGATTTTGCTTCTGGGGGGTCCCTGGAAGTAAATATTTTGAGATGGGGGTCCGTGGCCAAATACATATCATTTTGTGGGTCCTTGACATGAAAAAGTTTGAGCACCACTGACATGGAAACACACAGGTTTCTTGCACACATTTTCAAAAATCTTCAAAAATAGCAGATCTACAAGCTCACAGCGCGGCACTCGGTGCCGCGCTGTGAGCTTGTATATCTGCTATTTTTCAATAGTTAACATTCATCGGGGGCCCGCAGTGAATCCTTGTACCCAGGGCCCAGAATTTGGTGTGACGCCCCTGGGTTCTGACAGCCATGGCTAGAGAGAGAGAGGCCCCAGCAGGACTAGGCTCCATTACTGGCGCTGAATGGAAAGCGGGGGATTATCTGTCATAGCATAAACATAATCAGCCCCATCATTCAATCTTCACAGAGCATCAGAGACACTTTGAAAGCACTTTGTCGTGGTGGCATTCCCACTGTGACACATTTGCGGCGGCGCACACTTTGCATCATTCAAGCTTTACTTCCTTAGCATTTCCTAACTTTTTTGTTTTTTAGCCCTGGACCACTTGCGTATTTCGAACAGTCCTCAAGGGACCACCTCACCGCACCTTACCCACAACAAGGACACCCTCGAAAACGAGTTGATGCAACTCAATGGGTTCATCCTCAGTGACATTTCAAATTAATAAATAAAAGATAAACAATATGTATATATTTAATACAAAGTGTATTCATGTTTAAGATTAATTGATGATCTGAAAGCCGGATTTATACTTAGTTGGACATCACATGTCGCACACCAAAAAGAGCAGATCTACAAGCTCCCAATGTGCCATGCTGCAATGCGCTGTGAGCTTGTAGATCTGCTATATGCACGTAAGAATATAGTATTTCCCTGTTATTATTACTTGGGCCAGCAGAGCGCACAAGTACTGTGATTGATGTCGGTGTCCTTCTTTGTTTAAGCCCGTAGCCCAATCAGGGACCAGCATCTCTGGCAACGTCATCATTAACAGCCAACGAGGGACCAGCATACCTGGTGATGCCAGTGGTGATGTCACTGGCATCGCCAGTCATGATGCCAGTGGTGAGCGCACCTCATGGCACGCTCTGCTGGCACACAAGTAGGCCATAATATGTGGCTTACTTGTGCACAAGGCGCACATTGGCACTTGGACAGAGTGCAATTCTAGTTTCAACCTTTGGTCTCGCACCTGTTAGTTAAAAAAACATATTTTAGTAAGTGAAGGGTCCATTTTTAAATTGTATTTCTCCTTATAAGTTTCATGGCAAACGTTTGAGTTTCATCACACTAATGAAGGCATATGGATAAATAAAAGAAAGAAACGACTTCATTCTGACCCTTCACTTGCCATTGTTGATATGTTTTTTGGAGGATAACGCACCACGCACGTCGGGTGGTAACAGAATCAAGTTGACAATACATAAGTCTGTGGCTCAAATGCAGAATAAATAATGGACCTTGTTGTGAAAAGGGTTGAAAACCACTGCCCTAAAGGAATACAGAGAGTCCCTGGAATCCACTTTGAGAACCATTGTACTGCACTGTGTTAGTGAACAGTGTAATATAGTGTGTGGTTGTTTGGTGCCACATACATACATACATACATACATACATACATACATACATACATAGATACAGTACAGACCATGGAGTGCTTCAGAGCCCAGGAATCTGTGCAGCTGACACTGAGCTCCAGGATGATGCAACAGCAGTGAGAGCTGAGTCTCTGCCATGGGGTTTGAGGTTGCAGCACGCTCTGGCCCTGATCCTCCCTCTCTCTCTCTCTCTCTCTCTCTCTCTCTCTCTCTCTCTCTCTCTCTCTCTCTCTCTCTCTCTCTCTCTCTCTCTCTCTCTCTGAGTCACTTTATTATGGCGTGGCTCGCTGGAGGCCAGCCGTCTGGGAGAGGGTCTATAATGCGTGCAGAGCTGTGGTTCTCAAACCTTTTCATGTCCAGGACCCCCAAATTGACACTTTTTAGCCCACGGACCCCCATTTGATAAGATATGCCTGGGATTTTCATTAGAGAAGATTTAGAGAAGATTTTTACAGCTCTAGCAGTCCGTAGCCTAATGGCTACAGTATATGGACCCCTATTTAATGGCATTTCTATCCCTGGGACCCCAAGAATGTTTATTGCAAAAGCAATGTTAATTTAAAGCTATACTGTGTAAGTTGCTCAACTAGTGGTCAGTAGCGGTATTGCTTTTTTCGGCCGTTTTTCGGCCGGAGTCGTCGCGGACCACCGCCGCGGACCACCGGAGCGGCGCCAGCAAACCACCGCGACCGATAGTAATCCGTGGAGGGGTAGAACGCATGGTAGAACGTAATTTTCTGGCCAGGATTTGTGGATTAAGAGGTTAAAATCCTTCACCATGGTAAACACTGTAGCCAAGCGGAGGCGCTTCCTGGAGACCAGAGCAGATAAGCTGTGATTGGCCGGTAGTGTACCATGTGTGCATGATCGGCGATGTGATTGGGCAACGTATACACAACGTATACAGATGATGCAGATTACGTCATTTTGGCGCGAAATCCCGCCCCTGTCACTGCTAAGAAGAAAACATATAAAGAGAAGGCTTCAGAAGCTGAAAATAACGGAGTGGGTGTTCTAAAACTTTAGCGATTTAACAGTTAGGACAATTTTAAGATTTGTTTTATAAAAAAAGTTACATGGTACAACTTTAACTCTGAGAGTGTACAAAATGGAACCAAATGGACCAGGGTCAATTTGGTTCCATTTGTACACTCTCAGAGTACTCTCTCAGAGGTTCCATTTGTCCTCTCTCAGAGTTAGAGACCCCAAGGGTCCATTTGGTTCCTGACTATCTTTTTTGGGGGGTTCCTAGTGCGTTCAGCCTTTATAGTTGAAGTTTAATTGTGTCTATTTCAGAACCTTCCTCTACCTTAGTAATATGGCGTCATAGTACATCTCCGATCCTATCATGTATCGTTATATACTGTATGTCCGGCTCAGTGCTGTGTAGCCACTCCCTCGTCTCTGGTCCGACTAGGAAGGGGCCGGCCTCTGAAGGTGGTCTGTACAGGGGGCAGGTGGTGATTATGTGGTCCGTAGGGCGGTCCGCTCAGGCTCGCCTCACTCGCACGCTGCCTGCCAGTCACCACTTCTTCACGGACGGTTTGAAGCAGCCGGCACGTCAGTACGTAGGAGGTTCAGCAGGGTCCATCGCCAGCGTACGCGGTACTGACGTCGTAGGTTGATTGACTGAAATTATAGACCTCCACAATCCACATGGAATCCATGCCTACTAGGCCTGACACCCACCCTGCAGAAGTCCCTGGATGGGTGCTACACCAGAATGCTACGAGCTGTTCTGAATGTGGACCAGAACATCCACATTACCAACAAGGACCTGTACAGGCAACTGCCGAGGCTCAGCAATAAGGTAGCAGCAAGGAGGATGAAGCTGGCCGGCCACTTCCACAGACATCGGGAGCTCCCGGCCAGCAGGCTGATCCTGTGGGAACCAACGCGCGGGCATCGATCGCGAGGACGTTCCACGTTAATGTATGTGGACGTCCTGAAGAAGGATGCGGGAGCTGAAAGCTCTTCGGAGCTGGCCGGTTAGGGTCAGTATTGAGAACCGGAAAGATTGGAGACTCGACGACCGAGAGAGAGAGGCCCCTGTATTGTTCGTTGTTGATTAGCATTTTCACTTCGCTCTTCTCACCTGATGTACGTTATTTCTTCTGCGTCTGGCAGCAGGTAGACTGGTACTGTGTCTACCTGCCTATAGTGCCTGCCTAGTGCCTATACATACATGCCCAGAGAACATGAGCTTTTCCACAGGGCAAATCACAAACAGTTTGGTTTTGATCAGTGGTTCTCAACCCTTTAAGTTTCAAAGAGCACCATAACTCTCCGAGTCAGGGCCGATGCATATTCCACTTTTAGAGACAAATGTATTTCGTTTAAGTCCACAAAATCTCGGCAGCCCCGAACAGCCGAATTAATGACAGGAACCCTGAGGGTCCCTGGATCCCACTTTGAGAACCACTGCTTTAGAGCTGTTTCCATTTATTACACTGTCAGTGAATCGCATCATCTGTAGTCGGCTGTCACCAGGGAGCTTAGGGTGGCAGCCGTTCAGACGTATGCACGTTCATTCATAAAGTGATGCTGTTCTTTCCTAGTTCTCGCTTGACAGTCTCATATGTATCTCATATCCAATGAATGTCTCCATTGTTCCGATAATACCATACAATAACTCTCAAGTTTAGCTGTAATATTTCTCGGTCATCAAAGGTGGTCATCAAGAAGCTGAGACAAGAGAACAATGCCATTGGAAGGGCTGCTAGAGAGCTACAGTATGTGGTATTTAACATCTATGACATTAACCAGTTAACCATTTTAAAGTTGTACTGTAAAGGCAAGTTACAGTACATGAATTAGTGAAATTAGTTAAACTAGAGTTACATCTGCATTATTTAATTTAAAAGACACAAATTAAGTAGAAGAATTTTTATTTTTGTTAAGTTTGCCCGTTATCTCTCCTATGGCACCAACAAATACAACATGACATTGAGACAAAATCGTATCCAACGATAACAAAATATTCAACGTTTTGGGTCTAAGAGAGGCTGAATGCTCAAATGCTGAATAAATAATGGACCTTGACGGGAAAAAGGTTTGAAAACCGCTGGTCTAGTTCATGCTGTCGTCTAACCTCCCCCTCTCTATTCCACTTGTCCTCCCCTCTCCTCCTCCTAGTGCCTTAACAAGCACTGTCATGGTAATCTGTACTTCCCGGTTGAAATAGTGAAAAACAAGACGAGAACCCATCCAGGGAGCTTATTATGAACAGGGACAAGTAGCCAAGGAAAGCCAAACTCTGTCTGCCTCAGACTGTTTGAATTTAGAGCAATTGCGTCGATTAGCCTCTCCTCTGCTGCTCCCTCTGCTTACTAGAGCACACACGCACGCATGCACGCGAAGAGCACGCGTGCGCGCGCACGCACGCCCACGAAGAGCACACACCTTTGTATTACTATACTTGTGAGGACATCAACATTTTTGAATGGCATTGAAAATGCCTGCGATGGTGGCGCAGTTGGTAGCGCTGTCACCTCATAGCTAGAAGGTCCTGGGTTCGATCCCTGCCGGGGGAAAACTGTGGGCGTGTTCCCTCCTCCGCGTCATCAGCGCTCACACCCTAGGTGGGGTTGGCGAAAGGGCCTTTCTGTGTGGAGTTTGTATGTTCTCCTGCGTTCCGGTGGTTGGTTCCGTTTGGCACCACATAATGCAAATCAATTAGTTTATTCTCGCTAAGTCGCGCTACGTGTGCTAGGGCCGATGCATACTCCACTTTTAGAGCGGAATTTATTCCGGTTCAGTTCGGGGAGTCACACTGAACAGCCGAATTAATGACGGTACCCACCTCCTCGAACCTCTGAATGACGTCATTATGTTAATTTAGACAGAGCCGAACCGAAATAGATTCGGCTCTAAAAGTGGAGTACTGTATGCATCGGCCCTTGGAATAAAAGATGGACATACGAAACGATTGTTCTACCAAAAGAGAATGAAACGATTATACCACACTAAACATATTTTGTTTAGGTCGTTGGTTGCGGTCATGCGATGCCGTCGTTATTTCTACGCTCGACCGGATCAGAAACCCATTGGCGTCAGTTCAGTAAAAGATAAGGTATGGCAACATGACTGGTGTCTTGCACACGCGCCTTCGTGCGCGTAGTCATGTTGCCATACCTTAGCAACAGGCATGATGAATATATTTTAAGAAGAACTTTTTAATTTGTTTCCCCAGTAGCCAAGGTATGGCAGCTGCCATACCTTGCCATACCCAGTTGACGCCTCTGTCAGAAACCGGACAATGGCTACTAAATGTCTAACCCTAATCCCAAACCTGAATCTTTTCACAATTGTAAACCCTGAATCATATGTAACAACCATTTATCTTGTAAGCGCCAGGAAAATGTGCCCTTACAATGTCTGTTTCTCAAATTCTTCTATACTTGTGGGGACATTTGGCCCTCGCGAGTACAGTAATTCATGCACACGCACATGCACACTCACTCACTCATGCGCGTGCGCACACACGCGCGCGCACATACACACACACAAACACTATAGGAAACATTACGATCCAGCTGCTTCTCGTCCAAATGGAACCCATCTCTGCCAGCAGATGATGATGATGATGATGATGATGGCGCGATGAAGCTGCGCTGGACAGCATGCCTTCACTGGTCCCATGATGACATCACAGACTGATGTCATCAGACGGGTGTGGCGATTGGACAGGCAGCTGAGCGAGGTTTTGGCACACGCCCGTGCGCATGTGTGTGTGTGTGTGTGTGTGTGTGCGTGCACGCACAGGCACGCATGTTAGGGCAGGGTGAAAGTATGCAGTGTCCTCTGGGGTTCTCTGGAGTGAAGTTAGAGTTCTGGCTTGATGGAGGAGGAGGAGGAGTAGGAGGAGGGGGGGCGGTGGTGCTTGTAGCAGTGTGAATTTACCACATGAACCCCAGGCATGGGCGGCCGTAGCTATGTATCACCCGTTTCGATTGAAACGGGGCCCTGCCCTCAGTTACTGACGCACCGAACCTGGCAGATATACGCGTCCGGCGTCCGCACAGTGCACGCGTGTTACTGCGCCGCGATGTGTTTTGAATGATGTGCTTGTTCATCCTGGAAGTGCAAGAGTAGCTTTTCGTCGTTGTCGGGTGGAAGCCTTGTATGTCAAAAACCGTTGGTTTTGGATTCAAAATAGTGGAAATAGCCGGTCTACAAGCACACAACGCCTCGCACCGCGAGGCGTTGTGTGCTTTACGATAGAAGTACAAATTGAAACTCGGAGATACGAGGTTTCTGTCCGACAGTGACGTTATTCTATTCATATTCTACTGAAATAAATTGTAATCCACAAGATACTATGCGTGAGAACAAGCAATTTACTGAGCGTCACATTCAGCTATACTGTAGTTATCTCGTTGTGCACAGCCCTTTTTACTGAGAAGTGTACACACACACTGGTTCACCAGCCTCTGACCTACTGTATATAGATAGGTCTTTCATAGTAGTTTGCAATAACAGTAAATGTGAGTGCAAAGTGTACATCACGTCACAGGAAACCTTTGAACACACTATGACCGTGCAGAAAGGGAATCCACAACACACACACACACCTACCATACACACACACGCACGCATGCACACGCACGCACAAATGCGTGCAGTCACGTACACATGCGTGTAATCCCATGTCATCTGTACCAGGACGCACTACCGTGATTGTCTCCTCCAATATCCGTTTAGTGTTCCCCCCCCTCTCTCTCTCTCTCTCACTATCTCTCTCTCTCTCGCTGTCTGTTACAGTAGGTGATCCTAGAGTTATTGGTTGGACTTTGGTTGGCCTCCACGCTGGGGCATTGGGCCACAAACCTCCTACGCAGTCCACGGCAGACACCAACACATATCAGCGCTTTGTTGGTCATATTTAAGTTGACGTCGCCAGGGCGACCAAACAAACAGTCGCATTACATGGTGCTATTACAAGGAACTGTGTACCGGACCTTCACGGGGATGTGCGTGACACCAGCAGTTCAATGCAAGAAGCATGCTGATAAACAAATAATTTGGAAACCAGTCCTGTTGGTCACGACTGACGACAAAGTGCTCAGTCCCAGTATACTTCAGTCAGTACAGATACTCCACTACAAGTTGAGTAATAAAGAGTTTTAAAATGTACAATACAGTACAACTACATTGTGACTTAGAGCAGTGTTTCTCAACCACTGTGCCTGGGGACCTTTGGTGTGCCCCTGAGAAGGGTCAAGTGTGCCCCTTGAAACTGCTTGAAAGCCAGTATTGTATTTATCATTTTAAAAAGATTATTTAAACTAGTGAAAACAGCCGATCTACAAGCGCACAACGCCTCGCACCTGTTGTGCGACAACCTTGTATGATGAAGCAGGGCTTTACTTTGCGAAGAAACGTACAAATTTGAAACTTGGAGAGATACAAGGTTTCTTCCCGACAGTGACGATATTTACACCCCCGTATTATGTTGGTGTGCCCATGGATTCTTGGGACATGAAAAGTGTGCCCATGCAGAAAAAAGGTTGAGAAACACTGACTTACAGTAAATGGTTATGGCTGAGTCATAGAGACGTGAGCGGGATGGCGTGGTCCGCCAGACGTCTGACTGGCCCCTCCCATTACCCAATTTTAATATAAGGATGAGCTGCGGTTCAACGGTTGGCCCAAGACGTAAAACCTTATAGTGGGTCATTTAAAACGTTCAGGGCTGTTGGTAAAGCACTCCTCTGTGTTGTGGCTGCATACTGTAGTAGAATGCACTTGACTTGGGGGAGTGGGGGGAGGTCAGAGGAACTCCCTCTGGAGGAGTACCTATAGAGTTGATTTGTCGACTAAAACTATGAAGAAAAACCTTCGTCTACTACCTTTCTTCGCTGATGAAAATTAAAGAAAAAAAACTTAAGCTATGATGACTAAAACTAAGACTAAATATATTGACAATTTTTTTTTACAAAAACTAGACTAAAATGTTGGGCAGGGACTAGTGGAGAAGAGACCCAGTAGAACTAAGACATTTTAAGTTTCGATCTGCAAGATCTGTAGATCGGCTATTTTCAGCATGCAACCAAGTGTAAAATCTGCCATTGCGACGCCATCAAGGCCCGACAAAAAAGCATTTTAATCAACTGTAGATTTAGTCAACTAAAACTAGACTAAAAGTAAAACCTTTCAGTTGACTAAAATTATGACTAAAAATACTTTTATTCAAAAGACTATGACTAAAACTAAATAAAAAAAACTCTGGAGCATCCCCTACTCTCCAACTAACTGGAACACTCTTGGGAACACACACACACACACACACACACACACACACACACACACACACACACACACACACACACACACACACACACACACACACACACACACACACACACACACCATGCAAGGCAACAACGTGCTCGTCAGGAGCAGTTACTGTAGTGGGGTTCAGTGTCTTGCTCAAGGACACTTAAAGGTGACGCCAGGAGGAGTCGGGATTGAACCAGAGAGGTGCTTTGCTTCTCGTGCCCTAGGCAGGAGGAACCATCAGCCCTGGTATAGTTGTGAACATGGCTGATATGATTGATGTGTTTGTTCTAACCCACAGTGCACTGGATTCCCCTGGATGCTCCACTATGACTTATTGCTGGTGCTGTCAGTCAGGGAAGCTCTGTGGTGATTAATCACTATATTCCTGTCAGCAGCCCAGCACTGTGCCGCCTGTCACACTGCTGATGCACATTATGCTGATTCACACCAATTCATGGTTTATTGTCTGTGGAGGAAGAAATACACAGATTTAGTTTTACTTAAAGGGATAGCTCACCCCCCAAAATGACTTTTTTTCCCTCCTATCGATTACTCACCCCACGGAGACTTGATTCATCGATATTTATTTGTTCATGTCGCATTCTCAAGCCAATAATTTGATGACCAGCAGTGGTTCCCTATGGAGACACAAAGAGTCTCGTCAAATTATTGGCTTAAGAATGCGACGAAACAAAATATAAGCATTCAAAAAGTGTACTCAATAGAAGAAATGTCATTTTGGGGGTGAATGGGGGAACTATCCCTTTAAGTAAAAGTAGCAATAATACCACAATATAAAAATGCCCCCTTAAAAGTGTATTCCAATAAAATGGCACTTGAGTAAAAGTACCAAAGACAAGGTCAGATAACTCACAATTTCGCAAATACTTTGAGAACAATTATAGCTTGAGAACAAGTGTGAATATTGTATTTGGGCATTCAGGCTCTCCTATACATTACTTCCTGCTCAGCATATTAGAAGACAACCAAGATATACACCAGTGGTTCTCAACCAGTGGGCAGGGGACCACCAGTGGTCCTTGTGGGGGTTTCAGGTGGTCCCCAGCTACTGTAAATGATGGAGAGTTGGAAAACATCTCCATTACTCAATTTACCCATTAGGTCTACACAAATAGAGAATGTAGAAGATTTTTTTTCCTTTTTTAAATCAATGTTGGCCTATTACCTCTCCTATTAGTACCTCATCAATACTGTATGGAATTGTGGACAAAGGTCTTGGTTTTGAGAGGCTAAATCTCATCAAATGGTCTGTGGCTCAAATGCTGAATAAATAATGGACCTTGCGATGAAAAAGGTTGGAAACCACAGTATTAGAAGACAACCATTTAAGAGCAGGTGATAGTATACATCTATGACAGAACGCTTAGAGAAAGCAGAGACAACTGGTGATGGTGGTGGGAGCAAACAAAGCTTGTACAATGGTCAGTGGCACGGACAGCAAAGGGAAGCACAATGAATGAGGTGAGCTTGAATAGACCGTCAATTTGGTCAGCTGCTTGACGCTGCCCACATAGTGCTGCCGCGCACATCAAAGGGGGCTTGAGCCCCTGCCCTTTTATCAGTTTGCCCTCTCCAGACCATGAATGCTAGTAGTGAAAATAGCCGTGACGCGTTGTGAGCTTGGAGGTCTGCTATTTTCAATATTCTCACCAAAAGGCCCCTTTAGGTAGTTCAGCCCCCGCCTCTCTAACATTCTCTGCACGTCCCTGCTCTCGACTGTATCCATCTTGAGTGAACTAGCTCGCATTACAATTTGTCGTTTCTGTAAATGGCTGATAAAATAGGGCTTGAGTAGTTAATGTGTAATTTGCATTAATAATGTGAAAGTTGTCAAATAATTGTAGTGGAGTAAAAGGTTATATTTGCCTCTGAGGTGCAGCGGAGTAGAAGTATAAAGTATTGAAAATGGAAATGCTCAATGAAAGTAAAAGTGCCTCAAACGTTTACATAAATATAGTACTAGTACAGGGCCGGATCTAGCCTTCAGCACTAGGTGAGGCAGGAAAAAAATTGGGGGGACAAACCTCCTAAAACACCCGAAATGCATAGAACACAGAGGCGGCCTGCAGGGGGGGCTAGCGGGGCACTCGCCCAGGGCGCCACCTTGAGGGGGCGCATGAAGAAGAAAAAAAAAAAAAAAAAAAAAGACTTTCCTCTACAAAACACAGACCTCTATCAGCCAGGATATAGGAACTCTATAGTCTTGTCTCGCTGTGCGTGACTGTGAAATAACCATTTTTCCTGACCAGCCCAAGGTAAGACTAATGCCTCATTCACACTGTAAGCAGCAAAGCTAATGGTTTGCTTGGTAATTCAATGTAATCTCAATGGAAACCAGCTTTAAAGCTTTCCAAGCTTTGTTCTCAGCATCTCCAGCATCTTAAAGCTGGTTTCCATTGAGATTACATTGAATTACCAAGCAAACCATTAGCTTTGCTGCTTACAGTGTGAATGAGGCATAAGACAGTCAGATCATGCTTTTGTAAACCCTATTATATTAACTCATTTAGTGCCACCCCTTTCACCACTAGAGGGCGCCCAGTGGCCATAGAAAATCCCATAGAGATATGCTGGTATATGCAGAAGCCCTGCAGCCATGACTTGCCTGAACACTTTCCTTTGTGCATGTACAGGAAGAGGATGAAGTTAGCTTGAAGTTAGCTATTGGCTACCAAGCATTTTAGAAGCCTTATTTTCGTCAACTTAGCCATGATTAAACCTTGCACACCTCATGCATGGGAAAAAAACAGAGAAGAATGAGTTCTAAAAAATCCAATGCAATCCTGGATTGCATTGGAGTGGATTTGTGCAGTTTGTTCACAGCTTTCAAACAAAAAAATCCGATTGGAAATCCGTTCAGGCATTCTTGAGATAATCGCCATTATGTTTTACATGTTATGTAAACAAACATGGCTGCCCTGTATGTTAGATGGGGTTGTATGGGGGTGGAACATGCAAAATCGCGATTGAAATCATGTTCACTAGATTTGATGGGGTCCAAAAAAATAAAAAAATAAAAAATAAAAAAAATTTTTTTTTTTTTTTTTTTTTATATCCCGAACTAGTTCGGGATAGGCACTCTGGGATGCGATAATATATCCCGAACTAATTCGGGATAGGCACTCAATGAGTTAAGCCCAAAATGGTTCTGCCGCCGTGTAGAACCGAACCGCTTTTAACTTTAAAAAAATTCATAATTTTTTTTTTATTAAAAAAAAAAAAAAAAAAATTCCGGCCGCGCTTTGCGCGGCCATAGGGCAGCGCTATACTACCTCGCCCAGGGCGCAATATAGGTACCAACCGCCACTGATAGAACACTAAGCATTTTGGCACACTTATACCTATGACCATGCACCTGCTATGACACACAATACAAACAACAGGTCTTACACCTGCATCAGGCTACAGCATCAACCCCCATCTTTTTTCCTTCGCTTTTTTGGGGGGCCCAATGGCCCACTAGTGTAGTCGATATGCCAGATGCATATCTATCTATCTCTCTCTCTAATGTCGTAGCATAACATTTCAATTAGTTTATTTTTTATTTTTTTGCATGCCATCATGTTTGGTGGGGCAGACAGGGTATATAGGTGGGCATTGCCCCCCCCTTGCCTATGCCTAGATCCGGCCCTGGTACTAGTAGGAGGTAGTCTCGCGTAGCCAGACAACTATTCCACAATCTCCGAATGCTACAGTATATAGAGTCTGGAACGGCAGCTCCTGAACGGCGAGTATCGGAAGTAGCCACTGCTGCACTGAACTGGAGTCCCATTGGAAACATAACAGAAACACAATAGCTCAGACAAAGTCATTCGAGCGGCCTATTCTTGTTATGGGTGTATAGTTTAAGAAAACGTTTGAAAACATCATGGAGGTAGCACCAATAACACCAGAGAATGACGAAATAACGCCCCTAGAAATATTGAAAGGAGACATAACGCTTCCAGTAGGACATGTTATTGCTACTGCACCAAGGGGGCGGTTGCGTCACATCCGCTTTATCTCGCACTCATCGTTTCTATTTCCGTTTGCCAGACTGTATGCCGGGAGCATTTGCCCAAATCGCGGAGGCAACAGTCTGGCCTCGCGAGACTAAGTAGGAGGTAGAGTGGCCACGTGGGAAACGGAAGGCTCTCGGTTCGATCTCCGGCTCCCCCTGAGTTAACGTCGAAGCGACCTTGAGCACAACAGAATCCCTAACTGCTCCTGATGAGCAGGTCGGTGCCTTCGCATGGTTTCCTCCGCCGTGAATGTGTGGGTGAATGTAATACACATTGTAAAGTGCTTTGGATAAAGCCTCTATATAAACGCACCATTTACCATTTTATTATGGGAGTGATGTTTAGGATTTGGGTGGAGGATAGGTTAACCACTTCAGCGCTATACACTTTGCTGTACAGTATACGCGATGCGTTTTGAGCTTGTACATTATGATGTTTTCGCTACTTTGGACATTTTAATTTACGGACAATTTTAAGTACATGCCCAAATTGGACACACCAGGTTGCAAGTGGTTAAGAGATCAAATATAAATAGGAGAAGGGCCACAGACAACAGGGGAGGATGATTAAATTAAATATTTGTCAAAATATGACAACATCTCCTCCACACTATGTCTAACCGTGTTTGTTTTATAGGGCAGTGCAGTATACTGTATAGGGCTGAGAAAGGGTTTGAGGTTTGCAGGGACTTGTAAAGGGAGATTTATAAAATTTTCGGTATGCAACATACAACATCGCTGTGCAAGAAATCAGCCATATGGTAAATATTTTAATGTATTTGTATCTGACAGTGCTTGTTCGTTTGTCATTATAATAATTTTTTTAACTGCACAAAAAGAAAAAAACTGCACAAAAAAGAAACAAAACATGATTTATTATGTGTGATTCACCGAGAGGTGGCCTTGGTGTTTGCGGAAAGCCAAACCCCCAAATTAGATACAATAAAAAAATATGTCCAGTGACATTACTGTCAGCGCCGAAGGTTGAAGGACAGCTGCATAGCCGCATGCGGCCAACAAATGATTTGTCTCTCGTGGAATTTTAAATTAGCCGTTCCAAACAATTGAGGTAATAGGGCCGTTTCAATGTCTTCACATTGCAAGGATGGTACACAGAGAGTCAAGCAGATGCAATCACTCTCTCTCTCTCTCTCTCTCCCTCCCTTTCTCCCATGTGTATTAATATCGGAGTAAACCACCACTCTAAAGTCTCTTACACAATTAGGGGACTTTTTTTGCTGCCGTCACACAACTCAAAATATGGCCCCACAAACCCCAGAGTGTAGTTTACGGACTTGTAATTTGCATTTATAAGACCGGCTTAAGTGGTTGAGAGTTAAAGACGAAGAATAAAAACAATTCTGAGAATGTATGTAGCTTATATTGTATGTATGTATGTACTGTATGTACGCACAGTATGAGTGTGTATGTACAGTATGTACTGTATTTCCATGTATGTACCGGTGAATGGGGGGAGGGTATATCGTATATGTGTGTGATTGTATTGTACTGTATGTCTTGTCTTAAAACTTTTAAATTGTTTAAATAGAATTGTAAAAAAAAAAAAACAGCAAAAAAGTACCGGTAAATGGGTCAGTAATAATCGGACAGGGGAATTCTGCAGAGCGCATATCGCCTCCAGGCCAGGTGGCCTACCCAAGGATATACCGTGTGTACGTACTGTAAGTTGTGGGTTGCATTTTGTCTCTTCGTCAAAACACACTTGACAGCTGGTGTGTATAGTGAGTCAGCGATTCTCAATCTTTTCTGGATCAGGGAAAATCTATAATGCTGTCGTGGCCACTTAACATCTTATTATTTGATTTTATTTGCACCTGTGTAAAGTGAATGGTGCAAACACGACACGTGCATGCATTTCTCCTTGTATGGACCATTCTGTTCGTTCTGTACTTTATGTGTATCAAAGCACGGATCTCCATACACAGAGATCCGTGCTAACTTTTTTGGGCATTTTTTTTCCTGTCTGTCAAACATAGACCAAGAAATATGGACGGTGCAAAGCCATTGGTTTCTATTCGGCGAAAATTACGCTTTTTTTGTCCCTTGTATGGGTGTCGCCATCATTGCTTGAATGGTACCCCAGGAATCATAAGGAATGCTATTGGCTGCCAACGGTCACGTGCAACCGCAGGGATACATGGGAGAATGTGGTCGGAGCCTCCCGAAATACAGCACACGAAGAGGAACACAGCCGGCTGGTATCAGTTTAGTTGGCCACGCCCCCCGCAACTTTATCATCAATTTTAACATAAACGGGACCATATTTGCACAAAACGCATATCATGGTAATTGAAAGGTAGTTTTTCACAAGCGACAGTAACCATAAAGTATTTATGACGATGTTTATTAAGGTTAGTAAATCAAAGAGGAAAATGAATTGAGTCCAGTTGAATAAAAATCGTTTTGGTACCTCGCGGGGGAAAACAGCGCAACTAGCGGCCAATCATGGGATCAGGAGCCAACGACCCCTGCTGTGAACTGGAGAGGCTTGGAGTCTTGGGCTTTGTCTGGCTTTAAAAGAGGCCAGCCGATGACTTCGTCTGTGCTGACATTTTGAGAATCAAAGTCCCTTTTACTTCCATTATGAGAAAGGAAAAGGTTTTTCAAATGCCTCCTCCTCACGGTCTGTGCAACGTTAGTGCTGGAAACGCCAACTACACTTTTCCTTCCAATAATTCTTCCAGAACTTGGGATTTGGTTTTATTTGGTTTGCAGAGGAACACAACAAAAAACTGAAATGAATAACGAATCCTAGCCCATTCCACACAGAAGAACTTGTTTTACCTGGACAATATTATCAGAGAAATGTCTCAGGACGTCAGAGAGAAGATTGTAGCCAAGCATGGACAATCTCAAGGCTACAAGTCCATCTCCAGAGACAATGATGTTCCTGTATCCACTGTGTGCAATGTTATCCAGAAGTTTAAGGCCCATGGTACTGTAGCCAAGCTCCCTGGAAGAGGCCGCAAGAGAAGAAATGACCAAAGATTACAGCGAAGGATTGTTCAAATAGCGGAGCGGCTAACTGCCATTTTTCATCAGAATCTTTCAGTTCATGATAAAAGCATGAAAATTGGCATGAACAGTCTCCATGGATCACTTGACAAGAAAATTGGCCGAGGCAATTGAAATTTCAAGATGGCGGCCATTTTTCAAGATGGCCACCACCGTAGTGAAGCAATTAAGTGATATAAGGGTTTATTTGATGATACAAGCATGGAAATTGGCATGAGCAGTCTCTGTGGGTCACTTGACAATAAGCCACCCACAGCTACTTGAAATTTCAAGATGGCGGCCATTTTTCAAGATGGCCACCACCTTATGGGAGCACTAAGTGATATAATGGTTTATTTGGTGATACAAGCATGAAAATTGCCATGAGCTGTCTCAAAGGCTCATTTGACAAGAAAATGCTCACAGCCACTTTAAATTTCAAGATGGCAGACATTTTTTAAGATTGCCACCACCTAAATGGAGCATTAAGCAATATAATTGTTTAGTTAGTGACACAAGCATGCAAATTGGTATGATCAGTCTCTATGACAAGAAATCACTTCCAGCCACTTGAAATTTCTGTTTTCAAGATGGCTGCCCCCTGGATCCTCAAAAGATCCATTTTCTCATAGAAATTTATTTATTTTTCATTAAGGACGATTTGATGTAATTTTATTTTAGATTATGTTAAAGAACAACTTTTAACACATCATCAAAATACAACATTTGTTGATCATAGATAGATTAGAAAAGAGTTAATACCTGCACTACCAGGGCACAAACCAGATGGTGTACAGATCGCACAGGATTTAAATGGCATGAATGATTGGATTAAGTGTAGGGTTAAGGCATGAACTTGGTTGTATCCCATACATCAAAGTGCCAGGTAAAAGGTGGTAAAAGGATAAACTATTGCTGCTGAAGACACCGACAATGCCAAAGATATACATGTCAAGAGGCCAAGAAGATCCCAGCCCTGCAAAAGCTTTGTGCTTTATCTGTGAGAGCATTGATCTTATTTATAGTCATAGAATAGACTATGTGACAACCAGGAATAGTCTGGTGACCACTGGAGAGACAGGTGACAGCTGGAATGTAGACGGCATCCGGGAGCAGGTTGGGTTAGTGCCTCAGCTTGTGTCTTCCGTGAGGAAGAAGCCCAACAAACCCACGGTTAGGAGGGCCATTCAAGCCGCAAGCAGAGCCTGCATGCGGCACCACCACCACCATTGGGCCAGGTGGAGCCTACAGTACCATTGCAGCTCAAGAATGTACCACTCCTGAGTGAAATGTCTGGGGCTGGAGTCTGGTGCAATGCACAGGTCCTGGACCTGGTGAGACATAGGAGGGGCCCGGACAGGAGTCAATCCACAAAGCCTAGTCCCTCCATGCGCGAGATTTTCCTCTCCCAGTTTTGGCAGAGTAGTTCCGGAGCGGTGGAGTGAATGGTCCTGTCTTTCCCCAATGGAAATGATCGTGGGTAGCTACTAGGACATAAGTCTTACTAACTTAATCATAAGCCTGATGTTAACCATATCATTAAGCATGATGTTGCGAGACCCGAAACCCCAATGAGCTTGGGCTACATCACTGATGATACGTCCCAGGTGTATCTGAGCTTGGGCTACATCACTGATGATACGTCCCAGGTGTATCCATGGGATGTTTTTGTTATGAAATAATGGAACATTTCTTGCAATGGTATCATAACTTGCAATGGTATCATAACCAGTACGATCGTGCTCTCTGCTGAATAAACTCGGCTAAATTAGTTTTTCCTCAGTGACCTATTGACAAATGAAACATCTGTCCCAGTTAGTTTTCTCAAGTGTTATGATGGCTTCTGCCATGTCTTAGGCAGAGGCAGAGGGTTTATCCTTTTACCACCTTTTACCAAGCACTTGTATGTATGGGATACAACTAAGTTCATGCCTTAACCCTACACTTAGTCCAATCGTTCTTCCAATGCCATTTAAATCCTGCGCGATCTGTACACCATCCTTTTAATTAAAACCCCATTAACCATGGCTCGGCTCTCCCACACTGGCACAACCTGTCAATTCAGGTGCGGCTATCTAACTAGCTGACATTGAACCCCATTCTGAGTTTAACAGCAGTGATATATCACCAATGTGCCCTGGTAGTGCAGATACGTTTCTAATCTTTCTGTGATCAACACTGCAGTGGTGGCTGAGTGGTTAGTGTCCACACCTAGGACTCCGGAGGCCCCAGAGGTCGCAGGTACGATTCCCCACTCCAGCTACCACTGCTCCCCTTCCCCCTTGCGCTCCTTGTGGGCATCACTGGGTTGAGTTCAGCTGGGTTAAAGCTGATAAAAAAAAAGCAGCTGGGTTGGGCTGCGATATCTGAATTTCCCCCGCAGGATTATTATTATCATTACTGTTGTATGTTGAGGTGTTAAAAGTTGTTCTTTAAAGGAGCTATAGTCAACAAAATAGAAATTTCAAGTGGCTGGAAGTGATTTCTTGTCATAAAGATTGCTCATACCAATTTGCATGCTTGTGTCACTAACTAAACAATTACATTGCTTAATGCTCCATTTAGGTGGTGGCAATCTTGAAAAATGGCCGCCATCTTGAAATTTCAAGTGGCTGTGGGTGTTTTCTTGTCAAATGAGCCTTTGAGACAGCTCATGGCAATGTTCATGCTTGTATCACCAAATAAACCCTTATATCACTTAACTGCTCCACTAAGGTGGTAGCCATCTTGAAAAATGGCCGCCATCTTGAAATTTCAAGTAGCTGTGGGTGGCTTATTGTCAAGTGACCCACAGAGACTGCTCATGTCAATTTTCATGCTTGTATCACCAAATAAACCCTTATATCACTTAATTGCTTCACTACGTGGTGGCCATCTTGAAAAATGGCCGCCATCTTGAAATTTCAATTGCCTCGGCCAATTTTCTTGTCAAGTGACCCATGGAGACTGTTCATGCCAATTTTCACGCTTTTATCATAAATTGAAAGATCGTAGCACCTAGCTGCTCCGCTAAAATGGCGGTATAAGGTACAACTTTTTCAACTCGCTGAAAGTAGGCTCTATGGTAGAAGACCCAGGAGGAACCCACAACTGAAGGAGAGAAAAGAAAGCCTGGCTGCCAAAACACACCTGAACAAGCAAAAGTCCTTCTGGGAAAATGTCCTGTGGACAGATGAGACCAAATTAGAGCTTTTTGTTGAATCACATAAACTCAGGGGGAAAAAAAACAAAGCCTTCAAAGAAAAGGACATTCTCCCAACAGTGTGTAATGAGCTGAATGTCCACACAAACAGTGTTGAGTTTATAACATTAATGCTTTACTGATAATAGCTTGAACAGTACAGAGCATAACATTCTGTCCACTACTCCACTAGCTTCCTGAGGAGGTTCACTAATGTTTTGGTGTTAGTTTGCAGCCTCTGGTACTGGGTGCCGTTAACAGTTTTACTGCCAGATGTTATTATTTATTTATTGGGTCTGGTGCCAGAAAAGCAGCCTACCTTTGCGACGTTATAGAAAAAGAACTATTCATTTTTTTGAATTATTTTTTATTTTTATTTTTTTAAATGACATGTAATTTGGCCATACTGGCAGCAGAGGGCAGCCTCATGCAAGAATTAATGTGAAATGGGCCGCTGCGGCTTCCATACATTCAGGGCGCAGAGTCGCATCAGAGCAATAGATCGACAGCTAGCAGCCAGGAAGTGAATTTGGACATTATTGATGTTCATGTGAGGTGGAGATTTCAAAGCAGGATTACGGGAGATGCTTTTACTGTACACACCCGCGCGACCCCTCATCAGTTTACAGACATCAAAACAAGGTACAAAAAGAACGAGCCAAAGAACGAGCTATTGGCATCGCGCCGCAGTCAAAAATGGGGCGAACGGGAACGTCCGTAGCAGTAAGACAGTTAATGTGTGCATGGCATAATGAAATTGGGTGATTACCATGGTATTTTGGAGTGAAATGTTTCACAGAGTATCGTGAAGCTGCGTCTCTGTCGAACATTGTGGGTCTTCCAGCAGGACCATTCAAAAGCACCCAGGAATGGTTCAACATAAAACATTGGACTGTTCTAAAGTGGCCAGCAATGAGTCCAGATCTTAATCCCATTGAACACCTGTCGAGTGTGGAGGTACAGTATCTGAAAATGGCAGTTGGAAGAAGGCACCCTAACTGATTGAGGCTCTTATGTGGTGTGGACATGTTGGTGTTTCTTCAGGTTACCTATGTCACTGAAACCCTTGTCACACTATTTACACACAGAGTTTTTTCCAGTATGGACACGCTGGTGTGTCTTCAGATGACCTAACTGACTGAAACCCTTGTCACACTGTTTACACACAAAGGGTTTTTCTCCAGTATGGACACGCTGGTGTGTCTTCAGAGTCCCTAACACACTGAAACCCTTGTCACACTGTTTACACACAAAGGGTTTTTCTCCAGTGTGGATACGCTGGTGATTCTTCAGAGTCCCTAACACACTGAAACCCTTGTCACACTCTTTACACACAAAGGGCTTTTCTCCACTATGGACACGCTGGTGTGTCTTCAGGTGATCTAACTCACTGAAACCCTTGTCACACTGTTTACACACAAAGGGTTTTTCTCCAGTATGGACACGCTGGTGTGTATTCAGGTGATCTAACTGACTGAAACCCTTGTCACACTGTTTACACACAAAGGGTTTTTCTCCAGTGTGGATACGCTGGTGTTTCTTCAGAGTCCCTAACACACTGAAACCCTTGTCACACTCTTTACACACAAAGGGCTTTTCTCCACTATGGACACGCTGGTGTGTCTTCAGGTGACCTAACTGACTGAAACCCTTGTCACACCTTTTACATACAAAGGGTTTTTCTCCGGTATGGACACGCTCGTGTGTCTTCAGAGAACCTAAGTCACTGAAACCCTTGTGACACTCTTTACACACAAAGGGTTTTTCTCCAGTATGGACACGCCTCTGGTGTGTCTTCAGGTTACTTAACACACTGAAACCCTTGTCACATTGTTTACAATGGAAGGGTTTTTCTCCAGTATGGACACGTTTGTGCTTCTTCAGGGCACTTGACTCACTGAAACCCTTGTCACACTCTTTACACACAAAGGGTTTTTCTCCTGTGTGGACACGCTGATGTGTCATCAGTTTACTTAAGTTACTGAAACTCTTATCACACTGTTTGCACTGGAAAGGCTGAAAAGCCTTTCCAGTGGCGTGCATATGCTGGTGTTTCTTCGGAGTCGATACCTCAATGAAGCTTTTATCACATATGAGGTTTTCTTTCCTGTCCAAGTCATCAAACATTTCCTTACTCCTGGCCGAGATGAAGTCCTTGCAAGATCTTGGTTGGTCTGTGTCTCCGTGTTTCTGTCTGGTTAAACGGCTGGTGATTTTCCGACAGGAAGATGAGGGGAGCTGGCCATTGTTCATCATTTGACAGTAGAGGTTGTTGTGGCTCCTCTTCACAGATGAGGACCTGAGAGGTATCCTTGACTCTCTGATACTAACAGTATACTCTTCGTCTTTGTCCTGGTCATACTCAGACTAAATGTGATGTTTAAAAACTGTGTCACATCTTATTCAGGTTGACCAGAGCTCTGGTCTGACGTCAAACAACACAAACCGTTGGCATCATTCCTAATAACACCGATTTGCACATCTGACAGTTGCTCTTCATCCATCAATGAATTTAGTTGAATCATTGAATCAAGTTAATGACCAAACCCGGAATATATGTTTGGAAGAAATAAATCACACCCAGTGCAAAGTCTGACCAACCCCACATCCTGGGGGGGTCCAACGTTGAGAAGTAGTGATTAATACTAACAGCAAGCTAACGCTGTGATCTCATGTATGGAGATCCAAATGTATTAGCCAAAGGAAATTGGCTATGTATGTACACATACTTCTATGTACTGTATGGAGAATGAAGATCCATACATGGAATGAAGAGATGAACGGGGGAAAACAGCCCAACTAGCGGCCAATCATGGGATCTTTCTCTTCCGGGAAAGCTTCATGAATAATCCAGCCAACGACACCCCTGCTGTCAAATGGAGAGGCTTGGAGTGTTGGGCTTTGTCTGGCTTTGAAAGAGGCTAGCCGATGACGTCGTCTGTGCTGACATTTTGAGAATCCAAGTCCCGTTTACTTCCATTATGAGAAAGGAAAATGTTTTTCAAATGCCTCCTCCTCACAGTCTATGCAACGGTAGTAGTTTTCCTTCCAATAATTCTTCCAGAACTTGGGATTTGGTTTTATTTGCGTTTGCAGAGGAACACAACAAAAACCTGGAATGAATAACAAATCCTAGCCCATTCCACACAGAAGAACTTGTTTTACCTGGACATTATTATCAGAGAAATGTCTCAGGAGGTCAGAGAGAAGATTGTAGCCAAGCATGGACAATCTCAAGGCTACAAGTCCATCTCCAGGGACCATGATGTTCCTGTATCCACTGTGTGCAATGTTATCCAGAAGTTTAAGGCCCATGGTACTGTAGCCAAGCTCCCTGGAAGAGGCCGCAAGAGAAGAATTGAACAAAGATTGCAGCGAAGGATGGTTCAAATGGCGGCAGAAGAAAATCTGAAAAAAAAAACTGTCACACTAAGAAACATTTTCAAGCTGACCTTCAAACACAAGGTACAACTTTTTCAAGTCGCTGAAAGTGGGCTCTATAGAAGACCCAAGGAACCCACAACTGAAAGAGAGAAAAGAAATCCTGGCTGCCAAAACACACCTGAACAAGCAAAAGTCCTTCTGGGAAAATGTCCTGTGACAGATGAGACCAAATTAGAGCTTTTTGTTGAATCACATAAACTCAGGGGGAAAAAAACAAAGCCTTCAAAGAAAAGGACATTCTCCCAACAGTGTGTAATGAGCTGAATGTCCACACAAACAGTGTTGAGTTTATAACATTAATGCTTTACTGATAATAGCTTGAACAGTACAGAGCATAACATTCTGTCCACTACTCCACTAGCTTCCTGGCTTCATAGTGACATCATAGTTTCTCTAACTCATACTGTGTCCGGGCCACAAGGTGCCGCTAGAGTGCCAGACATTTCTGTATAGGCCTTCGCTCTAACATCCGTCTACAGAGGCAGTAGTGCCTTGTGATTTCACTGCACCCACTGTTATGGATGACGAGAGGAGGAAGTTAGCTAACAGTTAGCTATTAGCTTCTTTATTTTTTAGAAGCCCGATCTGAAGCTATTTTAGTCGCAAAAAAACTATGTCGCTGCACTGGGAACACAGTTCAGAGAAAAATTTCTCTAAATATGTGAGTTTGTATTGAAGTGGGCGGCGCGGTGCGGCAGCGTTGCCCGATTACGGGCCGATGTAAACAGAGTCGCGGCCCCGGCCATGGATGGAAAATTAGGCCGGGGCTTCGTTGAGGCCTCCGATTAATTAATTCATTTTATTAAATATCCCGGACTAGCACCCCGGAATACGTCGCACCGCCGACAGTATAGATTGAGTTTTTTTGGGGGGGGCTCTAAACTTTATTTTAAACCATTTTCAATGGAATAAATCGTCGGACCATCTAGGATCACTCGTTGGAAAGCGTATAGACGAGCCAAGACCACCCACATCTCTACAAGCAGCTCAGGGTAAGTAAAATAGCAACAAAAAAAACATTGTATTGGATTGAAATAAAGCCGAACTTGTTCGGGATAGGCACAAAAAGGGTTAAAGTTGTACACTACACAGTCAAACATGGAAGAGTCTCATTAATGTTTTGGTGTTATTTTGCAGTCTCTGGTACTGGGTGCCGTTAATGTGTGCATGGCATTATGAAATTGGGCGATTACCATGGTATTTTGGAGTGAAATGTTTCACAGAGTATCGTGAAGCTGTGTCTCTGTCGAACATTGTGGGTCTTCCAGCAGGACAACGATTCAAGCAATGGTTCAACAGAAAACATTGGACTGTTCTAAAGTGGCCAGCAATGATTCCAGATCTTAATCCCATTGAACACCTGTGGAGTGTGGAGGTACAGTATCTGAAAATGTTAGTTGGAAGAAGGCACCCTAACTGATTGAGGCTCTTATGTGGTGTGGACATGCTGGTGCCTCTTCAGGTTACCTAACTCACTGACACCCTTGTCACACAGTTTACACACAAAGGGTTTTTCTCCACTGTGGACACGCTGGTGCTTCTTCAGGGAACTTAACAAACTGAAACCCTTGTCACACTCTTTACACACAAAGGGTTTTTCTCCAGTATGGACACGCTGGTGTGTCTTCAGGTGAACTAACTGACTGAAACCTTTGTCGCACTCTTTACAAACAAAGGGTTTTTCTCCACTATGGACACGCTGGTGTGTCTTCAGGTGAACTAACTGACTGAAACCCTTGTCACACTCTTTACACACAAAGGCCTTTTCTCCAGTATGGACACGCCTCTGGTGTGTCCTCAGGGAACTTAACACACTGAAACCCTTGTCACACTGTTTACACACAAAGGGTTTTTCTCCAGTATGGACACGTTCGTGTTTCTTCAGGGCACTTGACCCACTGAAACTCTTGTCACACTCTTTACACACAAAGGGTTTTTCTCCACTGTAGACACGCTGGTGTGCCTTCAGGGTGCCTAGCTGACTGAAACCCTTGTAACATTGTTTACAATGGAAGGGTTTTTCTCCTGTGTGGACACGCTGATGTGTCATCAGTTTACTTAAGTTACTGAAACTCTTATCACAGTGTTTGCACTGGAAACGTTTTTCTTTGGCGTGGACATGCTGGTGTTTCTTCGGAGTCGATACCTCAATGAAGCTTTTATCACATATGAGGTTTTCTTTCCTGTCATCCAATGTTTCCTTACTTCTCCTGGCTGAGATGAAGTCCTCGCAACGTCTTGGTCCATCTGTGTCTCTGTGTTTCTGGCTGGTTACACAGCTGGTGATTGTTCGACAGGAAGATGAGGGGAGCTGGCCATTGTTCATCATTTGACAGTAGAGGTTGTTGTGGCTCCTCTTCCAAGATGTATCCCTGACTCTCTGATTCTCACAGTACACTACCTTTAAATCCTTTCCCTTGGTCATACTCAGACTAAATGTGAAATTTAACTAGACCAGGTCAACCTGGTTGTGCCAGACCCCCTGTCTGTCATCATCATTTATGACATCATGCCTTTTGTCATCATCATGTCATCATCATATATACCTTTTATATAGAAAACCCGGACAGACATTTGCTTATGTAGGCCTACCCATTTCATGGGTCTGGCAAAAACACTGTCACATCTTATTCAGGTTGACCGGAGCTCAAGTTTGACGTCACACAACACAAACTGTTGGCATCATTCATAATAACACCGATTTGCACATCTGACAGTTGCAATTCATTCAGCAGTGAATTTAGTTGAATCATTGAATCAATGACCAAAGCAGGAAAACATGTCCAAATCTTAGGCAAAGTCTGGGGACTATCCCATTCTTAAAATCAAACCTCGGTTCGAAATGGAGCGGTGAATCTGAGCAGCTATACCCTGTGTGTGTGTGTGTGTGTGTGTGTGTGTGTGTGTGTGTGTGTGTGTGTGTGTGTGTGCTGCAGAACAGCGCCCCTCCTTTAACATGTGTGTTGTGTGTGGCCACTCGAGGTATTGCCAGGCTACGGACACGGCCAGCCAGCCAGCCACATACATACATACATACCCACGGACATACCTGTCTATTGGGAGCGCTTTCACCGCTCCAAAAACAACCCCACATACTGGACTTTGCCTGCACTTCAAGCATACAAAACCTTACATAGTCTGACCAGGCCTCTAGTCTAACAAAAGGATATTGCTATGCGTGCCTATCAACAACACTGATTTGCATAGGCGCCCTTGCAGTTACTGGAATAGTCGATCTACAAGCTTACAACGTGTCACGGCCCAACGTTGAGAAGTAGTGATTAACACTAACAGCAAACTAACATTGTGATCTTATGTATAGAGATCCAAATGTATTAGCCAAAACAAAATAGCCAAAAGAAATTAGCACAGATTTCCATGTATGGAGATGGAGATCCATGCTGGCGTGCTCATACACATAAAGTACAGAGCGGACAGAACGGCCCATACAAGGAGATATGCTAGCCTAGTAAACGACCAACTTCCGTTATCCAGGTCGATTCCAGAATAGTTTCCGGAAGAGGGCGGTTTACGAGGCTAGAGATATGCACTTGTGTTATGTTTGCACCGCTCACTTCGCACAGGTTCAGTTCTTTAGGCTTTTTTTCCTGACTTGGAGTGTCAGGAAGAGTTGGGGAGTGACATGCAGCAAATCCAAAACCGAATTCGGGAATTTAACCTGGGACACGCTGTCATCCGCTGTCTAGTATGGGGGAAATATCAGTATAGGCACCCTTGCATATTTTTTCAAAAAACAATATTTCTTCCACAACTTGGGAAATTAAAACATACTAGAGGTTTGCTCCCGCTTCTCCCGTTTTATATTAAGTGAAACCTGACCAATCATGGAAATTGGCCCACTTGTAGTCTGGTCAAAGTGTCATGTGAATCTCATCAATCCACCAATCCTCAAGCTTATCTGCCCCTGGTACCCTGGTGATATTATGACATCACCCTTTACATTCATATCAGGTCACACTTATTGATGGTGATGATGACGTCACCACCCGATTGATGACGTCACTGTGTTATTTCAAGGGTTTTCCCATCGGATGACGCCACCATGTGTTTTCTCAAGGGTTTTCCCATAATTGGATGACGTCAGCGCAGACACACACAGACGTAGATTTCCCTACTTTATATATAGATATAGAGGTTTGCGCCCGCTTCGCCCGTTTTATAGTGAAGTGAAACCTGATTAATCATGGAAATTGGCATGTGAAGCTCATCAATCCAGCAATCCTCAAGCTTATTGGACATATGCCCGTTTATGCCCATCTATGCCCATCTGGCATATGCTATGCTACGGACATCACCCTTTACGTTTAGGTCACACTTATTGATGGTGACATCACCAAGAATGCTGGTGGCGAATGACGTCACTGTGTTTTCCCAAGGGTTTTCCCATTGAATGACGTCACTGTGTGTTTTTCCAAGGGTTTTCCCATTGAATCCCATTGGACATATGCCCGTAGCATAGAATATGCCAGATGGGCATAAACGGGCATATGTCTGATGAGGAAAACCCTTGAAAAAACACAGAGTGACATCATCAATCGGGTGCTGAAGTCGGCCCATCTCATGGCCCTTATTGCGACCGTAAGGTCGCAGTTTAGTATCAAAACCTCCACCGGCCGTCCGTCACGTCCGTCACGTCACACGTCACACGTCACACCTTTGCCCTGCTCATATCTGGGCTCGTTTGTGTATTGTATGACATCACGCCACATCATCGGCTGAGGACTGTGTGATGTCATCATATCTCCATATATGGAGACATAAGTTGCTCATGCCCAAATATGGGCTGGTGAGGTCAGACTTAGTGTGATGCGTAGGTTATCTCCATATATGGAGATTCAACTTCAATGAGTAACCATGGCAAATCACACCGTACACAAATGACCCTTATATAAGACCGGCATTATCTACCGACAGCTGCTATAAGCCAACCCTGGCGATATGGTCTGAGTCGAAGAAATGCTTCTTTCCTGGCAAGAATTGCCCCTTTATACTGTAGGGCTCGTTTGTGTATTGTATGACATCACGCCACATCATCGGCTGAGGACTGTGTGATGTCATCATATCTCCATATATGGAGACATAAGTTGCTCATGCCCAAATATGGGCTGGTGAGGTCAGACTTAGTGTGATGCGTAGGTTATCTCCATATATGGAGATTCAACTTCAATGAGTAACCATGGCAAATCACACCGTACACAAATGACCCTTATATAAGACCGGCATTATCTACCGACAGCTGCTATAAGCCAACCCTGGCGATAAGGTCTGAGTCGAAGAAATGCTTCTTTCCTGGCAAGAATTGCCCCTTTATACTGTAGGGCTCGTTTGTGTATTGTATGACATCACGCCACATCATCGGCTGAGGACTGTGTGATGTCATCATATCTCCATATATGGATACATAAGTTGCTCATGCCCAAATATGGGCTGGTGAGGTCAGACTTAGTGTGATGTGTAGGTTATCTCCATATATGGAGATTCAACTTCAATGAGTAACCATGGCAAACTGTCAACTGCCCGTATGTCTTGATAATTGGTAAAACAAACTTTTGGCCTATTTGTGGAGATAAGCGACCAACGGTCGCTTATCTCCCGATTAGGGAGTCTTACTGGTATATTGTATGCCTCAATATTATGACATCACCCTTTACATTTATATCAGGTTTCACCAGTCTTTTCTTTTCAAGAGTTTTCCCATTGGATGACGTCACAATGTGTTTTCTCAAGGATTTTCCCATTTATAGTCAGGTTGGCCGAAATGTCATGTGAAGCTCACCAATTCACCAGTTGCCCAGAGGCAGCACAGCAGTATAAGGATATTTACAAAGTTACAAAGAAGTATGAAAAGAATAAAAAAGAACAGAGTACAGTAAAGAGCAAGGTACATCAAAGAAAGGGAACAAAAAAATATACTGTATACATAAAGTGTAAAAAAAACTGTAAAAAAAAACTCATGGTCAACGTGAAACAGCCAGCTTGAATGAAAAAAGCAATCCTTAAGCACAACTATCAATACAATACAGTGCCCAAGCAAAAGGGTCCATAACAGTCAATGCTAGTCAGTGCTCCAAGTCTCACCATGTCAAACACAAGAAAAATACTCAATAATACACCCTCCCTGGAAAGGTCCTTAGAGGTCAGAGTCAGTACAACTATAGTTCCAGTAAAATAAGGCTACCGTCGTCCTAGGTTAGGAAGGTAGTCCTTGTCAAGCGACTGTTGTGTGTCTCATTGTATAGCTTGAGAGCAGCCGGTGCAAAAGTCTTTCCTTTTCCTTCCTTTTCAAGGCTACATGTCCATTTCCAGGGACCTTGATGTTCCTGTATCCACTGTGCACATTGTTACCAGAAGTTTAAGGCCCCTGGTACTGTAACCTCCCTGGAAGAGGCTGCAAGAGAAGAATTGACCAAAGATTACATGGAAAGATTGTTCAAATGGTGGCGGAAGAACCTCTGACAACTGCAAAACTGTTTCAATCTGACCTTCAAACACAAGGTACAACTTTCTCAACTCGCACCATCCGTCGCCAACTCAATGAAAGTGGTCTCTATGGTAGAAAACCCAGGAGGAACCCACAACTGGAAGAGAGACAAAACACACCTGAACAAGCCAAAACAGATGAGACCAAATTAGAGCTTTTTGGTAAATCACATAAACTCTATATTTACAGGGGGAAAAAACTAAGCCTTCAAAGAAACATTCTCTCAACAGTGTGTCATGAGCTGAATGTCCACTCCACACAAACTGTGTTGAGTTTATAACATGAATGCTTGAACAGTACAGAGCACAACATTCTGTCCACTACACTAGCTTCATGGCTTCATAGTGACGTCATACTTTCTCTTAAAGTTGTACACTACACAGTCAAACATGGAGGAGGTTCACTAATGTTTTGGGGTTGTTTTGCATCCTCTGGTACTGGGTGCCGTTAATGTGTGTGTGGCATTATGACATTGGGCGATTGCCATGGTATTTTGGAGTGAAATGTTTCACAGAGTGTTGTGAAGCTGCGTCTCCATCGTTGTGGGTCTTCCAGCAGGACAACGACCCAAAACACACATCCAAAAGCACCCAGGAATGGTTCAACAGAAAACACTGGACTGTTCTAAAGTGGCCAGCAATGAGTCCAGACCTTAACCCATTGAACACCTGTGGAGGTATCTGAAAATGAAAGCACCATTCTTCTAATATGGGTCAAGTTTGCAAAAGAATAGTGGGCCAAACTGCCAGTAGAGTGTTTGACAGCAGTCTGTGCCACCAACATTACATTTAAGGTGTCAATATTTTTGTTACAGAAATCTCTGTTTAATCTATTAATTAAAATGAAAAGATACGTTCTGAAAAAAAAAAAAAAAAAGCTTCTGTCCTATGATCAGTGTTAAAAAAATGGAGACCAATTGCTTCTGTCAATTTCAACGTATTTTTCGGACTGTAGAGTTGTTGGGTTATTTTCAGACACAACCAACTCCCCCCCCCCCCCCCCCCCCCCCCCCCCACACTGTCATATAGATTTACTGTCAATTAGAGTAGTCAAAACCTTTATACCGTAGCTTGCTGCATAGCGAACAAGCATATCTTCTTCTTTCAGGAGGTGAAGTAACAGAATGTGCAGCGTTTGAAGTTTGTGGAAGAGTTGTCTGGCTCGAGAGACTACCAACCGAGCAAACTAGAGTTGTGCATAGTTGAGCCGTCTGGATCATTGTTTTTCATTCTGCTTAAGCATGGCCTGAAGGGTCTGTGCCGTCTGGTGGACAACTCTGTTGGTATAGACTCACCGTGGCCATCTTGGATCACATGACTTCCTGGGATAGCAGCTTGCATTACAAACCATTGTGAACAATGGAGCGATGGTCCCAAAATTTGAGTTCAATGGGCAGATGACAACATCAACATCCCCAAAAGGATTACATAGAAGGGTACATCCACAATATTCATGGTAGTTAGGTTGCAACCTTACTGTGTACAAAGACTTGCTATCTGTGCAGTGCTTGATCCACTATCATATTAACTATTTGTTGTTAGATTGTTTCTGATTAATATGCAAAAATCACGACACAGTAATATTAACTATGGCAGAGCAGGCACTAGTCTGCATACTGTAGCAAGTCTTTGTACAGAGTAACACTGCAACCTAACTACCATGAATATTGTGGATATACCCTTTTGGGGATGTTGATGTTGTCATCTGCCCATTTGTCAATTGGTAAAAAGAAATTGGTTGAATAGAACTCATATTTTGGGACCATCGCTCCATTGTTCACAATGGTTTGTAATGCAGGCTGCTATCCCAGGAAGTCATGTGATCTAAGATGGCCGCAGTGTGAATATGGTCTATAGTGTGGAGATGATGGTTTGTCATCAGAACAGGAGCGTAGCCAAGGGTGTGCCTGGATAGGCCTAGGCCCACCAATTTCGTTTTTTGTGCCCACCCCAAAATAACAAAATAAATTGCGGCACGATGCGCGGCGCGATGGTCTGCTATCTAGGAAGCAAAGAAAAACACCACAGTTTGATTTGATCATAGCTCCGTCAATTATGAAGCGATTTCTAAAATTAAAACGTCTCCATATTGCTTGGGAAGTTCACTTCAATAACAACACAAACTGTATTGTGTCCCTGTAAATATTTAAATGTTTTGAAATAGCCGATATACAAGCTTGCATCTGTGCCCACCCATATTGTGCCAGGCCTAGCCAGTTGGTAAGTCCTGGCTACACCGCTGCATCAGAATATCTAACTTATTGAAGCTCTTATGTGGTGTGGACATGTTGGTGTCTCTTCAGGTTATTTAACTGACTGAAACCCGTGTCACACCTTTTACACACAAAGGGTTTTTCTCCAGTATGGACACGCTGGTCTTCAGTTGACCTAACTGACTGAAACCCTTGTCACACCTTTTACATACAAAGGGTTTTTCTCCGGTATGGACATGCTCGTGTTTCTTCAGAGAACCTAAGTCACTGAAATCCTTGTCACACTGTTTACACACAAAGGGTTTTTCTCCACTGTGGAAACGCTGGTGCTTCTTCAGATAACCTAAATCACTGAAACCCTTTTCACACTGTTTACATACAAAGGGTTTTTCTCTGGTATGGACACGCTTGTGTGTCTTCAGAGAACCTAAGTCACTGAAACCTTTGTCACACTCTTTACACACAAAGGGTTTTTCTCCAGTATGGACACGCCTCTGGTGTGTCTTCAAGTTACTTAACACACTGAAACCCTTGTCACACTGTTTACACACAAAGGGTTTTTCTCCAGTATGGACACGCTGGTGTGTCTTCAGATGACCTAACTGACTGAAACCCTTGTCACACTGTTTACACACAAAGGGCTTTTCTCCGGTATGGACACGCTTGTGTGTCTTCAGAGAACCTAAGTCACTGAAACCTTTGTCACACTGTTTACACACAAAGGGTTTTTCTCCACTGTGGACACGCTGGTGCTTCTTCAGATAACCTAAATCACTGAAACCCTTGTGACACTCTTTACACACAAAGGGTTTTTCTCCAGTATGGACACGCCTCTGGTGTGTCTTCAGGTTACTTAACACACTGAAACCCTTGTCACACTGTTTACACACAAAGGGTTTTTCTCCAGTATGGACACGTTTGTGCTTCTTCAGGGCACTTGACCCACTGAAACCCTTGTCACACTCTTTACACACAAAGGGGTTTTCTCCACTGTGGATACGCTGGTGTGCCTTCAGTGTGCCTAGCTGACTGAAACCCTTGTCACATTGTTTACAATGGAAGGGTTTTTCTCCTGTGTGGACACGCTGGTGTGTCATCAGTTTACTTAAGTTACTGAAACTCTTATCACACTGTTTACACTGGAAAGGCTGAAAAGCCTTTCCAGTGGCGTGGACATGCTGGTGTTTCTTCGGAGTCGATACCTCAATGAAGCTTTTATCACATATGAGGTTCTCTTTCCTGTCCAAGTCATCAAACATTTCCTTACTCCTGGCCGAGTTGAAGTCCTTGCAAGATCTTGGTTGGTCTGTGTCTCCGTGTTTCTGTCTGGTTAAACGGCTGGTGATTTTCTGACAGGAAGATGCGGGGATCTGTCCATTGCTCATCATTTGACAGTAGAGGCTGTTGTGGCTCCTCTTCACAGATGAGGACATGAGACGTATCCTTGACTCTCTGGTACCAATAGTATACTCGGTCTTTGTCCTGGTCAAAATACTCAGACTAAATGTGATGTTTAAAAACTGTGTCACATCTTATTCAGGTTGACCAGAGCTCTGGTCTGACGTCAAACAACACAAACCGTTGGCATCATTCCTAATAACACCGATTTGCACATCTGACAGTTGCTCTTCATCCATCAATGAATTTAGTTGAATCATTAGGGTTAGGGTTAGGCATAGTCTGTGGTTAAGGTTAGGGTTAGGGTTAGGCATAGTTTTACTGTGGTTAAGGTTAGGGTTAGGGTTATAGTTAGGCATAGTAAGCTAATCCACGTAAACCAGGAAGCTATCTCTGACCACAGTGTTAAAGAGGTGGTGCCATGATTCCCCCCCCCCCCCCCCCTCTAAAACATGATAATCAGGTATTATGATTATACTAGGAGGAAGATTTTTTCCAAAAAAGTATACAGAAAGAGTTAAAATTGGGTTTTTATGTGGCCACACCCCCAGTTCATTAAGTATGCATGGATTTCATGGTGGGTGGTGACCCAGCTGATATAGCCACACCCCACAGTGTTGGGTGAATGATAAATAGGGGAGGAGTTGATACTGTGACATACTTAGTATCTGTGTTTTTTAACTGACACTTTTGACCACAAGGTGGCAGCCTCCAAGAGAAAACAAACAAATACTAAGAGAATACAGCATTTCTCAAAAAAACTACACCAGGGGGTCTAATGAAGTACTTTCAACCTCCTAGACACATGAAAAACAGAAAAAGTACAAAACTATGGCACCACCTCTTTAAGCAGTGTGTTCATCTTACAGTGCTGGTTGTACATCACTCTGGTCAGCCAGGAGTGAAACCGCCTTGGGGCTGAGGCTGTGACCGTCGTCCGTCACCATCTGCTCCATGGTTTGCTTGAGGTACTGGTAGTCAGCGTAGTCTCCTGACATTCCCAGTACGTTGCTTTCGTTGACCCTTATGAGACACGAGATGTTCCTGAAGCGGGCCAGAGAGCCGTGGGAACCCAGCATGTCCGACGCTATCATCGCCCCCCCGGCGAACTTTACCCAGTTATGTGTTTTTCTCGCTACAATCTTTTATACTTTTTGATTTTGAAAAAGCAGTTTCCCAGTGAATTCCTATGGGAAATGAATTCTTTATATTACTGCTTGTAATTGCGACCCGAGGTCGCAGTTTAGTATGTGAAACGAGTTCAATGGACCTTTTCCTGTAACCTTTTTTGTAAACCAAAAAAAAACCAAATTCCATTGAGTTCAATGGACTTTTTCAGTACCCTTTCTGTAACCCCAAAACCCCCAAAGTCCATTGAGTTCATTGGAGGAGTGGTGTGAGCTTGAGAATTGGTTAATTAAAGGAGCTATAGTCAGCTTTTTCATTGTAGGGCCGACACTTTGTTTACATCCTAGTCTATAGACTAGAATGTAAACAAAGTGTCGGTCTGACAATGGCCAAAATGATTATTTTATCATTATCTTACGCTTTTTGTGGTCATTTTTCAATAGAAACACATATATGAAGCTTATTTTTTTATTAAATATTTTCGAAACATTATTTTTATTTTAGTATCCGTTTTACAAGAAAAAGTTGACTATAGCTCCTTTAAGCTTGCCCCCCAATAATAACAATTATATCAGAATGTGCTTACTCTCTTGAGGAGGGATGTGTACATTTTAATATACTTTGTGCGTGTTTTCAGCGAGCCCGCAACTGCAGGAACTGCATTTCTAGTTTCATTAAGGGTCCCGCTGGCCAATCACAGACAGTGTCCTGCGAAGCTTGGCCAATGGGACGTACAACAAACTTTGAGCCGTTTGTGCCAAGATGTAGGCCAGATGTAGGCCACGCTTCAGAGCCCGGAGATTTTTGGGGGACGAAGATGTTCTGGTGACAGGACAAAGCCAGATGTTGGAGCTTAGCTCCTTCCAGGAGAACCGCCCCAAAAAAATGGTTTTGTACTTTGTTCCACCACTGCCCACTAGACTGGCAGATTGGATGTGTGCTGTAGTTGATCACTTGCCACCAGGAGGGTGTTGGTTCACTTCCCCTTCCAGCTCCGTGCCGCCGTGCCAAGGGCCAAACCCTGGCACCGTCCCTCCACTGCACTGGGCGGACAGATTCTTTGTCAGTCAGTTCAGTGATAAAAAACGCTGTGTCATGGTAGAAAAATGAGGGAGAGAGAGGGCAGAAGAAAATCTTACTGTATGTGGACGCAAGCTTGGACTGTGTGCGTGTGTGTGCGCACGAGCGCGGCTGCGCGCGCATGTGTGTCTTCATGGGTGACTACACGTCAGCGCGTGCTTAGTGGTGGATGCGTGATGTATTTGTGCCTCTATAATGTACTTCATGCACACACACACACACACACACACGCACTTGTGCACATGGGTGTGTGTGCATTCCTTGTTCAGGAGGGCCGGGCCCGCCTTTTGTGTCTCTCTCCAGCTGACAGTAGCTTCCTGTTGTAGTAATGATCTTTTTATAGCCAGGTTGAGCCGCAGGCAGACAGACAGACAGACAGACAGACAGACAGACAGACAGACAGACAGACAGACAGACAGACAGACAGGCAGGCAGGCAGGCAGGCAGACAGGCAGGCAGGCAGGCAGGCAGGCAGGCAGACAGGCAGGCAGGCAGGCAGACAGACAGACAGACAGACAGACAGACAGACAGACAGACGCATGCCATAATCACCTGGTGGCCCATTCATACTCCCCTGCTGAATGTACATGGATGTAGGCTACATACTTGTAGTATGTAAGCAAGTATGTACTGTGTAGGCGCAAGTTCAGAATGCAAGCAGCATTGCTCACATGTTTGACACAGTGCCGCCTTGTTGATGCGCTATTTTCGTGTATGTAATCTTTCAGAAAACCTGTGTGTACAAAGACATAAGAAATGAACGCAGCCTACGCAGGGAAGGAACAGATTGTCCTGGAATTTTCGTAATTTTAGGGCCAGCCCTGGTCTTGGTTGAGGGCACAACGGCCAAATGCCAGGGCAGGAAGGCCATCAAATAAAACAAAATTTGATCCAAGAATTAATTGAATTTAAGGGTTAACAATTTTAAATTGAATTTGTAGACTATCTGCAGTGAAATAAATTAAGTATGGTATTTACACACACAAAAAAAAAGATATGTTGCTTTACTACATACTGTAGCAACAAATACCCTAAAAGAGGTTGCTGTATTGAAAGGTAAAAACCCCAATAGGGGTTCTAAAATGGGTTAAGTATCCCAATGAAACCTCCCCTTTTCAGGTTTTAAAGAAAAACTAGATTGACATTTCTTCATATAGATGTTTTCTAAATATTCTTATCATTGACATTTCTTCATATAGAGGTTTTCTAAATAGTCATGTTATATTATCATTCATACCGGTCAACTAAAGGCCCAATCTCAGTTCTCCCCTTCACCCTATCTCTACTTGTGAAGCACCCTCCTCCAGGACTTAGGGACCCTACCAAACAGAGAGGGACGTCAAACATACACTTCTTAAGCATACTGTATAGCAGTGGTTCTCAACCTTTTCAGGCTGCGACCCCCAAAATAATCATATTTGAACTGGGGACGTGTTGCGAGGCGTTGTGAGCATGTAGATTGGCTATTTTCACAATTTCTGCTTCTAATATTTGACAATTTGGCCAATGTTTAATTTGTCATTTTAGAGATATTAAAAAAAGTCCCCCTGTGGGTCCCGACCCACAGGTTGAGAACCACTGCTGTATAGTGTTTAAGTGGTTGATTTCCTTTTGCTTCACATGGTTCCTTCAGCAGAGTTAATCTCATATCTCACTCTCTCGGCTCCGGTGTATGGAAGGAGCAGCTTCATTGTTTTTTTACGTCCAGAATAGCCACAGCACACACAAGATTAGGACCTGGTTTGGCTTTTGTTTGACCGATAATAACCCCGCCCCCCCGTGGCATTCATAGAACTCAGTCTGGGTCAAAGTTAAAAGGGAGGGAAGCCTAAAGGATACGAGTGTCGGTGGCCTTATCCCTCTGCGCGCTGCCTTCTCCTTTCCTTCCTGTGAAAGAATATGATCTCAGAGGCCGCTATGTCTCTCCACCCGCCGCCCCGCCGGCCAGGGGTGTCGCACCAAATTCTGGGCCCTGGGTACAAGGATGATTCACTGTGGGCCCCCCCCATGAATGTTCTTCATAAGGGAAACTGGGAACGCATTATTAGGCATTATTTTGTGCTTTAACTATTGAAAAATAGCAGATATAGTGATATTGTAGATCTGCTATTTTTGAAAAATCGTGAAAATTTGTTCAAGTCTTTGGATATTTCAAATCCTTCTAAGGTTTTTTGAAAAACCCATGTTTCTATGTCAGTGGTGCTCAAACTTTTTCATGTGAAGGACCCCCAAAATGATATGTATTTGGCCACGGACCCCCAAAATATTTAGTTCCAGGGACCCCCCCAGAAGCCACATTTTGAGTTACAAATGTTCGCTTAAAAATACATATCTTGCTTGTAGGCTATATCTGCTATTTTTCAATAATATAAAATATTTAAGGCCCCTCCACCTTGGGCCCTAGTAACTCAGTCCCACTGTCCCCCCCCCCCCCCCCCCCCCCCCCGTTGTGACGCCCCTGCCTGCGGGCCCCCTCCGAGAGGGAGAAGGAGAGGGCAGTTGTGTAAAGTAGGCTAACTAAGTACATTTACTTAAGTACTTTACTTTACATTTTGAGGTATTTTTTTACACTATGGGAGTATTTCCAATTTCCATTCTATTCCTCTACATCTGGGATCCAAACATTGTACTTTTACTCCACTACATTTATTTGGAAACTTTAGTCACTAATTACTTAGTAGATTCTCATTATCATTACAAAACATTAACCACTTCCGCCGTATGTACATTTTGGCCATTTGCAAATACCCGCGTAGATCTGCTATTTTCAATGTTTCTACATTTGAAAACTTCAAACGGGACACTCTACATAATGAGTTTTACTTTTGGTACTTTAATAGGTACATTTTTATGCCAATACTTTGTACTTTTACTCAAGTAAACTTTGAATTCCGGACTTTTCCGGAGTATTCATACACTGCAGTATTGATACTTAAGTAAGATATCTGAGTAGTTGTTTCCTCCACTGGGAGAGGGAGAGGGAGAGGGGGGCTCTTGTCTGTCCCTGTTGCTTCCTCCTCCACCTTGCCGCCATGGGCGGACCACTGCCTGCCGCTGTTGCATAACCAGGCACAATGTTATGAGGTCACCACCCCGTTGACTGACATACTACTGTACTTATCATTATGTCCAATATGCCTTCCTCTCTCTCATACTATCAAGGTTCCATTATGTATTATGCATTTGAGCCACAAACAACCATTTGATGAGATTTAGCCGCTCAGACACAGAACTATTTTGTTATCTTTGGATAGGATTTTGACCACAATTCCACGCTGTATTGATGTGGTGCTAATAGGAGAGTTAACAGGCAGACTTTGACCAAAATAACAATTCTTCTACATTCTCTAATGTTGTAAAATTCATGTAAATTAAGGGTTAATTTAGCTGGGGACCACCTGGAACCCCCTCAAGGACCACTGGTGGTCCCTGCCCTGGACCACTGGTTGAAAAAGGATGGATTACAAAAAGTACAAAAGTATTGTTATCAAAATGAACTTAAAGTACCAAAAGTAGAAAGTACTCATTATACATAATGTCCCATTTCATATAGGCTACACTTCTTTTAAAAAGAGATGACAAACAAGAAATCAAGTTCTCAAAGGTGGTGTAAATGATTATTATCAATATTATTTTGTTTAAAAGGCTCTATAGGCCTATTCTGTGTTTGTTCAGTATCACCTGTCTCTCCAGCACAGAACATTTGGCAAACAGAAAATATGTTTCCAGGTCAGGATAACAATTTCATCAAACAAGGAGAGAGGACTGACACAGGACACAAGATAAACAATTGAAATTGGAAGTGATGGAAACTATGATGCACGTCATTCATTGTTTTGCACCGGTTATAAAATATATATTCAGTATCGCACAATAAGACCACTATGCTGTGCTTACCTTTCACTTTTTGGCCGGGCATCTTTGAACTCAAAGAACTAAATCTGCGTCTTTGTCCTTATCAATGGACGCATCAGAAATCCCTCATCAGGAAATGGCCTTTTAATGGCCCCCGGCTATAGGCCTCTGGCTCTGTACCATAACGCTGGACTTGCCTATCCAATTAAGTTTCAATAAATACATGCTTATGTGTCGTTCATAAACGGACCTTGTTACAGGGTACAGTCATGGGTACTCGTCTATAGCACCGACTGTAATAGGTGGAGTTTTAAAAGGGCACCTTTGAGAAGCTGTTCAGGTGGCGTTTTGTCACTTTGGTCCAATAATAACCCCAATGTGTCTTATCTGATGAACAGTAGTCCATACGAGCATTTCCTATTGCCCACCAACAAGATTATGACATTTTGCGCGACAGTAGGCTACGCATGCAGCGGAGACCAGAGACAGTGATAAGCATCAAATTACCCCCAATCAGCGACTAAAACGAGCTGCGTGCACGCTCACTGATTTAGAGACTGAGGCCTTTTCAAACAGAGCTGCGCACAGAAAGAAACACTGTGTTGAATTATGTATGCAAGCAACAACAACAAGTCACGTGACACTGAAATTAACATGTTGCTAAAATTGAACGTCTAGCTGCCATTTTGTACATTGGGATTTTAACCACTTAAACCCTCTCTGCCATTTTGTACATTGGGATTTTAACCACTTCAACACCTTTTTGAACACCTTTTTCCTGTCTACACCAAATCTCTTAAGAAAATAGCCTTGTAAAGCTCAAAATGTGTCTGTGCACTGCGTTTTGTGCTTGTAGATCTGCAATTTTTGGTGGATGTCTCCCCACCAGAATAGACATGCTGGGGTTCAGATGGTTAATTAACTTGGCCATCACAATCAAGTTAGGGCCTCAGGAAAATAATTGATATTTACAGTAGGAACCAAAGGAAGTTGGGAGTTAAATGAAAGATTCTTTATGTGTGTGTGTGTGTGTGTGTGTGTGTGTGTGTGTGTGTGTGTGTGTGTGTGTGTGTGTGTGTGTGTGTGTGCGTGCGTGCGTGCGTGCGTGCGTGCGTGCGTGCGTGGGTGCGTGCGTGCGTGCGTGCGTGCGTGCGTGGGTGCGTGCGTGCGCGCGTGCGTGCGTGCGTGCGTGTGTGTGTGTGAAAACAAGTTAATAATGCCAAGCTCATATGCACATGAACATGATTATGTCTGTGGTGGGAAAGGTACTCACATGTTTTACTTATGTAAAAGTAGCAATACTGCAATATAGAAATACTCTGAACATTACAAGTAAAAGGAGAGAAAGTCTGGAATTCAAGATGTAATTAAAAGTACAAAAGTCATGGCATCAAAATGTACTTAAAGTACCAAAAGTAGAAAGTACTCATTATACAGAATGAGTATAGGCTAAATCTCAAAAAAAAAAAAAAAAGCTGATCTACAAGCTCACATTGCTCTCTGTCTCTCTCTTTTCCTACCCGTTTGAGATAATTTGCAGCTGCAGTTATAGAAAGAGGAGAGGAAACAAGACAGGACAGGGCCGCTTTGGGTGTCCAAATACCGTCAGGCTATTCAACTGGGATGATAAGCCAAATTCCTCCGAATATGGTTTATATTCGCAGCGTTTAGCGTCGAACCACACTCATTTCTCAGCTCAGACTACAAGTTGTTTTGTCGGTTAAACCAAAGAATTAGCAGCTAAACACATTCTGTATAATATCTCCTTAACCCTAGTATTTCATCTGGATATGATTTTTGGCGAGGGGATGCAAAATCAGCATTTCTCCACACTGCTGTGTGGGCTGTGGTCAGCATTAGAATGCCAGCATGTGTATCGTTTAAGATAAAACTCTGCTACTATCAGTGGCTGGAGGGTGTGTACACACATCAGCACACATGCACGCACACGCGCGCGCACACACACACACACACATGCTATCATCGAGGGAATATTTACTCTGCACAATCGCAACTCTACGACTCGTATTTTGTGCCTACATATATCGTCGCAGGCCGATCTGCGCATTTGAACTTGCAAATTTTCACTACTTCTGAACATGTCCGTTCCAATTCCCTTTAAAGACGGGGTGCCGCGATTCCCGCGATATGCCGCGATATAATGTAATAATATTTGCATATTATTACATTACATTAATGTTAACTCCATAGACACATACAGGAAAAGTGCTAAACTATGGCACCACCTCTTTAAAATAACGGTTTTGACCATGCGAGATTTCCCACCCGACAGCAACGATATATATAATGCATGTCAACTGTGAGTGGGACCATAATCCGTGCCAAATAAATGAATAATCTTCCCATCTCGCAAGCTTTTTGTGGCCCCTCTGAGGCCGAGTTATAAAGCGTGGTAATTGATACAACAGCCTGTAATAGTTCACGAAACAATTAAATGTAATAGTATCACTGCCATGTTGGTGTCTAAAAAAAATGACCTTCTAACAGTAACACCCTCATTAAGTGTTAACAGGGCTGTAATGGTAACATGATACCGCCGAGACTAGTGTGTTGTATGCTGGTTGTTAATACCTTTCTTGTTTGTTTCATCGACACCTTTATTTGGTTCTTTTGTTCTTTCTTTCATTCTTTCCCTCTTTTCTCTTCTCCCGCTCTCGTCGCTCCCGTCATATCGCGTGTCTTATGTCAACGTCTGCTGCGTGAACATTCACCCTGTGTGAACGTTCTCTCCGCTCATTTCTGTTAAACCTCTGTCTAATCATCGTTTGTATGCTTGTTGATCGGCTAATTCAGGCGAAGAGATTTTGTGTTAATTTTTTCGAATAAAACTATGACGAAAAACATTCATAGACTACCTTTTTTCACTAAATTAAACTAAGCTATGATGACTAAAACCAAGAGTAGATATATTGACAATTTTGTCAACCAACAAAGACTTGGCTAAAATGTTAGGGAGGGACTAGTGGAGAAGAGATCCAGTAGAACTAAAGGACAGATCATTTTATGTTTGGTTGTGCTCGGGTGTTGCGCTTTGAAAATAACAGACAGCTATTTTCAGCATTCAACCAAGTGTAAATTCAGCCCTTACGACGGCATCAAGGCCCGACAAAATTATAATTTTTTTTAGACAAAATCAACTGTAGATTAGTCGACTAAAATGTTATGAGGTTTAGTCGACTAAAACTAGACTAAAACTAAAACTTTTCAGATTTCAAAATATGACCAAAACTAAATTACATTTAATTCAAAAGACTATATGACTACTAAATAAACTAAATCAAAAATGTGTGGTCAAAATCAACAGCGTAGAGAGGGGGAGGGGGAAAAAGGAGCGGTCCTTGTACACAGCCCTGGGGGACCCCGGCCCGGTCAACTAAAGTGTATATAGGGTTTAAGTGGTTAGAGACGGTGGGGCCCCCCGGCCTCGTCTGGCGCAATGGATGACGTCGAAGATGAAGACAATGATGGTGATGATGACGATGATGATGGTGGTGAGGGTAATGGAATACTACTCCTAGACAGGGGCGTCACACCAAATTCTGGGCCCTGGGTACAAGGATTCACTGTGGGCCCCCGCAAAACTATGTTGTGCTTTCGCTATTGAAAATTAGCAGATATACAAGCTCACAGCGCGGCACCGAGTGCCACGCTGCGAGCTTGTAGATCTGCTATTTTTGAAAATGTCTTTGAATATTTCAAATCCTTCTAAGGTTTTTTGGAAAAACCTATGTTTCTATGTCAGTGGTGCTCAAACCTTTTCATGTCAAGGACCCCCAAAATGATATGTATTTGGCCACGGACCCCCATCTCAAAATAATTAGTTCCAGGGACCCCCCCAGAAGCAAAATTTGAGTTACATATGTTCACTTAAAAAATACATATAGGCTATTCAGGCACACATACTCACAACTTATCAAAAATAGTAAATCTACAAGCTCGCAGCGCGGCACTCGGTGCCGCGCTGTGAGCTTGTATATCTGCTAGCTTAAGTATAAAATAATTCTAGGTCCCTCCACCTTGGGCCCTAGTAACTCAGTCCCACTCCCCCCCTCCCTTGTGACGCCCCTGCTCCTAGAGCTGTAGAAGACTGCTTACGCACGGCCATGGATGACTCACTGGGAGGGGAGGGTCCTCCCTCTCGCCCTGCAGTGCAACTTGTGGTGAGGTATTAAATACTGCAGGAACAGGTTTGACAGCCAATTACACAATGTGAATAAACTGCAGTGGTGGAACCCAGAGAAAGTAGTTCAGTGCACTGGTTCTCAACCTGTGGGATTTGGGGAACACCAGGGGGGGTCCCCAGATTATTTTGGGGGGGGGGGTCCCCAGATGATTACCTTAATGTGCAACATTGTTTTCTCACTCAACAGTAAACAGCCCAACATAAAGTTTAAGTGTATAGACGGTATCTGCACATTTCTAAAGTGACAATTGAAGGACTTTTTAATACCTCTAAAATGACTAATTGTCAAATATTAGAGGCAGAAATGTTTAAAATAGACGATCTACACGTTGCGAGGCGTTGTGAGCATGTATATCTGCTATTTTCACAACAGAACCGTGTTATACAAAATGTAATGCCTCAACTCTTAGTGCTCGTCAGGGTGTGGGTCCCCAGTCAAGTATGATTATTTTGGGGCTTGTGGCCTGAAAAGGTTGAGAACCACTGGTTCAGTGGATGAGAACGGCCATACCATGCGTTGTGTGGGCTGCTCAGCTGAAGAGAGACAGAGAGACACAGACCGAGAAGCATGTCTAGGAATGTAATGAGTTTTAATGATAACCAGAGTGCACGATGTGATCAATCATATTTATGGAAATGTTTTTGTTTCTCTTAATTGATAATAAAAGACAACCGGATCTCCAACCGGATCTCTGTACATGTCAATATGGATGGGCCGTTCTGGGCAATCAGCCATCATCCGACCAAGTTCAGGCAATGCACTGCGGTGACGCAGGGGGAGAGTGGCCGCCTGGCAACCGGAAGGTTCCCAGTTCGATCCCGGGCTCCCCCAGAGTAGGGGTTGGTGCCTTGCATGGGTTCCTCCGCCATCGGTGTGTGAATGGGTGAATGTAATGCACAATCTCTGTAAAGCGCCTTGGATAAAGGCGCTATATAAATGCACCATTACTCTGGGTTCCTCTGATATATACGATACAGTACGTGCCGACTAGTTTAAAGTCAACCACATGGACGCTTCTTGAGATACTGCATGTGATGCACAAACACACACACAGATTTTTTTGCGTTTGTGTATGCAACCTTACGGTCGCTAATCTCCAGATTAGGGAGTCTTAATGGTAGATTTAGTTTTATTTTGTCTGACTGTAAAATTAGGAATTATGAAATGTGTGTGTGTGTGTGTGTGTGTGTGTGCGTGTGTGTGTGTGTGCGTGTGTGTGTGTGTGTGTGCGTGCGTGCGTGCGTGCGTGCGTGCGTGCGTGCGTGTGTTCACAATAAAAACTAAAATAAAGTCAATATGGCATGGTATCATCTTCAAATACTTTGTTAGGCAGACATTTGATGACTTTGTATAATGACCAAGACCAGCGGCATTATGGGCTAGTATGAATGAGTTCAGAGTGGAAACAAAGGGCTCTGGTTGGCTGTTCTAAAAATAGTCATGTGTGTGACAGCCAGCCAGGTGTGTGTGTGTGTGTGTGTGTGTGTGTGTGTGTGTGTGTGTGTGTGTGTGTGTGTGTGTGTGTGTGTGTGTGTGTGTGTGTGCGTGCGTGCGTGCGTGCGTGCGTGCGTGCGTGCGTGCGTGCGTGCGTGCGTGCGTGCGTGCGTGCGTGCGTGCGTGCGTGCGTGCGTGCGTGCGTGCGTGCGTGCGTGCGTGCGTGCGTGCGTGCGTGCGTGCGTGCGTGCGTGCGTGCGTGCGTGCGTGCGTGCGTGCGTGCGTGCGTGCGTGCGTGCGTGCGTGCGTGCGTGCGTGCGTGCGTGCGTGCGTGCGTGCGTGCGTGCGTGCGTGCGTGCGTGCGTGCGTGCGTGCGTGCGTGCGTGCGTGTATACCCTGCAGTGGTTCCCAGATACGTGCATGACAAAGGTGAGAAAGTGACACACAAAACCATGTTCTTCGAGGTCCACACCACACGTCTGTTAAATCTCTCTCTCTCTCTCTCTCTCTCTCTCTCTCTCTCTCTCTCTCTCTCTCACACACACACACACACACACACACACACACACACACACACACACACACACACACACACACACACAGCACGGTTATTTGGAGACCAAATGGACTGACTTGTCAGTCAACTCAATACCCTGAGGGAAATGCACAATAAAACTCCAATATTTACACTGTGGTGTGTCTTGTGCACAGTAAGCCACTGCAACAGGTTGTTCAGTTCCAATCTGTCTTGTGGTCACAACAGGTACAAACACTGTGGCACTGTTCTTACTCCGCGACTCCACGTCATTTTGCGCTCCGTGGAGCCGGTTCCTGCATTTGTTTGCTTTGCACAGGAAGGAGCCCCTGACTTATTTAACTAGAAAACACAAATAAAAGGTCCAGCTGAATAAAGTCCCTCATTGTTAGCAACTGGTGAGCTTTAAATAGCAAGATGACTTCTTTTCGGCCGCATTTGAATGTGGTGACACTGGTGCCCGAGTCTCCAAGACAAACAAAAAGTTGTATTTTTCCCCCTATGCAGCCACATAGACGTGTGCGTGCGCTTGTGTGCGTGCGTGTGCGCGCGTGTGTGCACACGTGTGTGTGCACGTGTGCATGACCATGTCTCCGTGGATCTCTGCAAAGTTCCATAACGTTCAGACATGAAATGTCTGACATGTCACCACAGCTCAACGTCCTGAATCATATTTTCCTGGTCAAACGTGTTGCTACCTCACGTCTAGCCATGTACGTGAGTGACCATACATACTGTACTTTATACATACATTCTGTACTCTACATGTAGTCGCCGTATGTCCAAAACTGTTACTTTTTCAGGAAATGGGTAAAAGAACCGTTGTTCCAAAGCAGTGGTTCTCAAACTTTGAAATTTGAAGGTCTCCCCTTAACCCTGACAGTGTGCAAATGGAACCAAATGGACCCGTCAGGGTTCATTGACGGGTCCATTTGGTTCCATTTGTACACTGTCAGAGTTACAGACTTGTATGGGTCAATTTAGACCCCCATAAAGGAACCCACAGAGTTCCTGGAATCCACTTTGAGAACCACTCTTCCAAAGGATCCTTTATTATGTACTAGTCACAGGCTCTTGTTAATACTTTTCATTGGTTAAATATTTATAAAAACCCACACAGACACACTATTTTGAGGCATGTCGTTATAGGCAAAAATGTCGCAAAACGTGAAGGTTTTTCTTTTCTTTTTTGTTTCTTCAAAAATAGCGATATTTGGCACAAGCTATACGAGCTCACGAATGAGACGCATTGTGAGCTTGTGGATTGGCTATTTTCACTACTTTTACATGACACTGCTGTCATTCGATGAAGTATAACATAGGGCATTTATTTAAGAACATTTTGAAGTGAGCAGTGCTATTTATGAGTCCATTTCATTAAGCGTCCCGCGAACAGACAGTCCAAACAGACACAGACAAACAGACAAAGCCAGATGTAGGAGCGGATTGCTCAAAACCATAAAAAAGCGTTTCTGCCAGACAGTGACCATATAGGCCTGCTATAATACCTGGCATAAGTAGGATATTGGAACAAGTCACACACTGGCTGGGTAGAGTCCATTCAGACTGTAGGTCTATAAACTAAGGCAGGGCAACTAGGTCACATACTGTAGTAAACACACCTGTTCTATGAGTCAGACCACTCTCTAACGACGTTAACCACTTAACCCATTAAGACCTGAGGACCATTCTACAAAGGTCTTCTATCATCAGTGGTTCTCAAACTGTCTCATGAATTGTCCCAGAAATTATTTGTATTTGGCCACGGACCCCAACTGAAAATATGTTGTTCCAGGGACACCCTGAAGCAAAGGTTTGAGTTACAAAAGTAACAAAAGTGTTTAAAGGAGTAGTTCACCCCCAAAATGATTGATTACTAAGCCAATAAAGCCCCCATTGATTCCGATAGGGATAGGAGACCCAAAGACACTTTAGGTCCCATATCGGAATAAATGAGGGTACATTTATTATAATCAAATTATTGGCTTAGGAATGTGACAAAAACAAAAAAATATCCATGAATTTAAGTCTATATGGGGCGAGTAGTTGATAGGGAAAAAAAGTCATTTTGAGGGTGAACTACTCCTTTAAGATTTTTAAATACACCATATTTAGTCGACTAAAAACTAGACAAAAACTAAAAAAAATCTAAATGCTAAATGAAAATTTATTCAAAATGAACGCTGCTTCAGACCAACACCTTAACTCCTATGTGTCTGTGTAAGTCCTTGACACCTGCATGGCTCCCAGAGGATTAGGCAAATTCATACATAGGCCTGAGGAAGCCTGATGTACAGTACACACAAATAGGGGTGTCGTGAGACAGGTTTTGGATGAGCACTCAGCATAAATTTCACATTGAAAATCCATTCTGGCAGCAGAAATGCCCAGGTATTACCTAGCTTATAGGTTTCTCACGGATGAATGCACATGTTTTACAAGGCAGGATAACTCATAAATAATGTGACACATGTCAAATACAAGAGATACTGTACCATGTTGTTGTTGTTTTGTTTTGGTCCAAATTAGATTATAGGTCTTCTTCTGTTTTGTCTTTACAGTTTGCAATTTATCCTAATGTAAAGCAAAATAATCGAAGCATATACAGTGTAGCTTGCTGGTTATCAGAAATTACAATATTAAAGATATTTCAAAATATATTTTCGTGAACGGAAATGACAAACTAATGACAGCTTCCTTTCTCGACTTTTCGGGAGTTGTAGTTCCAGACTACAGTTTATAGCATTCGGAGATTATGGAATAGTTGTTTGGCTATGCAAGACTAGGTGACTATTGACTAAACTGTATGAGGGGACAGTAAAAACTGTTGTTGGCCTACAGTACATCTGCTCTCCCAGTTCCTAAACCTTGCCACAATTTACATTCTCTACAACTTCATTATTTTGAACTCCTTCAGCTTCATGTTTGAAGCCATTGCGTTCTGTGTTCACCGTAAATTCCCCCAATACTGCACAGTATGTACGAGTGTAGGCCTACACAACATAATGTGGTCCTCACTGAGACATCAGAAGGTTGTTTGTTCAACACCAGTAATTAATCTGATCCTCTATTTACTGTTCGGTATGCTTCATATCTTGAGGAAGCCTGACGTGTTTCCCCTTGATGCCAGTCTTCTCTCATGGTTTTCTGCATGGCTCCTAGTTGCATTCAGATTGTGGCTCCAGTGTCTTGACAAATCTATCGGGTGGACAGAAGCGACAGTCCCAACACGTGCCTTCCATTTCTATTGTTTTCTACCATTTCCTGCAATCCAAAGTGCATTCTTCATAAACACCTTGTCGGTTTCTTAGCCAACATTTATTTTGTGTGTGTATTGATGCATGGATGTATAGACGAATCCCGCTCATGCCTGCTGTACATGCATGATGTAACAAAACAGTAGCCAGGAAGAAAATAAAAGTTGGAAAATAGTTTTCTTTTTTGTATCATTTAATCCCCTTTAGTTGTTTGGGGGTATTTGTCACTGTATATCTGCACCTAAGTTCCATGCACCCAAGGAGCAAAGCTCTTATTACACCAACACTTGTTTTTATTGGATATTCAGTACATTCAGTATAAAGATTACCTGAAGCCTGTCCGGCAGAAGTCCCTGGGATGGGTGCTACACCAGAATGTAACGTGGCAGTAGCCTACTAAACATCAACCGCAACGGCCACCACGTTACCAGCAAGCATGCATCTCAATGGGGAGGGAGTTACCGAGAGTGAGTGAGAAGATGGCCGCCAGGAAAAATAAGTATGGCCTGGTCACTGCCACAGACACCGGGAGTTCCCACACAGCAAACTGGGTGCTGCGGGAGCCAACATGCTGGCATCGAACATGAGGGGGCGTCATATGTGGACGGAAAGTAGTGGCGGTCCATCAGCCAGATGTATGGAGGAGGATCAACAAAATGCCTGGGCCACTGGAGCAGCGGTCCAGGCACCTATAGGCTCAGTGTGGCCTGACAGTGTGTCGCTGGTTCGAGTCCCGATCCCAACGGCCTTTGCTGCATGTCACTCACTCCCCATCTCTCTCTCTCCCATTTCCTGTCAATCTCCGGTCTATCCCTATCGATAAAGGCATTAAAAGCTGAAAGAAAATGTATTTAAAGAAAAATGACTGGAAATGGCATAAGTCTTGTATGAGGAAGATCTAGAGCAGGGGTCTTCAACAGGGGGTCCTCAGAGTAATTTCAGGGCGTCCATCAAATCTTTGTGTGATGGGGAACTTTACCTGGAAAATAGCAGATCCACAATGCCTTGCGCTGCGAGCTTGTAGATCGGCTACTTTCAGAGAGTCGGTACAGAGGGGAATTGGTGGAAAAGAGCAGACCAAGTACAGAGAGAACGGTCAAGTTGACAAAATGTTGAGCGTTTAAAAAAGGTTAACTGTCTGAAAATACACATTAACACAAATCCAACATATTAATAGAAAAGATGATGTATGTCAAACAAGTCTATAAAGCTATCTGAAATCTATGAAAATGGGTAATCTACAACTCTGGACACGGCACCTACTTTTGAGAAACCCTGTTCTACTGCACTGTGATTCGTTTGTCATCGTTCAATATTGGACAGGGAAGCCATGACTTTATTAGACTCTACATCAGGGGTCTTCAACGTTCTCAGGCCAAGGACGCCTTAGTTGAGAGAGAAATGAATGTTCAATTTGTGTTTTCAGATATTTACTGAACTGTCATTACTTAATACACTTGACCTTTCACTCTGTAGTCTGCTCTTTTCCCCCTCTACACCAAAGCTCTTTGACAAAAATAGCCGATATACAAGCTCACGCGTTGTGAGCTTGTAGATCTGCTATTTTTGGCTAAAGTTCTCAGAATATGGACGCTATAGGATTCAAGTGGTTAATATAAAAAAGGAGAAAAAAAGTTTCTATCACTCAAAGATTTGGAGGACCCCCTGTAGTAACTCTGGGGACCCTTTAGGGGTCCCGGACCCCCTGTTGAAGACCCCTGCTCTATATATCTTGTTTTGTTTTTGTTTGTTTTTTACAAATATGTCACAAAGTCCTGTAAAAAAAAGAACTAAATTAAAAACAAACTATTAAGAAGAGTGAAAAGTGATTTACTCCAGCCGATGGCCAAAACGTAATCATAGCCATGTTTTTCGTCCCGCGTATGCATGTATTTATGTGGAAAGTTTTGGCAGTTAAATAATAATATAACAGTACTATCAAGGTTTTTCTGTGTTTGATTACAGTACTGTAGTTTACAAGCAATAGCATGAATAGTCATTAATTGCTGGTGAAATGAGCTTAGTTCCTTCAAAGCCCCCTATTGATCACAGTTGGTATGAAATCAAAAGTCTCTGATGTCTGTTCAAGAAACCTCCACAAATGAAGAGGGTTTTTCCTTTTTTCCCCGCTCGATGTGGCAAAACTCCCATCAGGGTTATAAAGACGTCCATGTGAACCTACTAATTTAACGTTTCTAACAGCCTGCACTCCTTTCACACACATTAAACCCATGTGTCTAATGAACTGTGTGTGTGTGTGTGTGTGTGTGTGTGTGTGTGTGTGTGTGTGTGTGTGTGTGTGTGTGTGTGTGTGTGTGTGTGTGTGTGTGTGACTGTGTGCGTGCGTGCGTGCGTGCGTGCATGTGAGCGTGCATGCGTGTGCGTGGTATGAACACAAATCTTTATAAGGAACTATAACCTTTGTGACACTTTTTTTTACAACATTTGATATGAATTGATGGTTTGAAAATGAAAATAAATTGATACTTAAATACTTAAAGTGGATCCGTTAACGAGAATTTGAAGAAATGCTCAGGTTTCATGAGCTTTTTTTTTTTTTTTTTTACATTGTTACAATATTTCATGGAGACCGCTCTCATATTGTCACTGTGGGTGGAAACCTTGAATGTCAAAAAAATAAAAAAAATAAAACCTTTTTTAAAGCTCACAAGTGAGCTTGTAGATCTTCTTTATTTTCACTACTTTTGTGCGACACTCTTGTATGATGGAGTAGGGCATTCATTTACCAAAAAACATGAGTTGAAATATGGATATGCTGTACGAGGTCTCTGACAGCTATACGATATACTGTATGTATGGAATTGTTAGAATGGTGTGTGATGGAAAGACAGAGCGAGCGTGTGTGTGTGTGTGTGTGTGTGTGTGTGTGTGTGTGTGTGTGTGTGTGTGTGTGTGTGTGTGTGTGTGTGTGTGTGTGTGTGTGTGTGTGTGTGTCTGTGTGTGTGTGTGTGTGTGTGTGTGTGTGTGTGAGAGAGAGAGAGAGAGAGAGAGAGCGAGCAGAAAGGAGGGGGGGTTGTTGCTAGTTCCTGGGCTGGTGGCCCATCTGGTTTTGGTTATGTAGTCCCCCCCCCCCCACCCCACCCCAACCCCCCTCTCCTCAATTAAACTCAGCATGATGTCAATAAAATGTCAGACTGGAGAAGCCATCACTTATATTAGGCCTGTCGTGTATTGTTCTCTTCCTTAACATTCCAGCTGGGCTAATCAATTTTGCAATGATTTGTAGTTTGATTAAGGTTACCACAATATGCCATTTGTGATTTCATTTGGTCACTTGGGCCTTGTAAACGTCCCCCCCCCCCCCAAGTTGTGAACTTGATGATGATACCGCGTCTAAATGAAGGACAAATGCATTGACAGATAGAGACAGACAATATATCATTGTTGTCGGGTGGAAACCTTGTATGTCCAAAACCGTTTGTTTTGTATTTATCATTTTAAAAATGATTTAAAATAGTGAAAATAGACAATCTACAAGCACACGACGCCTCGCACCGCAAAGTGTTGTGTGCTTGTCGATCTGCTATTTTCCACTATAGTTTTGTGCGACAGTCTTGTATGGTGAAACAGGGGCCAGGGCTTCACCATACAAATTTGAAACCATGAGATACAAGGTTTCTGTCCGAGAGTGAAGATATGTATGTAATGTAAGTACAGTACCATAAGTACAATACGTACTATGCATATATAGGCTGTATATAGGTTACACTGTTTATTGTAAAAAAAAACATCATTTTTTATTAATAATGATAATAATTGTGTAAATAGCTCACAACGCATTGAATCTTGATGCATTGTGAGCTTGTAGATCTACTATATTCACTACTTTTTTTGTGACACTCTTGGTATGACGAATTAGGCAATTAATGTACGAAGAAAAAAAAAACATGTTGAAATATGGAAAGAATAGGTTTTTCTCCCCGACTACGATATACACACTGTATATAACAATTTCTCAACTGAACAACATTTTCCATGCCTTTTCTTGTGGCCCTTCACTTTTCATAACGTTCCTTTTTTTTCCCCCCACGCTTCACCTTTTGTCGTTTTTTCTCTTTCCACCAAGACATGCATGAAATGGTCCAAGGTTCACCCTCATACCGGAGCAGAGCTTATACAAACTGTGGTGACATTTCTATTGCTCCTCGCTCATTAAACCACTGATTTATTAGGAGTTCCCTTGTCTGAGTTTGAGGGAGTTTCTCAACAGGGTAGAAAACCATGGATCATCCAGAAAAAGCTCGACGTGTTGATGTTTGGGGATTATTATTGTCATCTTACATCTCTGGATGGTTGCACCGAATCCAGGCATGTTTCCAGCAGTGGTGGAAAAAGTACACACATTCTTTACTTAAAGTACCAATACCACAATGTACAGTGGAAATACTCCATTATAAGTAAAGGTCATGAATACAAAATGTACAAAAGTATTGGCATCAAAATATACTTTTAAAGTAACAAAAGTGAAAGTACTCATTATGCATAATGTCCCGTCCCGTGAGCTTGTAGATAATCTATTTTCAAATGTCCGAAATGTATATACTGTAGGGCTGTGGTTATTGTATGTTTTGTAATAATAATCAAAATTTACAAAGTAACTAGTAACTAAAGTGGCAACATGTCGGAATGGAGAGCGACACCCATACATTTGTCAAATAATTGTAGTGGAGTTAAAGTATAATATTTGCCTCTGAGGTGTAGTGGAGACTGGAGTTGAAGTAAAATTGATGAAGTAAAGTAAAGAATACCTCAAAGTTTTACTAAAGTACAGTACTTGAGTACGTGTAGTTACTTAACACCACTGGTTTCCATATATTTGAGTGCGGGCCTGAAAAACGGTGGATCCCCATGCAGTAAAAGGTCACACATTGTGCACCTCTCCCAGTGGGAAAACTAGGAGAGCTCCACACCTTCTCCCAGGCAGGAACGCACGCCTGGTACCCAGAAATCTGACAACAATTACCACATGCATTTCAGCAAATTATGACGCCAAACTCTATATGTGTGGACCTCAGTCAGCTCACTGTTCTTCTGTCTGGAGTTCATCATGACAGACAGGGCGAAGAACGACGTATTATTGGTTATTCACTGTTCCAGAACCACTGGAACAAACTGTAGCGAATGCTCTATAGTCACTTTTGAGGCAACCAAATCACCAGTGGCGAAAAGCTAAGGTATGGCAGCATGACTGGTGTTTTGCAAGCGCGCCTTCGCGTGCCTTCAAGACACCAGTCATGCTGCCATACCTTTGCAACAGGCATGATGAATTTATTTTAAGAGGTACATTTTAATTTTTCCCCTGTAGCCAAGGTATGGCAGCTTCAATACCTTGCCATACCCAATTGACGCCTCTGCAAATCACCCAATTGATTGACTGATTGATTGAATACTTCTCGTCAGAGAAGTCAACAGCACGTGGTACGTAGACATTAAAGCGAAAAGGATAACACAAAAAACTCCTGACGACTTTTTTCAATCAACATCACAGACAACCAGGGGCGTCAATTGGGTATGGCAGGGGTATGCTGCTGCCATACCCTGGGTCCAGGGGGGGAAATAAAAGTTACTTTTAAATATAAATGTCTATTGTCTATCTGTGCTGTTATTATGTTGTTAAATTACAGTAAAACTACAAATGCAAAATTTAACAAAATGGTCACTTTAAGTATTATAATTATAATCTCCACACTTGTATTCTCCCCATCTTACAAAATGGTATATTCCCAGGTTCCGCAGGTCAGCACAATGCATTATTGTTAATTGTGGCACGTTTACTAATATGCCAAGTGTAGCTGCACTTGTGCAGCTACACAAGTGCCATATCCAGCCCAAGAAACTGTAGAAACCCGGTAAAAAACTGACAAAACCCGATTTCTCGCGTACTCCCATCTTTGCCATACCATAGCTTTTGCTGAACTGACCCCACTGCAGATAACATAGATCTACAAGATCACAATGCACTGCAACGGCTATTTTCACTGAAGATATTTAGTGTGGAGTCAAAACCGGAGCGGGCCCACTAGTTTAGATCCCTGGGGGGACTCTGGTCAAGTACTATCTATAAGTTCAAGTGGTTAAAGTTACATTTAGGCTACATTTCTATAGCAAGCGAACCACTGAAACTCTCATACAGCGTCTCGTGTTTCAGTGTGCTTGGAAAGCACGGTGGGATAAAAAATGAAAATGTAATGGCTGTGGTCTGAAGGCAATGTGTTGAGCATGGGGAGGGGATAGGTGAACTACTGGCTGCCTGTGAATATATGCCAGCATGCTCTGGAAGGCCTCACGTAGTTGGTGATCGCAATAATTGCCCGTGCAGTTTGGGATCTGATTTCTGGGACTGTTAAAAACTTTAATGTTCATTTGTTTCTCCGGGAACCTTTTCTGACACTGTACTGTAGGTGTAGCCTGGGAGTCATATAGAGCTGTATTTGACACTTTTAATGAAGAACTTGAGGTTTTACGCGCGTGTGTGCGTGTGTGTGTGTAATCCTTGATATCCTCCTTGAGAAATGGCTTATTGTAATGTTATCTTTAACATTACACCATTTTCTGTTACAGCACTGCCCACACATGTTAATGGTTTAAGACATAGCACATATTAGTCAAACACTCAAAAGTCAATATGTGTTCCATTAAAGAATGCAATCATGTAATGATGAGAATCACTCATCGCAATTAAACCCACGCAAGTAATTATTATTGATCTCAACTCTTGTTTTTACAGTTGTATTGCAGTGGCGTCAGTTCAGCAAAAGCTGAAGTATGGCAACATGACTGATGTCTTACACGCGTGCCTTCAAGAAACCAGTCATGTTGCCATACCTTAGCAACAGGCATGATGAATTTATTTTAATAATTATTTTTTTCCCCCTCCATACCTTGCCATACCCAATTGACGCCTCTGTTGTACTGCTTTTAATATTCTTATTTCCTTTTTTTCTCACACACATAATGTAAAAGCGACTTTGATTTCTTAAAAGCGCTATATAAATTCCAGTTATTTATTTAATTAAAAAAGAAACAAAGAAAAAAAAGAATCCTAGTAATAATGGACTGTGGGTTGATGGTTAATATTGTCCACCACATTGCATAGGAACATAAATGTTCTCAGATAGGCTACACAGGGCTGAAAGAGGCCCTTCTACCCCCAAAAACCTCAAGAATGTTCTGCGCTGAAAGGCTCACTTATTCACACAGAACCTGTGCTTGTAGTCCATGGTGCAACAACACCATCTCATTTACCCCAACACCAACTCACACGTGTATCTGCAAGTCCACTCACGCGCACACACACACACACGCACGCACGCACACACGCACGCACGCACGCACGCACGCACGCACGCACGCACGCACGCACACACACACACACACACACTCAGTCCCTATTCTACTGGGTATGTCATGATAGGTGAACATTCAGAATAAAAAAAAATGGGAAATCATTTGGTGAAAGCGTCTTGACACTATGTATTTTGTTGTGAGCTATTCTGTGCTCTATTTTCATGTGGGATATTTTAGCTTTTTGCTTAGCAGCACTATGTATATTTTGACTTAACCCCGGATTTGAACTTGATTGTATTTTTCCAAATAGTATTAGCCCAGGCGTTTAATTTGCTAAATCGATTTGAACCCCCAGTGTTTAATTGGTGCCCAGCGGCTATTTGCGATACTTATTTACATCCATTTGAATGATGGTCAATGCGCAAAACGGTGTACCCTATTATTTGGAAATATACAGTAAATACTGAACGTTTTACCACTGAGCGAATAGAGCCGGCCTGCTCAGGGGATAGATTAAATCTTGACCGTCAGGTCAAGATTGAAGGATGATTGTTAGGCGATGGGCCTGTGCCTCTAAGGACACTATAGGTGGTCAGAGTGGGCCTGTAACTTTCCTTTGGTTCAATATTCATAAAACCCACACTAAGACACACAACTTTCACTTTCACTTGAAAGTCTTTTTCAAATGCGACACTTTGTGAGCTTGTAGATCGGCTATGTTGACTTCTTTTGTGTGACGCCGTAGTATAACGAAGTTGGGAATTAATCGGCATCACAGTTGAAATATGGAGATATTGTACGAGGTTTCGGCTCTCAAAGATACAGAACTGCAGTATGGTCATTCATTACGTGTATGAATTCACCCCTTATGAGCAAGTGTTACCGGTTTTGTTTATAGCTGCCATCCCGAGTTCCTCGTATGCTAACAAACTGAGCTCATGGGAAGCCCCTGATTCTCTCCTGTCAGACACACAGAGAGAGACAGAGTTTTCTTCCTCCTGCCGCGGCAGAGAAACAGCGTTTAGCCGTCCAGACCTGGACCTTTTTCTTTTTAGAGGCTTCTAATCCTGGCGGGGCCCTGGCGCTGACGTCACGGGGCCCTCCCCTCCCTTCCCCTCCCCTCCCTCCGCCCCCTCGTCTGCTGATGTGCCGTACCCACGCTCTCATTTCCTCCACGACTCACGAAACACCAATCTCCGCCATCTACCCTGTTTGTTTGGCTCCCGACATCCGAGCAGCTGATTGAAACAGCCTGCCTGTCGTCTGAGGGCTCTCGGTGACTGGGCCGGCCGGCCGGCCGGCATGCCCTATCAGAGCGGAGAGGGTTAAAAGTTATGAGAGGGATAGCCGCGTCGTGTGCGCGCACATGTGTGTGTGTGTGTGTATATGAACCTGTGTTGCTATACTTGTCCCCATAATAAAATTTGAGAAACCATCATTGTGTGGACAGTTTTCCCTGGTTGATTTTTAGAGTTTAGGCTAAAGCCTAAAAATTAGGAAAGGATTCTGGATGTGGTTAGGGCAGTGGTTCTCAAACTATTTTCTGGGATAGAGGCAAACATAGATCGGCTATTTTCACAATATTTATCTGTGGAACCGAGTCACATTAAATGTTATACTTACAATTCCAAGTGCTTGTCAGGGTGGGGGTCCCCAGTTCAAATATGTTTATTTTGGGGGTCACGGCCTAAAAAAGTTTGAGAACCCCTGGGTTATACATTTTTAGAGGTTAGGTTTAGGGTTCGGGGTTGGTGGAGTTACGCATGAGGGCGGCAGGAGGTAGAGCGGTCGGATGTTCGATCCCGGGTTCCCCCAGAATTAGTAGTGTCGAAGTGTCCTTGAGCAAGACGCTGAACCCCTAATTGCTCCCGATGTGCATGGTTTCCTCTGCCATCGAATGGATGTGCGTGTGAATGTAGTGCACAATCAAGTGCTTTGGAATAGAGCAAATGCAACATTTGCGCGACAGTCTACAAGGTCACAGCGTGACGTTTTGTGAACATGTAGATCGTCTTCTTTCGGCTTTAGGGTTAGTGTTAAAAATTGCTCTAGTAATGACATAAACTTGCCCTATGCTGAAATGTTCAGGTCCACACAAGTATAGTAATGCTTTTGTGTGTGTGTGTGTGTGTGTGCGTGCGTGCGTGTGCGCGTGTGTGTGTGTGTCTGCGTGCGTGCGTGCGTGCGTGCGTGCGTGCCCTGTTTCCTCCCCCCCTTCGTCCCCCCCCCCCACCACTTCCCCTGTTGTATCCCTCTGACTCGGCTCCCTAGCCGGCCCGGCCGGCCCTTGGTCATGTGACCAGGAAGTGTGGCTCCCATCCATTTCCCCTCCTGACAGAGGGGAAACATTGTAGCGGAGTGGGCCGGCGCTGGGCCCTGTTACGTTGCCGGTTTAAAAATAACTGGCATATTTAAGGCTGCGGAGGAATCCCAGCACAGGCAGAGGCTGGACAGCCTGCAAACCGGCAGGAGCTCTCTCTCTCTCTCTGTGTCTCTCTCTCTATGTCTCTCTCTCCCCTCCCACACAATTTGCTTTCCTCTGCGCTCTCTCTCTCTCTCTCTCTCTCTCTCTCTCACTTTCTCTCTTACACTTACTCCTCCTCTCCCTCACTTTCACCTTCCATAATCTCCTTTTGCGTCCAGCAGCTCCCCACCCTGCCTTTATTGAACCGAGCCCCGGGAGCCCGTCAGCTCCAAACCGTACTATACACCATACTTATGCAAGCTAGCGCAGCCTGCAGCAGCTGTAGTGGTCAGCCGCATCCCTGCCCCGGCTGTTAGGTGCTTGGCTGGGGTCCTGTAAACAAACGGCCCCCACAGACTCGGGGAGGGGAGGGGAGGGGAGGGGGGACACATCACATATTGCACACCCAGCAGCACCACCACCACCACTCAGCGGAGCTTTCAGACCATGGCTTCTGCTCCTGCTGTTGTTGTTGTTGTTGTTGTTGTTGTTGTTGTTGTTGTTGTTGTTGTCAGGGACGTGCAGAGAATGTTAGAGAGGCAGGGGCTGACATTTCTAAAAGGGCCTTTGGGTGCAAATAGCAATATTAGCTATTTGCAATAATTATTTCAACACGAGAAGCTGCATTCAAGTTCAGGAGAGTTTGGACACAGACATTTTCTTGAATGCTGCCTTCAGGTATGGCATGGAAAGAGGGCATTTGCATTTCTTTCACCACAGTAAAAACTGCATGCATGGTCTGGAGAGGGCACTTTTTACAGACGGATAAAAGGGCAGGGGCTCAAGCCCCCTTCGATGTCTATGTGTGTGCACGTGGCTGGTTGTTGTAATGGTTTACCAACAACAGTAGCATGTCAGGAAAACAAGCTCAGAATTGTTGTGTTGTGAAGTGAAGGGAGCAATAACCAGTCTCTGCCACCGCGGGGCCTTAGGCGTGCGGTGCTTTCACAAGGCAGTGTTTTGTTGGGTGGATGTGTCTGCTCTCTAAGGTGACACACGGAATGAGCTGTGGTTTCTTCTATGTGGTCTAAACAGGGCTTTGATTTGCTGGGGGTGGTGTGGGGGGTGAAAGGGGGGAAAACCTATGCCTCTGCTTTGGGCACCCCCCCCCCCTCTGGTTATTCATTTTTATGGCGGATCTATAAGCTCACAATGTGTCACATTGCGGCACGTTGTGAGTTTGTAGATCAGCTGTTTTTGTTACTAGTCGACAAAGTCTATAAACCTCATACAGTATGTCCAAAACTGTTACTTTTCTTTTAAGATTTGATGCCTTTATTGATAGGACAGTAGACTGACGGGAAATGGGGGAGAACCGGCACTATGTGGCAATGCCTAAGTGGTATGCTCCTGGACCAGCGGGCCAGCGGGCCAGCGGGCGCCCCAAAAAAAAATGTTCAAATTAAAAAATTACAATATGCTACTTTTGTGTGACTGTATATGATGGGTGGGACGATAGGCGATATTATCGTTTATCGTGACAAAAAACACTCACGATAATCGTATCGTGGAGATTTAATTTATCGTGATATCGTCCTCTGTCATGCACTGGGATTAATTCACCTTTTATTTGACGAGCTGCATATCTGGTACCACTTAAACCCTCTATAATTGGTAAAAGTTACTTATAATATACGTACTTGATACAGTCTTTTTTCACTCGCTGTGAAATGTCTTTGCCAAAAAATAGCCAATCTACCAGCTCACATATTTTTTAGCAAATGTTCCGGCCAGGATAATTGATTTTGATTATCGCGATCTTTTGTCACAATAATCTTGATATGACATTTTCATATCATCCCATCCCTAGCAGGACATTCATGTACTAAAAAAACACAAAAAGTTCAAATATGGAGATAAGAGGTTTCTCCCCGACTGCAGCGATATAGAAATAGTTGGGAACATGCGCCCCCCTCCGCCCCTGTGTTCTGGGTGGACAGGGGCGTCACAAGGGGTAGGAAAGTGGGACTGAGTTACTAGGGCCCAAGTTGGAGGGGCCCTAGTAACTTTAGCTATTGAAAAATAGCAGATATACAAGCTCACAGCGCGGCACCGAGTGCCGCGCTGCGAGCTTGTAGATCTGCTATTTTTGAAAAGTCGTGAAAATGTGTGCAAATCTTTGAATATATGTATTTTCTAAGCGAACATTTGTAACTCAGATTTTGCTTCTGGGGTGTCCCTGGAACTCAATTTTTTGAGATGGGGGTCCGTGGCTATAAATACATATAATTTTGGGGGTCCTTCACATGAAAAAGTTTGAGCATCACTGGCATGGAAACATATAGGTTTCTTTTGGCACACATTTTCACGATTTTTCAAAAATAGCAGATCTACAAGCTCGCAGCGCGGCACCATATCTGCTATTTTTCAATAGTTAACATTCATGGGGGGCCCGCAGTGAATCCTTGTACCCAGAGCACAGAATTTGGTGTGACGCCCCTGGTTGGGAACATGCGCCCCCCTCCGCCCCTGTGTTCTGTTCTGGGTGGATGCTGCACTAAGGTGACAGATGTAATGAGCTGTGGTTTCTTCTGTGTGGTAACACATTATGCTGAGCTGAGCTGAAACACTGGCCCTGGGGTTCGTCGTTCGTTGCGCATTTCAGAGTAAAGTGCTGATTCAGGATCAGGTTTGGCTTTTTAATTATAATAAATGGAGATTAATCAAATGGGTCTGTCATCTTACTGTAGGTCATCACTATGGTTCTGAGAGGACTTGTAAATATGAGCTCAGGTAGTCCCACTTACTGTACATTGGCTGCTAAGAAAAGGTCTGTAGATGTTACAATATAATGTCATAATTGGTCCACATTGATGCTCATTATAAGAGCTTCAACAGGCCCGTGCACACATTGACATCAAAGGGGGCTTGAACCCCTGCCCTTTTATCTGTTTGTAAAAACGTGCCCTCTCCAGACCATGAATGTAGTTTTTACTATGGTAAAATATATGCAAATGCCCTCTTTCCATGCAGTACATGAAGGCAGCATTCAAGAGAATTGCCTTGTCAAAAAATCTTGTGAACTTGAATGCAGCATCTTATGTTGAAAGAATTGCCCCCTCTGTGTAGAAATCCATGCCGTTATGCCACTTGACTTGATTATGCTTAGTTCAGTGTGGTAGCAAGCACTGAAAATAGCCGACCTCCAAGCTCACAACACGTCGCAGCGCGGCGCGTTGTGACCTTGGAGGTCTGCTATTTTCGATCTTGCCACCAAAAGGCCCTTTTAGAAATGTCAGCCCCTGCCTCTTTAACATTCTCTGCACGTCCCTGAGCTTCAACATGTGCAACATGATCATGTCTAATAACGTAATCATAAACTTGAACAAACACTTCTATGTAATTATCTCACTTAATCTGAAATGTTGTTTTAGGTATGAAATAAATAAAATAAAAGGTTACATTAAACTAAATCAACTAAAATCCCATTCAGGGGTTAAACTACTGCTGTGAACTTGAGGAAATGTTTACGATCGAAGCATCCGTGTTATTATTTGCAAACAATTATTGGAGTTGAGGGTTCGAGTTCAATCTTAACTTGGTTGAAAAACGGTCGTGACAAATATAATTGCATTAGAACTAATCTGGGGGCGAGGGGGGGTTGTAGTCGAGGGGAACGAAGTATACCGCATTAAGAATAAATAAATAAATAAAAAAACTCCACTCAACTTTCAAGAGTTAAGGAAAGAATGAAAGCTATTTTTTAATTACCGAACAGCATCTGGAAGAGAGCACAGAAAACCTCAATATCTGGAGTTATGATCCACTGGTGCTCATGTTCAGTTGGAGGCCTTCCAGCCAGGGGCGTCAAACTGGGGGGGGAAAGTGGGACTGAGTTACTAGGGCCCAAGGTGGAGGGGCCTTAATTATTTTGTACTTTTGAAAAATAGCAGATATACAAGCTCACAGCGAGTGCCGCGCTGCGAAAACTATACTAAAAAACTATACTAAAATTTTGCTTCTGGGTGGTCCCTGCCCTGGAACTAAATATTTTGAGATGGGGGGTCCATGGCCAAATACATATCATTTTGGGGGTCCTTCACATGAAAAGGTTTGAGCACCACTGACATATTAGAAACACAGGTTTTTCAACAAAAAAAAACTTTAGAAGGATTTAGAAGACATTTATAGAATCGTGTCAAAGATATTCAAAGACCTGCACAAATTCGATTTTTCAAAAATAGCAGATCTACAAGCTCGCAGCGCGGCACTCGGTGCCGCGCTGTGAGCTTGTATATCTGCTATTTTTCAATGGTTAAAGCACAAAATAATGCATAATAATGCGTTCCCATTCATGGGGGGCCCACAGTGAATCCTTGTACTCAGGGCCCAGAATTTGGTGTGACACCCCTGCTTCCAGCGGGACCAGACTGCCAGTCAGTCACAAGTATGAGAAAAACACTCACACTTGATTGACTCTGAGTTATTTGTCTGTTTGTCTTCTCGAACCGATACTATGAGAGTATTGGTCTGCATCGGTTTTATTAACGTCTACCACTTAAAGGAGTAGTTCGCCCCCCAAAATGACACACCATGGAGACTCGAGTCCAATAATATTTCTTTGTATTTGTAAGACTATTGATTCCTTTGATTATAATAGAATTACCACCATTGATTCTGGATGGAGACACAAATGCATTTGGGTTCAAAATAAAAGAAGCGGAAACAGGCGATCTACAAGCGCACTCTAGCGTCACGCAATCAACGCAACGTTTGAAAATCTTTCATTTTTTTAGGATTTTTGACAATCTGAAAAAAGGTTTTGAAGATTTTCTAATTCTATAAAAAAAATGAGTTTTTGAAAACCAATGAACAATGTGACACCTCTGATGACACGTCCAAAAGAGTGACGCCAGGTAGAAAGTGCTGGATCACTTTTTTCACCCTTCTTTCTAATAATAGGAAATACTCTCACAGCAACTGTTGTGAAAACACAAGCGGTTTCATCATGGAGGAATCTTCACGGAGGAGGCTGCCAGAAACAACACCTGAGCTCACCTGTATAACGAGACAAAGTGGGGGCGTGGCTTCAGCCTCGTTATGTCAGACCGTGCAGCGATAGGACGAGAATAAACATGACAACATGTGCGACCAAATTGGGGAGTTAATTGGGGGGAGGGAGAACATGACACTTCTTCTTAAGTATCGACTCGACAGTATTCACACGACCGTCCCCGTTGATACAATAAACATTACCTCAGTCTTTTCCCACTTCCGATTCTCTCACTTATGTCACCACTAGTGTCTTTAGCACGCGGACGCGGACAATATTTCCATCTGATAATAGGAATTGTGTTATAACTTGAAATGATTCATTGTGTGGCGGGGATATCGAAACTCTCTCACATTCTGCAGCCCTTTAAGTTCCAGGTTCAGATAAGTGAAGCGTTAGAATCAAGTTCCCGTCCCGGTTGCGAGTTACTATACCCACCATGACTTCATTGTGGGACATTGTGACAGGAGGGCACACAATGGTGTCATCGTCTTTCCTCTTCTCTTTATCTCCTCACCATCTCTCCTCTCCGCTCCGCTCCGCTCTGTCTCCTCTCACAACGCCAGAGCCACCTCGGCCCGTGAAAGTGAATCCTTTCTTTTCAGACTCCATTTACAAAGCCATTATCCTCGCACCATAAAGAATATGGCTATTATCTTTGTGCTCCATGCCTGTTGCAGGAAGCAGCCTGTTTAAAGACAACAGGTAGAGTGAAAACGCTGTGACACTGAGACCGTCACTCCTGCCCATGCAGTCCTCACAGCGGTTCAAAATGCTCATAATGTTCTCCATAGAGAGTTTATTGTTAACACAATGTCATTTGTGACTCTTGAGAGTGCCCACATGTAACCAAGATTGGTTTAAATCAACATCGGCACATTTGCACGTTCTGTTTAGTGTTGATATTTGTGGTGGCAGTTTTGGAGCTAATTTTATTTGGTCCTTTTTGAGAGACTGTCCAGGGGTCATCAGTTTGTCCGTACACGGACAAATGTGTCCGTGGCAAAGACCTGGCCTTGTACTTGGCAGATTTGCGAGTTTCTATTTTACACACCATTTATTTAAATGTTCTTATTTTGATCATAATTAATACCCAATTGCTTAATGTCAAGTCTCCAGGTTTTCTTCAGAATATGACACTGGTTCTCAAATGTTTTATTTGCAAGGACCCCCATAACTCTGAGAGTTACACAACTGTAAGGGTCGTTCAGGGCTCTTTGTATTTCTGGCAGGGGTGTCGCACCAAATTCTGGGCCCTGGGTACTTTAACTATTGAAAAATAGCAGATATACAAGCTCACAGCGCGGCACCATGTGCCGCGATGCTAGCTTGTAGATCTGCTATTTTTGAAAAATCGTGAAAATGTGTGTGCAAGTCTTTGAATATTTCAAATACTTCTGAGGTTTTTTGAAAAACCTATGTTTCTATGTGAGTGGTGCTCAAACTTTTTCATGTGAAGGACCCCCAAAATGATATGTATTTGGCCACGGACCCCCAACTCAAAATATTTAGTTCCGGGGACCCCCCAGAAGCTAAATGTTCGCTTAAAAAATACATATATTCAAAGATTTACACACATTTTCACGACATTTAAAAAAATAGCAGATCTACAAGCTCGCAGCACGGCACTCGGTGTCGCACTGTGAGCTTGTATATCTGTTATTTTTCAATAGCTAAATATAAAATAATTCCAGACCCCTCCACCTAATTGGGCCCTAGTAACTCACTTTTCCCCCCCTTGTGACGCCCCTGATTTCTGGTAATATTTTTGCCCACTAATTTTGTATGCCTGTGGCAAAAATGTCATCTTATATGGCGATGACACCTGAGACTGTCCTATCTGTGTTTCCTTACACGGCGTGTATATTTCTTAACAGTTTTGTTTGCCTTTCTAAAGAGAGGACCACGCAATCACGCACTAGAATAAATAGCCTGCTTGATAACGAAAGTGCGATTGTGGAGATGACAGGTGCAGCTATTTGAATGTGTGTTGGAGCCAAAGAGAGAGAGCCGTTTGTTGACAAGCCCAACAGACAAGATCCTGATGCAGCAGGAACAGCAGCGAGCTGCTTTGTTTGCTCTCATACAAGAAGAACTCAACCTCTAATTATGCCAGATAGTTTTTATGCTAGCCCGCAGAGCTCTGAGCAAACACTGCACTAAAGCCCACACAGGGGCGTGCTGGGCCCCTGATTCAGCCCGGGAAAAAGAGTTGGAGAGGCCCTAATTCTTGTTTTTTTTAGTTATATTTCGTCGTTGTCAACGCCTCGCACCGCGAGGCGTTGTGTGCTTGTAGATCTGCTGTTTTCACTACTTTTGTGCAACGGCCTTCTATGATGAAGCATGGCTTTGCTTTGCGAAAAAATTTATACATTTGAAACTTGGAGATACGAGGTTTCTGCCCGACAGTGACGATTTACTTTGTTGGCCGCTCAGCCCCCAAAATGGAACGAAGGCCGACATTCTTTTTTTCTTTTTTTTCTAATGGCCGGCCTGGACCGGCCGGGAATGAACCGGCCGTTCGGGAGTTGTCCCGCTTTTCCTAATGGCCAGCACGTCCCTGAGCCCACATCATAAGCATACAACGTATTACAACGAGAGCTGATCAAACAATTCTGAACTTTGGAGGATTTGTAAAAATGCAGCGCTCGTTTTTTTGTTCCCATGTATGCAGGATCAAGCGAGGCCTACACTATGATTTATTTATTATTATTTCTTTTCATAAAAAAGTAGACTTTCCCTATGGCTGGGAAGTCTTTTCAGAAGCTTATTGTGTATATGGGGATACAGATTTGGCCCTACGTGGTGTAAGGGTAGCCTACTCTAGGCCTGCAGAAGCCAGGCCCTACTACGGTTTGCATTTAGATTATATTTTGCATTGTTTGATAACAGTGCTAACTGTGTAACAAAACTATAAACTTTCCATTCCATTGTCGCGACGATGACAATAAGTTTGGCTCTGTGAAAACGTGGCTTAATATACAGGCTACAAAAAGCACCCATAACACTATTCTATGAACCACTTGAACCCCAGCATCCATATCCTGGAGCTCACAACTTATAGATCAGCTATTTTTGACAAAGAGATTTGGTGTGTACAGTAGATGGAAAATGATGGTCCAAGTACAGTTGCAACTCAGGTCTGTTTTATTAAGAATATAGGGTTTGAGTAGTTAAAATGTTTTAAATCACACATACAAGGTAAAAAGAAAACTGCATACAGTTCTCATGATAAGTCTGTGGGAACCCCCAGGGGTAATACACACAGGAGGAGGGTCCAGGGGGTCCCCAGCAACACTTGAGCACCATTTCAGAAACTGATAAAAAGGCAATGCAAGCTCAACTATTTTGTGAGCTTTTTTAGTTTTTCCACTTTTTCTTTTTGCCCGGCTTAAAGAATGTCACTATAATTTCACCGTTCAGTGAGAGAAAGGAATGGCTATTCAGAACATAGGTTTCACTCCACCTCTAATTAGTCTAATTAACGACTATATAAAGAGCTTCTCTTATGAGGGACCCCTGCATCTTTTCAAACGGGGAGGAGGTCCGCTTAATAAGATGTCAGACTTATGGGCAGTCCCCCTTAACACTTCAGTCAATTTCAGGGGCCCTCGACATGAAAATGTTCGAGAACCACTGAATTAAGCAACTTCAGAGCATGAAGGCTTTATAGACGAAACTGCTCTTAAGAGCCATTGACCTTTCATACATAAAGTAGTAAAATAGATGGTTTTATTTAAATTCCACACAATCTATATAGTGTGAAATGACATAAATAAAGCAGCAGTAACAGGCACTGTTGCTATGATGAACACAAACAAACGTCTCTCTCTCACACACACTCTCTCTCTTTCTCTCTTTCTCTCTCTCTCTCCCCCCCGCCCCGCCCCGCCTCCCCGGGTCTCCCTCCCTCCCCTGTCCCCTCCCTCCCCTCGTGTGCATGTTGTTCCTGTAGTGCTCGACGTTGCCGGGCAACGAGGGCGTGTCCAAAACGACAATGATTTAAGGGATAGCCGTCTCACGCGGGTTTGTCAGGCTCAGTCAGTCTCGTTCCCTTCGTGACCAGGGAATCCCCGCGTGTCGCCCCTCTCTCTCTCTCTCTCTCTCTCTCTCTCTCTCTCTCTCTCTCTCTCTCTCTCTCTCTCTCTCTCTCCCCTCTCCCTCTCTCTCTCTCTCGCTCCTCCACTCCTGAGCGATTTGCATCAACGTTAACCCGGCCGGCGCGGCCAACCCGGCGCGCCCATCATCACCATCCAGCGCGACCATGACTTAATAATAATGGACCGAAATATGATTATGAACGCACAGCTCCTCCACACATGCACGGGGAGGACATAACCATACCAATGCACATATTATAGCAGCCTGTCTGCCTAGATTTCTCGGGAACAACTTCATTCCAAAGGACTACAAACAAACCAGCAGCAGATTGTCATTCTGATGAGGTGTGGATCTTTTAAAACTTGGGACTAAACAAGTTATTCTTTTTCAAATATTTTTTCTAGGATTGTTTTTTATTTTTTATTGTGCTGCCTGCTTCACCTGCTTGCTTCCTTGGGATACTGCCCTACAATAAGGATTTACACGATTTTTATTTTTTTTACATTTTGTTATTCCATGCAGCAGGCAACCACCACCAAATGACTTGGAGATGGCATTAAGTGGAACACTTCTCCCGTCCATATCTACATTTGCCAGCGGTCCGACTATCAAGAGTAAATCTATGGGACCTGCCAATTTAGTGAGTATACATAGCCTATATCATTATTATGGTCTGTTTTCATTATCAAACATTTAATCTAGCTGTCCAATAAGCAGCATAATCTCATGTTTATCATGCCGATCCCTTTAGCGCAGCCCACTATACTTTAAATTCCCTTTGGTTATTAATTTAATAAGGCCTATATTGCTCTTACGTTATATTGGCACAGTCTGCGTCGCTGTATTGGGGCGTGTGCACCAAGCAGCACTCTAGTTGAATAGGGACCATAGGCTACTGGAGGAGTCTACACTACATTATTTTGAGCGTGACTGAATGAAGAATAAACACATTAGTGTTACGCAGTCTATAACAGTGGTTCTGGTTCTCAAACCCTTCCATGTCAAGGACCCCCACATTGACACGAATCAGCCCGCAGACCCACCATTTGAAAATATATGCCAGGGACCCCCATAAGAGAAGATTTGTACAGGTCTATAACCGTGATTCACCAACATTTTAATTTCAAAGACCCCAGTTTGACATGCTTTCATTAGGGCTACGGACCCCCATTTAATGGCATTTCTATCTCCCCAATTTATATTGTAAAATCAATAATATAACTCTGAGATTGGGGTACATTTGGGTCCATCTAAGTTACATACCCATAAGGGTCCATTTGGTTCCTAACTATCATTTAGCTGAGGACCCAATGGAACTACCTCAAGGACCCCTGGGGGTCCCCGGACCCCACTTTGAGAACCACTACTGTGTAGGCTACGCTAGGTTTATTTTGAGCGTGACTGAATGAATAATAAACACTGTTAGTGTTATGCAGGAGGAACTCGTTCCAATAGTCTAGTCTATAATTCTGAATCTATTTTTGTTTTGTTTTTAAATGAGTCTTGCGTGACCCCCCCCCCGAAAAATGTTTCACATGCTTTCGGGAATTGAACGAGAGAGCATGAGTAGACTAGAGACTCTTGTTTGTTATTCTCTCATACGTGTCCTACAACTGCCCATTCGGTGACAGTTCTCTGTGGCATGGAGTGGTTCTCAAAGTGGGGTCCGGGGACCCGTAGGGGTCCTTGAAGGGGATTCAGGTGGTCCCATGCTAAATGAGTTCATATTATATAGCAAAGTGTTTCTCTAACATTCACATTTCAAGGTCTCCGCTTAACTCTGACAGTGTACAAATGGAACCAAATGAACCCGTCAGGGTCCATTTGTACACTGTCAGAGTTACTGACTTGTATGGGTCAATTTAGACCCCCATAAAGGAACCCACAGAGTCCCTGGAATCCACTTTGAGAAACACTGTTATATAGCATCAAAACAGGTTTAACACTAACTCCAATTGAAAAATAGCCGATCTTACAAGCTCACATGCACCACATCTACTTTAATAAATCTCCTGAAAAGTCTTTACAAATTAACAAATACTTTTTTTTAGCGTTTATAACACAACACATCTTCTCTTGTGGGGGTCCCTGGCTGGCACAACACCTTTTCAGATGGTGGTCCGTGGCCAAATATGCAAGTGTGTCGATGTGGGGGTCCCTGACATGAAACTGTTTGAGAGTCATTGCTCCTCCATGCACGCCACTGCAGAGGGTGTTCATCCTTGCAAAGTGGGAATGAGAATGATCAGTGTGCTGTAGTCTCTGTCCCAAGGACACACCGCCTAGCTGTCTCAAACTATGACTTATAACTGTCACCGTCGTATCAGATTCACACTGAATGCCTTTTATTTACTGGCACTGACTGTGCTTCTCTTTGAAAAAGGGAATTGTTAACTGATTGTATATTGTATATATTTATAGTCGTTGTCGGGTGGAAACCTCGTATCTCCAAGTTTCAAATGTGCTTGTTCTTTCGCAAAGTAAAGCCCTGCTTCATCGTACAAGACCGTCGCACACAAGTAGTGAAAACAGCAGATCTACAAGCACACAACGCCTCGCGGTGCGAGGCGTTGAGTGCTTGTAGATCGGCTGTTTTCACTAGTTTAAATCATTTTAAAAATGATAAATACAAAACAACGTTTTTGGACATACAAGGTTTCCACCCAACAAGGAAGATATACCGGTATTTATACTATGACAGCTAGAAGATTATGTTTAACTGCAATATGAATTCATTTAGTGTGGGCAAATGTTTTGGGGTTGTGTCTAGATTCTATGTTCCTTCTGTTGGCAATAGTGTATGCCGGCTGTGGTCCTCAAAGTGGGGTCCATCCATGACCCTCCAGGGATCATTGAGGGGGTTCCAAATAGACCCTTAAAGGTCTATGACTCTGAAGAGTGTACAGAGGGTAGCAGTTTGTACACTGTCAGAGTTATGGAGGTCTTTTCCCTTATTACTGACGCATCATTAAAGTCCATGTGTAGGGCTATCACAATTATTACATAATCGTCTAATCGCAATTATTTGAGGTAATCGCAATTATTTTGCATAATCGTCATAATCGTTTCCATGTTGAGAAATGTTCATATAGTTTCAAACACTTTCAAAAAGTAGTGGAAATAGCACATCTACAATGCGGCGCGTTGTGAGCTTGTAGAACGGCTATTTCCACTATCAATGTTCTTTTTTTAAGTATAAAGTTGTCAAATATGTCAGTAATTTCTTTGTATATTTAGGTTATGTGTCATAATTTCCATGTGCAACTTCAAAGCCGACAAGCCCAACAGAAATGTAATTGTCAACAACAAAAACACAATCAAATCGTTAATCGCAATTATTTGAGTGACAATTAATCATCATGTAAAATGACAATCGTGACAGTCCTATCCATGTGTGTGTGTTTCCTGTAGAGATGGAAGGAGGAGCTGTGCCATCATAAGAGGCCCAGCATGTCAACGGGGAGCAGCTGCTCGGACCCAGACCTGGCCTCCAGCAGCAGCCCTGGCATGCAGGCCAAGAAGGACTCGGAGCAAGACCTGGACCTGCTAGACTACGACTTCATCCTGTCCAACTCCATGCTGCAGCAGCAGCAGCAGCAGCAGCAACAACAACAACAGCAACAACAGCAACAAGAGGCTGCCATGGCCTGCAGCTCGTCCCAGGCTCTGTCCCCGTCCCCCGGCTACCCCTCGTCCTACGCCCTCCCGTCCCCGCAGGGCAGCGAGCTGCTCTACACCATCCCGGACATCAACGACGTCTCCCCGTCCGGCGGCTTCGTGGCGGAGCTCATGAGGCCCGAGCTGGACCCCGCGTACCTCCACGCCACCAGCCTCCAGGGCAAGTTCGTGGTCAAAACCACGCTGGACGCGTGCGGCGACTACGGCCAGGGCGTGAGCATCGTGAGCAAGGCCTGCGTGAGCGCCGCGGCGTCGGAGCCCGGCTCGTCGGCGGCGTCGCTCCCGTTCCCGTGCCACAGGATAAAGCAGGAGAGCCCCAGCGACTGCAGCGTCTCGCGGCCCATGGACCTCCACCTCGGCCCCCAAGGCCGGGGGGGCCAGCAGAGGCCGCCGGGCCACCTGGAGCCCCCCCACGGCTTCCCCGGCGGGGGAGGGGGGCGTCCCATGGCCGGCGGGAGGCTGTCGTCCTCCTCCTCGCTGTCCCCGGACCACTCGGTGGGCAGAGAGCACCAGGTGCTGGGAGGACACTCGCACCAGCAGCTCTCGCTGCCTCCCCAGGGCTTCCATCACAGCTCCCCTCAGGGCTACTCCCCCTTCACACAGGCACCTTCCATGCAGTACCAAGGTCAGTGTACTGACCTGTTGTCATAGGCTATTAAATAATAATCATTGTAATTCATATTTAACCACTTGAACCATCAATACTTAATAAAGTTGATCTTTCACTATGTACTTAGGCTTCTCTTGTTCCCCTCTACACCAAACCTCTTTGCCCAAAGAATAGTCGATCTACAAGCACACAACGCCTCGCAGCGCGAGGAGTTGTGAACTTGTAGATCTGCTATTTTTGGCTAAAGTTCTCAGAATAAGGACATGTTTACATATTTCATGTGTGTACATCAATCTGTCTCCAGACTAAATCACCCTTATCTTTCTGTACTAACATTTAAAGAATAAATAACATGGTTTGTTGTTGATATTCACTTGTTATAACCCCCTTAACCCAACTAATAACTAAAACTAATAACTCAAAACTAAAACAATTTTGTCACATAAATATGCTACATGTATCTTTGCCACTTTTACTTGAGTTGTTAACCGTCTAATGAAAAACAATCTTCAGTTCTCATAAACCATTTTACAGAGCTGAATTCAAAATGAAACCGTAACCGTAAACCATTTTCATATTAAAATAGACCTGAATTTAAAATGAAACAGTGGAAGGGATGAAGCCACTCTCTTAGCCAATAAGGAAACGAAGATGTTAACAAAATGACAGAGGGAACCGTTACCGTATATGAATTTACTAGTGAACAGTGGGGGGTGGGGTGCTGTGAGGCTTCCTAACTGGCACAAGAGTAGGGGGAAAGAAATCTAAGCAGGAAGCTCCTTGGTGCTGTCAAGTTCTAGTTCACAGTAAAAAAAAAAAAAAGAAAGGCAGCTTAAGGAGAAGAACACGGTACTGTCACCATACTGTACTGTACATACATACAAACACCAGGAAGCATGTTAAGGATAATATATTTTTCGTCATACCAATAATAGTGAAATTATTATATTATTATATGTAAGCTCACAACATTGTTGTTGCAGTTAGACAGTTGTAGATTTGACATTTTCGCTGTTTCTGAAAACGGGCAACAATTTCTGCCTATAATGAAACTCAACAACAGGGAAGGCCAGGATGTACATTTTTGACTTGGTGGTATTATATTATCAAGTGTATCACAGTGATGCCGACCATGAACGGTTTGTGGACAAAGGAAATGTTACTCAAGCTTTCAAAAGCACAAATGACTGTTTACATTTTTACTTTTTTAATATCAATGCATTGTGGTAGATTGATGATGATGATGATGATGATGATGATGATGATGATGATTTATTATTATTTTAGTGTCATGCCACCTATTGGCCGATCCCTCATGTGTGATTGTACTTGATAACTAAATCGTTACAGACATTTCTGGTCATATACAACATAGATGGCATTAATAACAGAACAAAACAAAACATATATCTCCTACTGGCTGTACAAGGCTTTTTTCCTCAGCCGAGGAATGACTTTAAATGACTCTTTTTCAAACAGATAAGTTGTGAGTCATTAATATCAAACGTATCAGCATAATTAATATCGTTAAACAAACCTCCTATAAAAAGGACAATACAAAACAAAGTGATTAGAACACTTTAAAAAATAGCCGCTCTACTTGACTATTTTTCAGCAAGAAAAGGTGTAAAAGCTCGCCCTCCCTCCTATTTTTGTAACAGGGTGGATAATTCATAATACTGTTTTGTTGGTTTGGCTCCCAAGAGTCCCTTCCTACTAGTGCCATCAAAAATACAATATTTGTTCAATATTTGAAATGTGGAAATGAGGGAAAGTGCAATTACTTAAAGTTGTACTATGTAACTTTTTTTATAAAACAAATCTTAAAATTCTCCTAACTATTAAAACACAAAAGTTTTAGAAGATCCGCGCCGTGAATTTCAGCCTGTAAAGCCTTCTCTATATGTAAACTGAGATCCTTGCCGTGGACCGGATCTCGCGCCAAAATTGCGTCATCACACTACCGGCCAATCACAGCGAGGGTTATACAACTGCCGGCCAATCACATCGCATCTTGAAGTGGGGTCGCCATTTTGTTGTCGCCGGTTTGTACCATCCAGTCTCTAGGTAATTTCGCCTACCAGGCAGGGTGAAGGAGTGTATCTCTGGAATTACTGAACGCACAGGAACAAGGGACCCCTCCAAAGATAGATCTCAGCGAGGTGGAGGCAGACGCGGGGGTCTGAAGGTACGAAAAACGGCCGAAAGACGCGGACGCGACCGCGGTTCGCTATAGGGCTAATGACCACTAGGTGAGCAACTTACACAGTATGGCTTTAAGTACATTACCCAATTAAATGTACTTTCTGTAGTAGTTGCTGTCCAACTCTGTAAGGTTCTAAACAACAATACAAACACAATTCAACAAGAAAGCTTGCACTCAGTAGAACGCATATCTCTTCCATTCCAACGATGGAGGTTTCTACCTACTGTACATGACATTTTGTTCTCGTCGGTACAGCCTAGGGCATTCACCAAATATTCGAATATTTGAATATTCGAATATCAAAGTCACTATTCGACGTTGTTCACCGAAGTCGAATATTCGCTTTTTTTTCTTTTTTCTTCTTTTCTCTTTAAAAATATATAGTTTATAAAGCTTGGCTAGATAGGAAGGCATAACAATGAGTTGTCAATACCCCTGGTGGATGAATTTGTTAATGGTCTATACCAGGGGTTCTCAAACCTTTTTAGGCTGTGACCCCCAAAATAAACATATTTGAACTGGGGACCCCCACCCTGACAAGCACTGGAATTGTAGGTATTACATTTAATGTGACTCGGTTCCGCAAATAAATATTGTGAAAATAGCAGATCTACATGCTGCATGTAGATCGGCTATTTGACAGTTTGGCCAGTCCTGTCGAATATTCGACTATTCGAATACTTTGAGGTTGAATAATTCGAATACTAAAAAATCACTATTCGTGAATGCCTTAGTACAGCCTAATGATCATTCCCCCATGAGAGCTCCCTCATCTGTTCACAGCTAAATGTCTGCCCTTTAGTCACAGTCAGTGGTGGAAAAAGTACTCAAATGTTTTACTGAAGTAAAGTACCAATACTGCTATGTAGAAATAATGTTACAAGTAAAAGTCAAAATGTACTTGAATAAAAGTACAAAAGTATTGGCATCAAAATATACTTAAACTACCAAAAGTAAAATTATTCACTCGCACAATGTCCCTTTTCAAGTTTTCAAATGTATACAAATATTTTGAAAATAGACGATCTACAAGCTCAAAATGCGTTGCATCGCAATGCATTGTGAGCTTGTAGATCAGCTATTTTCAAATGACCGAAATGTATGGGGCTGAAGTGTTTAATGTATGTTTTGTAATAATAATCAAAATCTACAAAGTAACTAGTAACTAAAGTTTTCAAATAAATGTAGCGGAGTAAAAAATTAGGATCCGAGATGTAGTGGAGTAGAAGTAAAAGTATTGGAAATTGGAAATACTCCTGTAAATAATATAGTAATTAAGTACAATATTTGAGTAAACGTACTTAGTTACTTTACACCAGTGGTTCTCAACCTGTGGGTCGGGACCCCCAGGGCGGTCCCCCAATTATTTTGGGGGGTCCCCAGATGATTAACTTGTTTTCTCACTCAACAGTAAACAAACCAACATACAGTTTAAGTGTATAGAGGGTATCTGCACATTTCTAAAGTGACAATTTAAGAACGTTTTAATACCCCTAAAATGACAAATTACACATTGGCCAAATTGTTATATTGTGAATATATACGATTACATGTTGCAAGGCGTTGTGAGCATGTAGATCTGCTATTTTCACAATAAAACCGTGTCATACAAAATGTAATGCCTCAACTCTTAGTGTTCGTCAGGGTGGGGGGGGGGTCCCCAGTTAAAATAATATGATTATTTTGGGGGTCGTGGCCTGAAAAGGTTGAGAACCACTGCTTTACAGTTTACACCACTGGTTACCGTCCACCCCTGACCTTGCTGTTTCTACCTTGTGTCTCCTCAGAGCTCATGATCTCCAGTGGAGACTGCAGCCTGCCAGAGGAGCCCAAGCCAAAGCGCGGCCGGCGCTCGTGGCCCCGGAAGAGGATCGCCACGCACACGTGCGACTACGTAGGCTGCGGGAAGACCTACACCAAGAGCTCCCACCTCAAAGCACATCACCGCACGCACACAGGTTGGTACAATACCGCTGCCCTAGGTGGTTCTCAACCTGTGGGTCAGGACCCCAAATGATTTTGAGGGGTCCCCAGATGATTAGCTTAATGTTAAACATTGTTTTCTCGCTCAACAGTTTTCTAACTAACAGTTTTTCTAACCTGAAAAGGTTGAGAACCACTGCCCTAGGAAACCTTGTATCTCAGTGTTTTCCATGTAGATGTTGTTGCTTTTGTTTGTTTGTAAATGAATGCCCTACTTCATCATGCAGCACAAGTAATGAAAATAGCAGATCTACAAGCACGCATGCATTGTGAGTTTGTAGGTTGGCTATTTTCACTACAGAAAAATACATTCATGATAATGTCAGAGTGAAAGCAGTTAATAGTGTCTAATGTTTGATATTATATGATGATATATAACAAGCATATAGCCTAGTAAAATCTTCAAGCTTTTCGAGAATAAATAAAGGTTTGAATTAATGACCAATTGTGGTCGATGTTTAGAACAGCATTTTGAACATTGGGCTTATGAACTGAACATGAAAAGCGGCCGTGTTGTGTTGTTTTGCTGTGTGTGTGTGTGTGTGTGTGTGTGTGTGTGTGTGTGTGTGTGTGTGTGTGTGTGTGTGTGTTAGGGATGGGACAATTTGAAAATTTCATATCACGATTATTGTGACAAAAGATTTACGATATTATTGCGATAATCAAAATCCTTTATCCCGGGGTGGAAAATTTGACCAAAAAATAGCAGATCTACAAGCTCACAACGCGTCGCAATGTGACGCCTTGTGAGCTTGTAGAGAGTGTAAAAAGGACAGAAAGTACGTATATTATAAGTACCTTTTACCAACTATAGTAGAGGGTTTAAGTGGTACCGGATATGCAGCTCGGCAAATAAAAGGTGAATTGATCCCAGTGCATGATGGAGGACGATATCACAATAAATTAAATCTCCACAATACGATTGTGATACTATCGTGAGTGTTTTTTTTTATCACGATAAACGATAATATCGCTTATCGTCCCATCCCTAGTGTGTGTGTGTGTGTGTGTGTGTGTGTGTGCGCGTGCGTGCCTGCTTGCGTGCGCGCGCACATGCGTGTAGCGGGATGAGGGGGCCAGGTGGGATGAACACACTGTTACTGATTCCTCCTCGCCTAATACAAACCACAACCTGATTAAGTTACCTTCTATGAACTGGCTGCCAGCCGGACACAGAGAAACCTCGCAGTTGTACTGATGTGGCGACAGTTCGTCCAGGTTAACCCTGAGGGCCAAACACTAAACTCAACGTGTGTTTTATGTTCTCAATCACAGGAGAGAAGCCTTATTGCTGCGACTGGGAGGGCTGCGGCTGGAAATTCGCCCGCTCAGACGAGCTGACGCGCCACTACAGGAAGCACACGGGCCATCGGCCCTTCCAGTGTGCGAAATGCGACCGAGCCTTTTCCAGGTCAGATCATCTCGCTCTTCACATGAAGAGGCACCTATGACACTGGTTCTCAAGCGTTTTCACGTGTCACTGTCAAGGACCCCCCCGTGTTTATGTGAATTTGGCCGCGGACCCCTGTCGGAGAACACTTTGTGTCAGGGACATTTGTCAACATTTGTCGACAAATTTAGAAAATGGCTGATCTACAAAGCACACGCATTGTGAGCTTGTCGATACACGTGGTAGATACACGTTTTCTACATTTATTTTCGAATAGCCAAAAGATTTAAGTATTTCAACGGTTCCTCTTTTTGCCGGGGGACCCCCTGGAACCCTCTCAAGGACCCCCTGGCGGTCCCTGGACCCCTACTTTGAGAACCAGTGATCTATTTAACTGGACTGGACCAAACTGGACTGCCATGGATGCTCAAGCCAAAAAAGAAGAAAAAACAGAAGGAGAGAAACGAAAATAACGAAGTATCCAAACCCTGAACAAACTTGTGACTTACATACTTTTAAAACCATCTTTTGCCTTCAAGCTGTTTCGTCAAGACAAGCTGTGTTGTTCGCAGCAATAAGGACCCTTTTTTTTCTACACAAAAGAATCTTTGTCTTATGGACTGATCCTGCTCTTCAGTATTTGGGCAGGTGATTCGACGAGACCCTCTCAGTCGTGTGTGGGACGCCTTTCTTGAGGGACCAAAACTGGAAATTTGTCTTTATTTAAAAGTGACAAAACTTGGAGGACCAGGTGCCAACGGACCACGTTATGACTGGAAAATGTATTATTGTCAGGGAAACCGGGAACAAACAGACTCCCAGAGGCCTTTTATCAAGTACTAAACCCCAGAGTCAAAGTATAGTCAAATATTACTCAGATTTGTACTTAAGTTAAAGTACTAAATTCCAAAATATACATTTATTTTTAATATCAGTGCATTGCTATATAAAGCCATCCCCAAAAGAATTCTAAGATTTTACAGAAATGGTCAGAAAATTGCAGATCTACAAGCTTACAACGAGATGCAACACGTTCTACGGATAGCTTGCAGATCGTCTATTTTCACTATACTTGAAATACGCCTAAGAAGTGGTTAATTCATAATGTACTTTTTCCCTTCCTAGAAATTCAGGGGAGTCGAAATGTCAAGATTTCTCTTTGAAAAGTAAGTGGAGTAAAATAGTATCCAAAAATAGAAATACCTGAGTAAAGTACAGATACTGTAAAGTCCTGTGAAGTGCTCAAGTAAACGTCCTTCGTTAACTGTCCACCCACTGCCTTTTGTAAACAACATTCCATTAGTGTTTGTTTGTCAGCAACTACACACTGTTTAAACATACTGTATTAAAAACATCATCATAAATATCTACACGTATACACTAGGGCATTCACGAATAGTGATTTTTAGTATTCGAATTATTCAACCTCAAAGTATTCGAATAGTCGAATATTCGACAGGACTGGCCAAACTGTCAAATATTAAGAGGCGAACATTGTGAAAATAGCCGATCTACATGCTCACAACGCCTCGCGTTGTGAGGCGTTGTGAGCATGTAGATCTGCTATTTTCACAATATTTATCTGCGGAACCGAGTCACATTAAATGTAATACCTACAATTCCAAGTGCTTGTCAGGGTGGGGGTCCCCAGTTCAAAAAATATTTAGTGGGTCACGGCCTAAAAAGGTTTGAGAGAGGGGCATTGACAACTCATTCTTATGACTTCCTATCTAGCCAAGCTTTATAAACTATAGATTTTTTGAAGAGAAAACGATAATTTCTTTTTAAAATAAGCGAATATTCAACTTCGGTGAACAACGTCGAATAGTGACATTGATATTCGAATATTTGAATATTCAAATATTTGGTGAATGCCCTAGTATACACACTTCACCTGTAAACCCGTTTAATTTCAGGTACAAATGTAATTTATATGTTACAGGATGACGGTGCTCAGTGACTAAAGAAGTATTGTAAGGAAAATTAAGGTACCAAAGATCAATAGGAAAAAGAAAACAACAACAACAACAACACACACAATGGATTAAGATATCGTTGCTGTCGGGCAGAAACGTATTTCCATATTTTCGTGAATGAACGCCCTGCCTGTTTTGGCCGTTTTGCAGCTACTTCAGCAGCCCCAGGACAACATTTTGGGTGCTTGGGTACAGCCTTCTTACATTTTTGGCCATGCATTTGGTGCCCCCCAGAGGTTGATGCCCAGGGCTGCAGCCCCTGACACCAATGCATTGAGCCCTGCTGCAGCCCTACACCATCATACAAGTGTCTCACAAAAGCAGGGGTCACCATGTTGGCTTATGGTGGACGTTTGTCAAAATTAAATTTTTACCAGAAATAATATTACCAGAAAAAAGGGTCCATTTGGTTCCATTTGTAAGCTATGGTGGTCCTTGCAAATAAACATTTTGAGCACCACTAGTACTAGTGGACTCATAATGTAGCCTGGCATAGCCAGCCTATAATGCAGCTAACTAACTGCAGTATATATCCCCTCCTTGGGTGGATGGTCTAGCTGAGCTAGGCTACTCATAATGTGCCATAGTATTGTAGTAAATCAGACAAATTAAATAAAAACAAAAAAACTTGACATTCAGTGATTGGGTATTATGATAAAAATAAGAACCTTATAATGGTGTGTAGAATCACAGACATTTGTCCGTGTACAGATATATTGATGACCCCTGCACAAAAGTAGTGAAAATAGCCTATCTACAAGCTCAGATCTATTTTAATATGTTTTAAAATAATACAAAAGTAAGGGTTTTGTAACATATGCGAGGCTTCCACCCGACAACAACGATACGAAATATGAAAAGTGCCATAGTTTTGGTTGTCTGTGCGTTTCTTGGTGACCTCTCAGTCTTATACAATCTGACATGAAATCAGGTGAACATTTCGCTCCTCAGTTGTGAAGGCAATCTTCAAAGCACTGCAAATCGCAAAGTGCAATAATTTATGAGATATTCATATTTTTTAATAAATGAGTATAACTCTGAACAAAGTTTTTCTTTTGTTTATAGCCAAATATTGTAATATAATCTCAAGTTTTGTACATTTGTAAATAAAAAAAACACTCTAATGTTTTGTATTTTACATACTTTACAATACAATGAAATAAAACATTTGAAAGGAAATTAAATGCAATGATTGCTATGTTGTATTCTTTTTTTCTTTCGAGACATATCGACCCAAATTATGTAGTACGTTAGTATGTGGTTTCTGATGTCTTCTTGCTCAATATACTAAATGACTTCTTGAGTTGTTACACCACGTTGGCAATTCAGTCAAGTTTTCAGTCAAGTTGACTGACTGAATTTATTCTGCCAAATTCATTATTACATTACATTCAGAGCCTTATTTGTAAGATCATGCCTAGTTGATAGGGTGTTTTATTGATAATCTAAGCATTTCATTTTTGCCATCATTCTTCCAAATATTCTATAAATATTGAATAAAACCAGACTATGTCCTCAAGAAGAATATAGTTAAAGCTGCACTATGTAACTTTCCTCTTCTACCCCAGATTTGAACCTAAGTTTCTGCGCAAGAGCACAAATTGAATCTTGACCAAGATTTGTGTCAGATCCTGTGTCTATAGTTGAGACATGACCTTTGACGCGATCTAAATGTCACAATAGGAGAGCAGGGAGAGAAAAGACAACCACAACAATTGCATACTGTACGTTATATTGTTATACTCTACTATACAGATCGGGCAAAAATGTTCTTTTTGTTTCTTTTCTTTTCTTTTTTTTGCATTTAAAAACGTTACATAATATGTAGTGCCACGTTAAAAGACCTAAGCCAGTGTTTCTCAACCACTGTGCCTGGGGACCTTTGGTGTGCCCCTAAGAAGGGTCAAGTGTGCCCCTTGAAACTGCTCGAAAGCCAGTATTGTATTTATCATTTTAAAAATGATTTAAACCAGTGAAAACAGCCGATCTACAAGCACACAACGCCTCGCACCGCGAGGCGTTGTGTGCTTGTAGATCTGCTGTTACTACTGTTGTGCAGCCTTGTATGATGAAGCAGGGCTTTACTTTGCGAAGAAACGTACACATTTGAAACTTGGAGATACAAGGTTTCTTCCGGACAATATTTACACCCCCGTATTATGTTGGTGTGCCCATGGATTCTTGGGACATGGAAAGTGTGCCCATGCAGAAAAAAGGTTGAGAAACACTGACCTAAGCCTCCTCAGGAAGAAGCTCCTTTTTTGTAGACCGAGCATCAGTGTTCAGGGACCAGTCCAGGTTAGCATCCAGATAGATGCACTCCCATGTACTTGAGGGTCAGTTCCCTCTCAATGGCTGTCCCTTGGATGTTGACTGGCTGAAAAGCAAGCTTACACCTAAGAAGGTTCACCACTGGGGCGCCCGCTGGCCTGGTGGTCAAGGCGCATACCACATACTAGGCTATGATGCCTGTTGGCGTCGCTGTTTCGATTCCCGATCCGGACAACCTTTGCCACATGTCATTCCCCATCTCTCTCCCCATTTCCGGTCAGTCTATTGTCCTATCAATAAAGGCATAAAAAGCCCCAAAACAAATCTTTAAAAAAGAAAAAAAAAAGAAAGTCCACCACCATCTCCTCAGTCCTGGAGGTGTTTAGTAGCCACTCCAGTCACAGAAGCAGCCTTTGTCAGGTCCTGATACTCCTTCTCCTGCCCATCCCTGACACACACCACAATAGCTGTATCATCAGAATGTTTAGGAATAAAACGTTGGAAGTCAGACGTGTACAGTTAATATAGCATCAAACTGCAGTTTAACCATGTAAACAATTTTTTATATAATATATCGTCGTTGTCGGGTGGAAACCTTGTATGTCCAAATACCGTTCGTTTTGTATTTACCATTTTGAAAATGATTTAGACTAGTGAAAACAGACGATCTACAAGCACACAACGCCTCGCACCGCGAGGCGTTGTGTGCTTGTAGATCTGCTGTTTTCACTACTTTTGTGCGACGGCCTTGTATGATGAAGCAGGGCTTTACTTTGGGAAAGAACGTCCACATTTTAAACTTGGAGATACGAGGTTTCTGCCCGACAGTGACGATATGCTTCGGCAATTAAAAAATAAACAATCTACTCTAAATCAGCTATGTATGAAAAGAAATGGAAGAATCTTGGAAAAAAATGTAATTAATAGTTAATAATTTATTTTATTATTATACTTTTCTTTTTTCTTTTCTTACACAAATATTCTCTTCTGAGGTCCCTGACACATCAACTTGGGGGGGTCCTTGACATGAAGAAAATCTTGAAGAACCACTGTCGTGTAGGCCTTGTATTCAAAGTGTGCACCTGATAGCTCCAACTAATAGTACAGAGTTGCAATCAGATTTGGTGTCAGCAGCACTGAATGTCAGCCAATAGCTTGGCTTTCCTGGCCATTCTTCCCCGTGACAGGTGGAAACACAACCCCCATGGAAGGAGGACATTGTAGAAGTGCATTTTCCTTTAACATCTTTTTTAGCGCTGACATTGTCTCCGCTCGCCCGCGGCGGTGTCACTATTATCAGCAGGATGATATTATATAGGCGAGCCTGCTGTGAGCTATTGTTGCCATTTAAACGTGCTTATCCGTTACACAACCGTGCAGACTAGAGTGACAATTAACCACGGAACGTAACAATGTTCCAGTGGTTGTATGGATGAAAAGCTTCGGCGGGGTAATCTGGGTCAGTGGCTCTCAAAGTGGGGGTCCATGGGGATCCGTGGGGGTTGGGTTCAATGGGGGGACCCCAGCAAAATGAGTTGATATACTAATAATATATTAATTTGGGGTTCCACTGGTTGCACCACTATAGGCCTTACGGCCTATATAGGCCTACAGTATGGAGCCAAACCAAGTTCCTCTTTCTACACAAAGGAGGTACCAGAGGCAAAAACAAAGATGTTTTTTCTCCTTTCTCCTTAACCTAATGGGTTCCCAGATTGTTGGCATGGTAACTCGTTGCTTCCAGATCAGAGTTGATCATGGTCAGAATCATGACAGTAGTCTCATGTGGTCAGACTGTTGCCTACCACAATTTTCATATAGACTGGAGCATGGAAGCTCTGAGTATGAGTAAAATATAAAGCAGACTACTGTTTTGTCTTTGCAGTCGCGCAAGTTTATCCTATTACAAATCAAAAGTATATATATATATATATATAGCTTGCTGATTAGCAGAAATGTAAATTAGAAAATAAAATGTAAAGATATTTTTAAATATATTTTCGTGAACAGAAATGCCAGCTTCCGTTACTCGGATTCCGGAAGGTGTAGTTCCAGACTCTATAAGCATTCGGAGATTGTGGAATAGTTGTTTGTCTACACGAGACTATCATGACAGTATCATGTCAGTATCATCATGTCAGTATTCATGTCAGTATCATGATCATAAGATTAACATTATTTTCTTATTTTCTTTTAAGTTATCAAGTATCTGAAAATACACTGGAATCCGAACAACGGTTTGTTAAACTATATGAAACCTCATAGTTACACCCGTACCCAATGGAGAGGGTGTATTATAATCTCCCCTATATGTCACAGCAATAACTATGACAGTTTGAATCCCATTTCGAAACTTGGCAGATGAGTCAAGGACCGCTGTGCAACTGAACTGGGATTAATAAAGTCTACAAATCAACTCAACTTCGCCCCATGGGATTAATAAACTCTACAAATCAATCAAATTAGATTGGACAAAGTTCACAGTGCAAGGTCACAGTGTGTGTGTGTGTGTGTGTGTGTGTGTGTGTGTGTGTGTGTGTGTGTGTGTGCGTGCGTGTGTGTGTGTGTGTGTGTGTGTGTGTGTGTGTGTGTGTGTGTGTGTGTGTGTGTGTGTGTGTGTGTGCGTGGCCCACCAGGAGTCCATGATCTAAATGGACAGTTATGGTCTATAACTGAAACGGAACCTTTGGACTTTTTCTTTTGCTTTGGGACCCCAATCTACACAGTAAATTCTCAGAGAGTGTATACAAATGGAAACACGTTGGTACACTGATTTGGGCCTCCTGGTCATTCCTTCCCCTGACCCAATGTTGAGAACCATTGTCTTAAATTGTGTGGTTGTTGCAACTTGAGTCCTAAACCCCAGACTAATGTGCTACGTACTAGATAGTATGCTATTTTCAGCCATTTAGTCGCTATCTACGCAGAGTAGGGTTTCACTTCAGAGATGCACTGGTTCCCAAACACTGGGTCGAGACCCATTTGTGGGTCGTGGACACATTTTGACGGGTGCCTTTATACGGACATTTAGTTTTTAATTATTATTATTTCAAAGCCTTTTAAAAAAAACATTCCGCAATTAATGAATTAAAAACAAATTTAACAATGTTTTCATTTAATGTCATGAAAAAAATCAAGTCCCATGCCAAAAAATGTAAAAGCACAAAAGAACAAATCTGGGGTCGAACTAGAAAGTGACTGAAAAAAGGAACACTTCAAAAATGTTATGAAGGAAGGGACATGTATTATAAATGACAGAGTGATTGTGTAGTAGTTTAACTGGTCTGACTTTCAGCACAGACAGTCCATGTTCAAGTCCCAGTCCTGCTGTGGTCAATTTCTGGAGTAGTCTGACATTTCTAAGGCTGCTAAACTACAGAAGAACAACTCAAAAGCACCAAGAGAGAAAATAAAAAGTCCAGTATCAGGAGACCTGAGTTCGAATCCCGTGTGATGGTGTGGTGGTCTGATCATCAGACTCTATATACACAGAGATTCCATGTTCAAACCCCAATCTTCAGCTCAGTGTTGGAGGGATATAACTAAAGTTTGATAATTGAAGGGTAACATACAAAATAACTCTTCAACAGCACTTGATCAATTATCAGACTCTCAGCACAGAGATTCCATGTTCCAATCCCGGTTCTCCTACAGTTCATTGTTGGAGTACTTTTCAAGGCTAAAACAAGCAAACATAAGAATGCTTCGATAGTACTAAAAATAAACAGTGACGGAGACAGCATAGTGGCATTATTATTGGTCCCTGTCCTGTGGTTCAATATTGGGATGTTTAACTTCACCTACTAAAAGAACACTTTACTAAGAGATGTGTGACTGAATGGAGTAGTATGATGTGTCTAATGATCAGACTCACATCACATAGATCCCATTTTCAAATGAGCAGTTTAATTTAATTTTAACAATTGAAGACTAACATTATATGAAGACTTCAAGAGGACTAAAACAATTCCACAGATTAGTGGCATCTGATTTCAGTGCAGTAGTTCCTAGTTCAAATCCCACTCCTCTTATTATTCAATATTGGATTTTCAATGTAACTTTAGTAACTGAAGGCAATCAGACAAAAGCAACTCTTGAAGAGTAAGAGAAAAAAAAAATGAGTTATTGTGTCCCCAAAAATCCCCAAAAAAGTGAGTCCCAAAATCAAGGCGAAACACCTGGAAAAAAGTGAGTCCCATCAAGGCGAAACACCCGGAGAAAAGTGAGTCCCATCAAGGCGAAACACCCAGAGAAAAGTGAGTCCCATCAAGGCGAAACACCCGGAGAAAAGTGAGTCCCAAAAACCCCAAAAAGTGAGTCCCAAAATCAAGGTGAAACACCTGGAGAAAGGTGAGTCCCATCAAGGCGAAACACCCGGAGAAAAGTGAGTCCCAAAAACCCCAAAAAGTTAGTCCCAAAATCAAGGTGAAACACCTGGACAAAAAGTGAGTCCCATCAAGGCGAAACACCCGGAGAAAGGTGAGTCCCAAAATCCCGAAACACCTGGAAAAAAGTGAGTCCCATCAAGGCGAAACACCTGGAGAAAAGTGAGTCCCAAAATCCCCCAAAAAGTGAGTCCCAAAATCAAGGCAAAACACCTGGAAAAAAGTGAGTCCCATCAAGGCGAAACACCTGGAGAAAAGTGAGTCCCAAAATCCCGAAACACCTGGAGAAAAGTGAGTCCCATCAAGGCGAAACACCCAGAGAAAAGTGAGTCCCAAAATCCCGAAACACCTGGAGAAAAGTGAGTCCCATCAAGGTGAAACACCCAGAGAAAAGTGAGTCCCAAAATCCCCCAAAATCCCCAAACTAAGTATATTTAGATCATGTATAAATATACTATATTTAGATGGCAATACTTGCTACTTTTACAGTAACACAGTAGGTTAACACATTCGAACACAGACCTTTTTACTTGTAACATAGTAGTTTTACTGAGTAGCCTACTTTTTCCATCTCGCAGCATCCACGGCTGTTGCGCCGTTGGTGTTGTAAAATGATTGTGGCAAAACACATGCAGGCAGTGAGAAATAGACATCCATGCCTTGATTTCATCCAAAACATATTAATCCTAAAATCGGAAATGTTATTGGAGCCTCTACCAGCAGAAAGACACATGATTGGCCCCCTCCACTCCACAGTCCATAGTATGCTTACAGCACAAAGCTGCTAGGAGCGTCACAGGAGAGGTGAAACCACAAGCCAGTAGGCTACGTTTAAATATCTATTTGTTGTCCCGGACAGCAGGCTATCTTTTCATGTTATGCCCTGACACCAATGATTTGCAACATCATGCAACCATTATGGCAGTTGCAAAGAGTTGCGATGGTGCGGTTGACCTTCGAACAGTTTTGTTGCAAGGAGTTGCATGGCGAATTATTAGTGTAATTTTCAATAAAACACAGGAAAATATATATATATGTTAAGATTAAGTTCTTGGGGGAGGACCTTCAGACCCCGTTTAGGGAATCTCCCCCCTACCCCCTTAAAAGAAAATAGAAATAGAAATATTATTGGCTCTGATATTCCGATGTTGCCAACCCTGCATATGGTCTAGTGGACTGATGATTGGTCTCTCAGTTCAGAGCAGCCATGTTCAAATCCCAGTTCTCCCATAGGTCACTATTCTTTTACTTGGACCTTTTCAAGGTTCAAATACAAAAGAATTAGGCTACTCAAGAGCATTCAAAAGTTAGTGAGAGATGGAGTAGTGGTCTAAAGATCAGACTCTCATTGCTGATGTTCCATGTACAAATCTCAATCCTCCTTCATTGCTGTTTTACTTTGACATTTTCATGGGTAAAGTACAAAATAATTACTCAAAAGCACCTGACATTTTTCAGTTGGAGATGGTGTAATGGTCTAAAGATCAGACTTTAGGTGCAGAGGTTCTGTGTTCAAAACCCAGTCACTCTACTAATTGCTGCTCTATTACTTGGATCTTTTCAAGGTTAACATACAACTTAGCTACTCAAAAGCACCTGAACACATCAGTGGGAGACGGCCTAATGGTCTAAGGCTCAGACTCACTGTCAAGGGGTTACATGTTCAAATCCCACTCAACCTACAGGCCATTTCTGGAGTACATTGACCTTTTTAAGGCTAACATTTTCACATTTTCTCACATGGTCTCAAGGCATGTAGGTAAGATTTTTTTCAGTAAAATTATTGTTGGACAGAGTTCTTTCAGATATAACCCCCCACCTTTAGCTCTCAGGAAACAGGGGGAGGGACACCCCTCCACGATGGTCCTCCGTGTACCTTGGGCATGGGACTTGAACCTGTCTGAAACCTGCCTGAAGCAGGGACAACCAATCAAGCGACCATACCATTGAGCCAAGGCACCTTTGGGCCCTCAACAGGTATCTTCTTGTCCTTTTGAGTTGTTCTCTTCTAGTTTAGCCTTGAAAAGGTCAAAGCAGTACAGAATTGGATTTGAACATGCAACCCCTGCACTCAGAGTCTGATGTTTAAACCACTACACCATCTCCCACAGCAGATTTATCTGGTGCTTTTGAATAATTCTTTTGTATTTTGACCTTTGGACCCACATAACTAAATAAAGTCAGTTGAAAACAAATTCCTAAAAACTCCAACATTGAACTATAGCAGGGATTTGAACATCTCTGCTGAGAGTCTGATCATTAGTTTAACTGCCACTTTAAAATCTACTTTTGGTTTGCATTTGTTAAGGTTCAATTAACTACGCGTCTATAGTCTGTGACTTGACAATGGAAACAGTTTGTTGTATATTTTAACATCGAAAAATCGTAATAAAAATGCATCATTCTTTATCATCTGCTGATAATGTAATATTTTCCACTTCCAGTGTTACTCATATGGTGGCCTATACTGCCCTCTTGCGGTTTGTATTTGCATTGGTAGATCACTGGTCAGGAAATAAAAAAATGAGAAATCAGGCTCCTCCATTCATTGCACGGCACTGACCCAAGTTTATAGGCCAAAGACATTTGTAATGTTCAAGGTTTGTGCCCTGGGATTCTTGGGATTCTTGAAAAGCGCGCCCTGGCAGAAAAAAGGTTGAGAAACACTGCCCTAGACTGGCCAACCTCTGTGGGGTGGCTGTGACTCAGGAAGTAGAGCAAGTCATACAATGATCCATGGGTCAGCAGTTCAAGGGATGCGCAATCAGTACATGCTTAAACATTCAACAATAAAGGTCTAAGATTTCTACAATTGCTACCAGGCCCGGAATTTTGTCATTTTAGGGGCAAGGCCACTTGGCCTTTGGTGTTGTTCCTTTTTGGAGGGCACAAAGGCCAAATCCAGGGCAGGAAGGCCATCAAATAAAACAAGATGTTAGTTCATTGAAAGAATTTGTTGAATTTAAGGGTTATTGATGATAACTTGATCTGCAGTGAAATAGATAAATGATGGTATTTACAATCTGATCCATGCTCAGTCCTGCACCTATCAAAGTCACTGGATTGGTTTAAAGATGGGGACTCGGGGGAGTTAAGATTTCCGAATCTCAACAAAAGACACTGGTGCCTACAAGAAAAAGACACTGGTGTTTACTGTCTACATATTGACGAGGAGACAGGAGAAAGTGGTAGTCAGGTGGGGCATTAAGGCCACTGTGGCCTCAGGTCATGCCATTAGTCTGAGCCGGGGCACAAGGCCAACTGAGGGGCAACGGCGGCCATGGCCTCCATGAAATTCCTGCCCTGATTGCTACAAAACCTTTATATCTGTAATTACAAGATACAATTATGTCTGATAATGATGTACTGTGCATTTTCAAGTATGTTTACTTTCTTTTACTTAAGACCATTTTTCAAATATTGCATTTTTTAACATTTTGGACAAAATAGACAAGTTTATGTCAAGGTGCCCAGATGTCCCTAGTGCCTACCTGACCAGTATCCCCTTCTAGCCTCTAGTCTAGACCAGTGTTTCTCAACCTATTTTCTGCATGGGCACACTTTTCATGTCCCAAGAATCCATGGGCACAACATAATAATACGGGGGTGTAAATATCGTCACTGTCGGGAAGAAACCTTGTATCTCCAAGTTTAAAATTTGTACGTTTCTTCGCAAAGTAAAGCCCTGCTTCATCATACAAGGCTGTCGCACAACAGTAGTGAAAACAGCTGATCTACAAGCACACAACGCCTCACGGTGCGAGGCGTTGTGTGCTTGTAGATCGGCTGTTTTCACTAGTTTAAATCATTTTTAAAATGATAAATACAATACTGGCTTTCAAGCAGTTTCAAGGGGCACACTTGACCCTTCTCAGGGACATACTAAAGGTCCCCAGGCACAGTGGTTGAGAAACACTAGTCTAGACTATATTATGACCGTGATCTTTTGGACGAATGCAACTCAACTCAACAAATTCTCACACATACATGACAAATAACTCCTTAAATGAAGTGAAGAGTCATGGTAGTCATGGCATAGAGTATAACTTTATGCACAGCATATTGCATACAAGCAAACAATCAAGAGGTTTTGTATATTTTAATTCTGTAAAAATGACAGGTGATGGTATGCCACGGGACCTACGTGTATAAATAGATGTTTCAGGATTATAGACTTTAATACATCATAAGCCACAATGATGCCTGTCTTCTTACAAAGCTGTTGTCCACAAGACAAACTTTGATTATTTGCATGCAGCCAGATATTGTAATTTTACTAGAAAATATATAAAACAAAACATTTACCATAACATGTTCTTCATCATTTAGAAATCTTGGTAATCAAAAACTGCAGCTATAACATCTAGGAATCGCAGTAAGTGGCAAATGAAGAGAGAAAATAACCATGCACATAACTGGTGCATGAGTAAGAAAACAAAACATCACCTTCCTAAAATAATGTTTTTTTTTCTTCTTTTTTTCCAGAAAACATAATAAACAGAACCAAATATATTTCTTCATTTCACACAAAACGTTAATGACAATATGACTATTGACATACAAACAATGTTGTCTGTTAACAACTCGTAAGATAAGATCATTAGATGACTTAAAGAGGTGGTGCCATGATTTCCCCCCCTCTAAAACATGATTATCAGGTATTATGATTATACTAGGAGGAAGATTTTTTCCAAAAAAGTATACAGAAAGAGTTAAAATTGGGTTTTTATGTGGCCACACCCCCAGTTCATTAAGTATGCATGGATGTCATGGTGGGTGGTGACCCAGCTGAAGTTAGCCACACCCCACAGTGTTGGGTGAATGGTAATTAGGGGAGGAGTTGATTCTGTGATGTAAAAGTATCTGTGTTTTTTAACTGACACTTTTGACCACAAGGTGGCAGCCTCCAAGAGAAAACAAACAAATACCAAGAGAATACATAATTGCTCATAAAAACCACACCAGGGGGTCCAATGATGTACTTTCAACCTCCTAGACACATGAAAAACAGAAAAAGTACAAAACTATGGCACCACCTCTTTAAGCAAATTTGCATTGTGACTTGGACAATTGTTAACTACGGACAAATTACGTCTAGATTGAGTGACTTGTGTAACCTTGTAAAATTAGGGTTAGGGTCTCAGTCCTGTGACTTAGGGGGAAATTACAGGTTACACTCTTGACCTAGGCCATTATCGTCACTGTCGGGCAGAAACCTTGTATCTCCAAGTTTCAAGTTTGTACGTTTTTTTCTCCAAGCAAAGCCCTGCTTCATCACACAAGGCTGTCGCACAAAAGCGGTGCGAGGCGTTGTGCTTGCAGATCTGCTGTTTTCACTACTTTAGTTCATTTTTAAAATGATAAATACAAAACGAACGGTCTTGGACATACAAGGTTTCCACCCGACAACGACGTTATGCTATTGGGGTGGGACCTGCATGGCCTTCTCAATCAAGATAATATCCAACAGGCCATTATTTTAGGAAGGTGATGAAAACCTCCCTAATCCTGGAGTCAACCTTTCATCATCCTATTTGGTAGATGCTGTTTTGTTGATCTTTTCCTAGGATCATTTTGGTTTCATAATAGCCATCAATACAGAACATTGTGAGATTTACTTAAATTTCCTCCTTTTTGAACTGGTCAGAACCAACAGCTTTGACACACCAACTGAATTTGTACCACTATCCATAACCATAAAAAGAGCAATTCATTGTAAATATGTCTCTACAAAACAAATTAACAAAAATGTAGAAGGCCTATAATTGTTTATGCATCCAATGTGATCAAATCCAAAAGCAGAGAAAGTCTAAATGCACATGGGCTTTATTAATCAATCATCAAAGTTCTGTTGTAAGAGGAAGTTTGCTGCCAAGTTCTCGTTCTTCTCACAGGCAAAGTAGGCTTGTATAACAAGTCCCTCTGGAAATCCTAGAGCTTTTAGCTGGAACGACAAAGACAGAGGGTAGACGGGTTAATTATTACAGCAAATTCAGATTTTGTCTTCTTTTTGCGACCGTAGGTCGCATTTACTATCAAAACCTGCACAAAGTGTGAGTGAGTCCGTCAGTCAGTCAGTCCGTCAGTCTGTCTGTCACACCTCACACTTTTTCCCTGCTTATATCTCCGCAACCGTTGCCCCGATCCATGCCAAATTTTGCACACACGTTCCTTGGCTGCCAAACTACAACCTCCAAGGACCCCCGGAGCTCCAGGGACCCCCAGGTCCCTGGGGGAACCCCAGATGTAAAAAATGACCAAATGCGCAAACATGACCAAATGACCACCCCAACGGGGCTGCTCACGGGGAATTCCCGGGGACCACCGACTCCTGGTGCTCCAGAACGGATGCAAAAGTGGTGGCGCCCCCAGTGGAGGACCCCCTACACTGCAGCTCACATAAAATGCCGTAACTCCGGCTAGGAGCGACCGGGACAGCCGGGGCCGGTACCTATTCGTCCGCCTTGCCGGCGCGGAGACCCCACCCCTCATTTCTCACATGGCCCTCTTCTAGCGCCACCATGAGGCCGATTCTTGCAAAACACATTTTTTGGACACTGCTCCTACAATTTTCGCCCTAAAATCACGCAAATCGGTACACAGTATGTCTACACTCATCCCATCAACATGAATCTGTCCCATATAGCGCCACCTCCAGGCCGATTTTTAAAAACACATTTTTGGACACTGCTCCTACAGATTTTGCCCTAAAATCACGAAAATCACTACACAGTATGTCTACACTCATGTCATCAACATGGATCAGGAAGATTTTGGCAAAACACATTTTTGCCCTATTTGTGGAGATAAGTGACCTACGGTCGCTTATCTCCCGATTAGGGAGCCTTACTGGTGAATAACACACCATTTAGTTTTAGCCATCTGAAATTGATTAGTCTTAGTCGACTTAATATCAAAGTATCTTTTGTCTTAGTCATCAAAATGAACACTGCATAGCAGCTTAAATACCAGTGTTAATTTTGACAGCAAACAAACCGAACTACAAACTCACAACGTATCGCATCATGGCACGTTGGGGGCTTGTATATCAGGCTACTTTCGGCGTGCAACCATAGTGCGACGGAGTAGAACTTAAACATAATTCACAGGTGGTCTGTCTCAGTGGTTCTCAAAGTGGATTCCAGGGACTCTCTGGGTTCCTTTAGGGGAGTCTAAATTGACCGTTACAAGCATGTAACTCTGACAGTATACACATGGAACCAAATGGACCCTGATGGGTCCATTTGGTTCCATTTGTATACTGTCAGAGTTAAGGGAAGACCTTGAAATGTAAAGGTTTGAGAACCACTGGTGTATCTGATACGCCTCACCCTTTCAATGGCCTCTTTCTCCTGCGGTGTGACTTGGATGTAGTTCATGGGGTTTCCACCGGCGGCGTCCCCTGCTCCACCTGCCCTGCTGCTGCTGCTGTCCTGCACCCCCTCTGGGTTGGGCTCGTTCAACATCTGGATGAACTGTTCCTGATGGCTGCTGATCTCCTACGGGAGACAGAAGGAACTGTGTTTACATATACATCTATTGTACAGTAGCAGAGTGGCTCACAGCCTCAGCCCGATGGCCTTACATCTCCATAGGGATATCCCTTTGGTATAGTGGTTAAGATATTAACTCATTTAGTGCCACCCTATCACCACTAGAGGGCGCCCAGTGGCCATAGAATAATAGAGATATGCTGGTAATGCATGCCCAAGCCCTGGAGCCATGACTTGCCAGAACACTTTCCTTTGTGCATGTACAGGAAGAGAATGAAGTTAGCTTGAAGTTAGCTATTGGCTACCAAGCATTTTAGAAGATCTATTTTCGGCAATTTAGCCACGATTAAACCTTGCACACCTCATGCATGGGAAAAAAACAGAGAAGAATGAGCTCTAAAAAATCCAATGCAATCCTGGATTGCATTGGAGTGGATTTGTGCAGTTTGTTCACAGCTTTCAAACAAAGAAATCCGATTGGAAATCCGTTCAGGCATTCTTGAGATAATAGCCATTATGTTTTACATGTTATGTAAACAAAAATGGCTGCCCTGTATGTTAGATGGGGTTGTATGGGGGTGGAACATGCAAAATCGCGATTGAAATCATGTTCACTAGATTTGATGGGGTCCAAAAAAAAAAATTCAAAAAAAAAAAAATTCCAATTTTTTTTTTTTTTTTTTTTTATATCCCGAACTAGTTCGGGATAGGCACTCTGGGATGCGATAATAATCCCGAACTAGTTCGGGATAGGCACTCAATGAGTTAATTAGACTCCCACACAGGAAATCTGGGTTCAAATCCCGAGTGTCTCACTCACACACACACACACACACACACACTAGAGCTGGGATACCCAAACCGAAAACCCGTGGGGCCCGTCGAGCTCGGGGCAGACGCATTTTCATAATTCGGACGTCACTTCAGTCAGACCAGATGCGCAGTGCACGTTATATTATTTAATAAATCAACAAACTATCTAAAACAGTTTCACAAGCCACAATGTGGCTTAATATTATTAAGGGTAACAAGCAGGCACGCTGCATGCACTGCACATTAGAACAAGTTTACTAATGAGTGTAAATCAGTGGCTTCCTCAAGGAAAATAAATGAGGGGAAAAAGCAGTGAAATCTAAGGGTCGGGCCTCAGCACGGGTCGGACACATTTTAATGATTAATGCTCGGACGTCGATTCGGGGCGGACAAAAAACTGTCGGACACGTTTCGGAACGGACAGAAAAAATGGGCCCGATCCCAGCTCTAACACACACACACACACACACACACACACACATCCCTCTGCAAAAAGCTACAAGTGTCACCAGTGTTTCCATCACCATGTCTGCCTATTATTAATCTCTCAAGACAGATTCAGAGCTCCGCAGCAGAATCTGTTTGCAACTCTGGTTACAACTTGAGTTGAGTAGAGTTGTGAATGTTAGGGATGTAAACAAAGACACGTGCGACCAGAAGTGGAGCGCTAAAGGAGAGCTAAAGGAACGGTTGACATCAGGTCTCTACAAATGGAAGCGGACGGTGCCCCCCCGAGGATAATTGTTGACGATGGGTTCCCTTTTTCGGTAGAAAAATGTCACGTAATAATATTGTGACTGGTTGGAATGACCAGCTGGTGACTGTTGAAATGTAAATGTAAAAGTACTATTAAGCCTAGAATTATTGAATGCTTTAACCAGTAAAAAATAGCAGATATACAAGCTCACAGCTCTGCTATTTTTGAAAAAGTCGTAAAAATTTGTGCAAATCTTTGAATATACAGGTATGTATTTTCAAAGCGAACGTTTGTGACTCAAATTTTGCTTCTGGGTGGTCCCTGGAACTAGATATTTTGAGATGCGGGTCCGTGGCCAAATAAATATCAGTTTGGGGGTCCTTCACATGAAAAGGTTTGAGAACCACTGACATAGCAGTCTCTCGAGAACAGACTAACTGAGCACCAGTTAAGTGAAAAGGACCTTTTCTTTGACGATGGCTAGCCAGATTGCTGACATAGAAACATAGGTTTTGTTTTAGAAAGATTCAAAGACACTTAAAGAATCGGGTCAAAATTCTAATTTTCAAAAATAGCAGATCTACAAGCTCGCAGCGCGGCACAGAGTGCCGCGCTGTGAGCTTGTATATCTGCTATTTTTCAATAGTTAAAGCATAAAATAATGATACACTATAATGTGTACCCGTTCTAAATGGGTTCCTCAACCAATTCAAAGTATAATTCAAAGTAATCTTCCTCTGTGTACAATCCTTCATCAATGTTTTTTTTTTGTTGCTGTTAATTTAAGAGAGAACCCATAAAAATGAACGATGCACATAGTTTGGCCTCTCAGCAGACAGTAAAGCCCCGGTATTGATCCCAAACTGCTGCTGCGGAGAAAGAGAGACAGCACTGCAAGAACTTGCTTTTCATCAGCTAAATGTTTAACCCATTTAGGCCTAGAATTATTGAATGCTTTAACCAGTGAAAAATAGCAGATATACAAGCTCACAGCTTGTATATCTGCTATTTTTGAAAAAGTTGTGAAAATGTGTGCAAATCTTTGAATATATGTATTTTCAAAGCAAACGTTTGTAACTCAAATTTTGCTTCTGGGTGGTCCCTGGAACTAAATATGTTGAATGGGGGTCCGTGGCCAAATAAATATCATTTTGGGGGTCCTTCACATGAAAAGGTTTGAGAACCACTGACATAGTAGTCTCTCAAGAACAGACTAACTGAGCTCCAGTTAAGTGAAACTGAAAAGATCTTTTCTTTGGCCAGATTGCTGACATAGAAACATAGGTTTTTCGAAAAATCTTAGAAGGATTCAAAAGACACTTATAAAATCGGGTCCAATCTCAAATTTTCACAATTTTTCAAAAATAGCAGATCTACAAGCTCGCAGCGCGGCACTCGGTGCCGCGCTGTGAGTTTGTATATCTGCTATTTTTCAATAATTAAAGCATAAAATAATGATACACAATAATGTGTACCGGTACCCGTTCTGAATGGGTTTAACCAACGTAATGCAAACGTTAGTGCTCAAGAACCCATATGCACTGAACCATAGGAAAGCTGCTAAACGTCATCTCCATTCCTGCTGTAGTGACACTATCTGTAGACAGACTTGTCTCGTCCTGATAACTAGGTCGGGAGAGGCTAGCCGATAACACGGCAGTCTGTTCCTGTTACAATGCGCTAGGCTAGGAGATGGATTGCTGAGGTAGAGCGCCACACCTACCACCAGCTTCCACAACTTGCCGCACGAATTGCCACACCCAAGCCGTGCTACTCATACACCGACGTGGCGGTGCCCAGGATCGAACCCATGACCTTGTAGTCCACAGGCAGAGCTCTGCCGACTGAGCTACCCGGACACACATGCTTTTTGCTGGGTTGGCAACCATCACCCCTTTGGTTGTGAGAGACATGCTTTCGAATACAAAATCTGAAATAATAACAGGATCACGAGACCAGTGGTTCTCAACCTTTCAGATCGGCTATTTTCAAAATGTATGCCCCTTTCTTATATTATTAGACCATTTGGCCAATGCTTGACCCAGTTTTTATAGTATAGTTTGTTGATTACTTTTGATGCAGTAATGGTCTTTTTCTTTTCTTTCTTTTTTTGAGGTGAGGTATTAAAATGAAGTCCTAAAATGTTATCTTTATTGTCAACTGGGGACCCACAGGTTGAGAACCACTGGCTTAAATTATACAACAATAGTTGCAGATAACCTATATTTACAGTATGTATAGGGGTGTCAACAGCCATCCTAAATGGCCAAATTTGGGCCCAAGAGGATGAAATGGCAGCTGTTCCAGTCAGGGGTGTTGTTGGCTGGATTATTCATGAAGCTTTCCCGGAAGAGAAAGATCCCATAATTGGACGCTAGTTGCGCTGTTATCCCCCCGCGAGGTACCAAAAAGATTTTTTCTGCACTGGACCCCATTCATTTTCCTCTTTGATTTTCTAACCTTAATAAACATCGTCATAAATACTTTATGGTTCCTGTCACTAGTGAAAAACTGCTTTTCAATTACCATATGCGTTTTGTGCAAATTTGGTCCCATTTATGTTAAAATTGATGATAAAGTTGCGGGGGGCATGGCCAACTAAACTAAACTGATACCAGCCGGCTGTGTTCTTCTTCGTGTGCTGTATTTCGGGAGGCTCAGACCACATTCTCCCATATATCCCTGCGGTTGCACGTGACCGTTGGCAGCCAATAGCATTCCTTATGATTCCTGGGGTACCATTCAAACAATGATGGCGACACCCATACAAGGGACAAAAAAAGCGTCATTTTCGCCGCATAGAAACCAATGGCTTCGCACCGTCCATTTTTTTTTTACAGTCTATGGCAGGGTTCCCCAATAGGCGGCCCGCGGGCCATTTGCGGCCTGCGGGGGGCTACTGTCTGGCCCACACCAACCCCAGTAATAATGGTGGTATAAGAGCAGCAACAACACTAGTATATCGTCGTTGTCGGCTGGAAATCTCGTATCTCCAAATGTGCACGTTCCTTCGCAAATCATACAAGGCCGTCGCACAAAAGTAGTGAAAACAGCAGATCTACAAGCACAAAACGCCTCGCACCGCGAGGCGTTGTGTGCTTGTAGATCGGCTGTTTTCACTAGTTTAAATCATTTTTAAAATGATAAATTCAAAACGAACGGTTTTGGACATACAAGATTTTCACCCGACGACGACGAAAACTGTCGCTGGTGTAGTGGGAACGCCACCGTCGCCCCCTGCAATGTTGTGGCCCTCGGCTTGGTACCCTCGACATGATTCGGCCCTTGGGGAAAACTAATTGAGGAACCCTGGTCTATGGTTCCAGTAAGGTGGGTGTAGTGTAGTGTGGTGTACCTGCAGGAGCTCTGGGTTCTCTCTGCCTATCTCCTGCAGCAGGGCTGGTAGCAGGGAGGCGTTCTGCTGGATCAGCTGCCTCATGGTGTGGAACTGGGGCTGGCTGGCCAGGTAGCTCAGGGGGTTGCCTGGAGAACAGCAGCAAGATAAAAATAGGTCTATGTCATACATGGGCAACTGGCGGCCCAGGGGCCACATGCGGCCCCCACCTTCACTTAATGCGGCCCGCAGGTTAATATTGGAGTACTGATATATTATTGATTTCAGCTGTTACAATTCCAAACATGGAGAAAATGACCGGCTTTAATTACTTCAGTCCATATTATTAGCCAAATGACTAGTATTATTAAAATGTTATTGTATTTTTTTATGTCCAATGTATTTGTATTTAAGTTCATAAAGTTAACATAAGAACATAAAAATGCATTTGAAACTTTAAAACAAAAGAAGAAAAAGAAAAAGTTACTTTTCAGGATTCCAATTCAAAAATAGCAAAAATAGCAGATCTACAAGCGCCGCCCTGCGATGCGTTTTGAGCTTGTAGATCGGCTATTGTGGCCCTCTCTATCATCAAAGTTTCCCACCCCTGCTATGTTAATGACATTCCCAAAACAGCAATCAGTTATTAACACTTATGTTGCAATGATTTTTTCTCTTCAATGTCTCGCGTTGCCATGGTTACCATAGACTTCCATGTAATTGTGCAAGTGTGTAAAAAGTGCACGCCCATGCCTAGATGATGCACCACGTGTGTAGATGCTGTTCACAGCTTTCAAACAAAAAAATCCGCTTGGAAATTCGTTCAGGCATTCATGATTTATCAGCCATTATGTTTTCTACAGATGTAAACAAACATGGCTGCCATGTTTGAAAGAATGGGTTGGTATGGGGGTTAAACATGCAATTTCGCGATCGCGATCATGCCTAATACATTTCTGGAGGTCCAAAAAACGTTTTTGAAAAAAAAAATTTGAAAATTTCTTTTTTTTTTTTTTTTTTTCAAAAACGGCCCAAACTCGGGAAACTCGGGGTTGGCACAGCACTAGTACCAATACAAACTCGGGAAACTCGGGGTTGGCACCATATGTGTTAATCAAGGATTTTATTAAAGTGATCCCTGACTAATACGACAAATATGCCTTAATACATTATAATTGTCCTCTATAATTACAATGTAAAATTAAAAACACCTTAAATATTTTATTTCTTCTAGAAATAGCTAATCTTTCACTCAATAGGGGAAATGCCTGTCGCAAGTTGATGATGTCATAAATGTAATTTGTGATCTATCCCTATGGAATTTATGGAATGCATGTGCAAATAAAAACAAACGTAATACTTCCTATGGTTAATATGAGCATCAAATCAATATTTCAAATGTGTTTGTGGTTTATTTTGCACATGCATGCCATAAATTAGACCACACATAACATTTATGACATCATCAACTTGCGACAGAAAATAACAAAACAAAAAAACATTCCATTAAATTGGTTATTTTGAATAACTGTTGCACCCACCTCCACTGTCCCCCTGTGAGGAGCCGGTTGAGGAGGGCAGACTCAGACCTGCTGTGGAAATGGCTCCTCCTCCTGAAGGCAGGGCCACAGGGTCGGCTCCTCCCCCTCCTGTGCTGCGCTCCTCCCTGGCTGGGATGCCCTGGACAACATCATCAATTAATATCCAAAATAAATAGATGTTTAGGAGCAATAACCCAACTGTGTGAATGACAGAACCCTCGTTGAGATCAAGCTATAATCTTTCCCCAAGCCACATGGAATGGGGTCAGATGGGTAGTGATTGGTATAATCATTGGGACATTGGGTCATTCGTGTCTCACAGAGACATTGGGACATTTGCTGTACAAGGTTTAAAGTGACGATACAACACTTTTGCCACTTGAAAACAACACACTGCTAGAGCAGCATGATGCTTCGAACCCACCGAAAAAGCACCGCACATGCACTTTATTGTGCGCACAACATCATCGTAAATACAATGCCATTTCAAAGCCATGCACTGCAAGTGAGAACGACTGCGTTCGGTAACAAAAACGGCGTCCGTGTGTGTGCTTACTGTATGCTTGTGCTTTACATATCAGGTGTAATGTAGAATGAGTATAAATGAGGTGTAGTGCGGTATGAGTTCATATTAGATGAAGTAGATGTGAGTACTCTATACCAGTGTTTCTCAAACATTTCAAGGTCTCCCCTTAACTCTGACAGTGTACAAATGGAACCTGGTTCCATTTGTACACTGTCAGAGTTACAGACTTGTAAGGGTCAATTTAGACCCCCATAAAGGAACCTAGAGAGTCCCTGAAATCCACTTAGAGAACCACTGCTCCATACGTAGGTGCAGTGCAGGTCGTCTTACCGAGAGCAGATACTCCACAGCTCTGTCTGGGTTGTTGAAGCTGGCTCTGAGAGCGGCCACCACCTGCTCCCTCTCGTACCCCATCAGCATCATCTCCACCACCATGGACTCATACGACTGGCCCGTCACTGAGAACACGAACACGAACGCGCACGCGCACACACACACACACACACACACACACACACACACACACGTGAGGACAAATATTTGAAGACTAAGATTTTATGAATGCTTTTTATTTTATTTTATTCTGTGCCGTCTTTAAGCCTAACCATGAAGCGGATCTACAAGCTCACAACGGGTTGCCCTGTGAGCTTGTAGTCTCATTTCGGTGCGTGAAACCACCACATATCCAAGTATATATCAGGCATTATAAGTCATTTCAGTGGAAGTGGTTGATTTAACCTTTTAACTGTAATGTTTTATCAACTGTTCAAAGACAACAAATCATTGGTGAAGTATTGTCCCCACATTTGCCCATCACGGGACCTCAGACACTGTAAAACTGTTGTCGACAACAATTTGATTTATTTTTTTATTCCCCTTGTTTTGTTTTGCTGCTGCCAACAACACCAGTGCCCTTGGAGAACAATAAAGTTTGTATTCATTGCCGTCACAAACAATGTCAAATGTTCAAATTTCACAGGCCTGCATCATCGCCAGACAAGAGATGTGTCCGGTGGTAGAGAACAATGACGTGACGCGACTACTACTCACTTTCAGCTTCATTAAAACCCTCTGTTCTGATATAAACTAGTGCAGGAAAAAATCTATTCGAATTCGAATCGTGTTTCTAACATGGTAAGATTCAGAATCGATCTCATTTTCCAAAAATCGATTAGATATTATGATTTTTATTTTATGATTTTTATTACGATTTTTTTTTTTACGATAATGTATTAGATACTATGTTGTGTTTGCACAAGTTAAAAGAATGTGTGTAAGCATGGTAAATCAGACACGTCTTGGATTTACCTTGTGTGTAGGGTTGGACACGGTAACCGCCGTACCGCCGTACCGCGGTAAACCGAGGTCTACCGCGGTGTCAGTGTGCTTACCGCGGTAAAAAAAGACAAAAAAAAGTCTATTTTTTATTGGAAAACAAGCGAGTTTTAAAACAGGGGAGAAGCGAGGACCGCATGCGCTCCATGCCGCTCTGCTCTGGGCCGTGTACCACAGTTTGGAAGCCACATACGTCACTCTCACTCTCAGAGACAGACAGTCACTGCTGCTGCCTGCGTAGAGGAGTACAGAGCAGCGTAAACTTTCTTTGTAATCCACACGACACAAGGATGTTAATACATACCTTGTGTTGTGGCATATCTTTTTTTATTCATACGGATTACTGGCGGAGCACGGGCCGCGTGGACTAACCGAAAATGAAACTATTTTACTTTTTCCATCGCGTCGCACGTTGTGCCCGTTCGGCGGCGCGTCGGAGATTTTATAACCTTTTCTGTCAAGCCTTTTCTGTCAAGTAACTAAAACCTGTATATAGCAGCACTCAATCACTGGGATTTGAGAGTTGAGACGTGACGTGAGTTTACAGAATCACTGTACACGATCTGACTACCCGTCCTCTTCTGGTTTGTTCACACAGCTGTTTGTGTCTGAAAAGCCTACTAGCTAGCCTACGTTACTATGGTAACCCGACAGTGCAGATCTAAAAGCTCAGAACGCGTCGCGGATGCAATGTGTTGTGAGCTTGTAGATCTGCTGTACGGAGAAGTATAACTCGGGCGGTCAGGCTGTGTCGCCTCTCCACTGTGGAGAGGCGACTTTAGGGAAGATGATTGCAATATTTTGGCTTATCGCCGAACCTTAATTAATAGATACGGGGGTGCGGTAATTACCGCAGTACCGTCGGTAAATGGGAAGACGGTAATCGCGGTAACAAAATGTCGATACCGCCCCAGGCCTACTTGTGTGTTTACATTATTGCAATAAGTTGATAAAACCTTTACAATTATAAAAGCTACGTAAATGTACTCTGCTTTCATGCCAGCAGACTAGAGTAGATCCTGATATATGAATTGAATAGAGAATAGTTTTGAATAGATAATCGTTTTGAATCGAGAATAGTTTTTAAATTGGAAAATAATCGTTTCTGAATTCGAATCGTTTGGATTTGAAAGAATCGAACAAAATCGTGAATCGCAACCCCAAGAATCGATTCTGAATCGAATCGTGGGATACCCAAAGATTCGCAGCCCTAATATAAACAGTAATACATACATACGACATAGTTCAAACTAGATAGCTTGCACTCAGTAGAGTGCATATCTCTGCAAACAATTTAACTGTCAGAATTGACATATTGTCGTGACAGCCTAATGATCATTCCTTCCAATTTTTTATTTTGGCCTTGATAGTGACCTTAGATTTACTGTATTAATTTTTCCCCAACACAAAAGTTAATTATCAACGGAATCCAGCATATTGCTGGATTATAACTTAACCCATTTAGGCCTAGAATTATTGAATGCTTTAGCTATAGAAAAATAGCAGATATACAAGCTCACAGCGTGGCACCGAGTGCCGCGCTGCGAGCTTGTAGATCTGCTATTTTTGAAAAAGTTGTGAAAATGTGTGCAAATCTTTGAATATATGTATTTTAAAGCGAACGTTTGTAACTCAAATTTTGCTTCTGGGTGGTTCCTGGAACTAGATATTTTGAGATGCAGGTCCGTGGCCAAATAAATATCAGTTTGGGGTCCTTCACATGAAGAAGTTTGAGAACCACTGACATAGTAGTCTCTGACATAGTAGTCAAGGACAGACTAACTGAGCTACAGTTAAGTGAAAAGGACCTTTTCTTTGACGATGGCTGGCCAGATTGCTGACATAGAAACACAGGTTTTTCAAAAAACCTTAGAAGGATTAAAAAGACACTTATAGAATCGGGTCAAAATTCTAATTTTCACGATTTTTCAAAAATAGCAGATCTACAAGCTCGCAGAGCTTGTGTATCTGCTGTTTTTCAATAGTTAAAGCATGAAATAATGATACACAATAATGTGTACCCGTTCTAAATGGGTTAAAGCTCATAATGGTACATGTATTCAAATCAATAATTCAAAACAAAATTGTTGACGTTAGTAAGGTCTTACCGAGAGCTGAAAGTGCTTCATCGATTAAATCAGGATTTGTTCCCTCTTCAGTGGTCCTGCAAGAGAACAATAAACAAAACATGTAAGAATTAATAATAATAAAAACTTTGGAACATTTTTCATGTAGAAGAGGATGTGTCTGTGAATCAATTGTTAAAGAATTTGACAATAATTAACTGAGAAAACTCAGAAACTGATTTAACCATGTTAGGTTTTAATTTTAGCCTTTATCCTATGTACAGTACTCAACATTAAGCAGCATAGTGGATGTCCTGACAGCATGACTGATCTTGTAACTGTAAATGCCACTATGAAAATAGGAGATAATAAAAATAAAAATAAAGTGATCTGCTATTTTGGGGGCGGCCATAGCTGAGTGGTTAGTGCCTGCCCGGCCCCTGATTGTCGCAGGTACGATGCAAGGCCAGCAATTTGTCGAAGTATCCCTGAGCAAGACCCCTAATTGCTCCTCCCTCCACTCTCCTCTGTGGGCAGCACTCAGCTGGGTTAAGCTGAAACTGAAGTTCCCCTGTGGGATAAGCTAGGTATGTAAAAAAAGTAAAATATTTCAAATATATATAAGCATATTTACAGTACTTCTTTTGGGCTTGTTTCCCTAGACCTGGTCACTTGTTTATTTTGCAAAATCTGGCAACAGACTGATTACCCATTCACTTCCTTACTAGGAAGGAAGTGAAAAGATATTGGATGAAGCAGCACACAGAGAATAACTCAATGGCACCCCCTGTAAAAGGCAATGGCGGCGCCCTGGAGAGCATTGACATAAAAAGGTAGAAGCTTCCTCCAGCTCTGGGCCATTGGTAAAAGAGAACTGGCAAGCTTCCGGAATTCTGAAGGACGCTTCCTTGTGCGTCACAGAATGGGATTGTCAGTAGGCGGGACTCTCCCTTTCCCACTGCAGGGGGCAGAGTGCCTTCCACAGTTCCACAGTTACGCACTTCCGCCAGTCCTGATTTACCAGTCGCGCCAATGAACTTCAGCAGCGGATGAGGTATCTAGCTTTTTATCTCTGTGCTGGAGAGGACCAGGAATAAGGTGAATACCCTGTAACTGTAGGTGCGGCAGTCGTGGGCGGAGCGTCCTCTGTCTTGTCGTCTTTAGGTGCATCTTCTGGTGGGGTGTCGGAGCCCGACGCTGAGACAGCTGGAGCTGGGGATGATGTAGGGACAGGACCTGTGGGTGCAGCTGCTGGGGCTGGTTTAGGCTGCAAGAAGAGAAGAGAGAATATGCTTTTACTACGTCAGAGAAAATATAACAGATTCCAGAAGGTTCCCAGTTCGATTCCGGGCTCCCCCAGAGTTAGTGTTGAAATGTCCTTGAGCAAGACTCTGAACCCCTAGTTGCTCCCGGTGAGCAGGTTGGTGCCTTGCATGGTTTCCTCCGCCGTCAGAGTATGAATGTGTGTTTGAATGGCTGAATGTAATGCACAATCCTTGTTAAGCGCCTTGCATAAAGGCGCAATATAAATGCACCATTTTCCATTTATCATGTTATTAAAAGAAAACAAGTTAGCAATGAATGTAATCCCCATTGTACTGAACAGAGGCGGTGCTTCGCCTGTCAGGGTTGTAATCTAGATGAGTTTAAGTGTAAACAACACCTTACCCTGGGGTTAAAGTCCCACGTGTTGTCAAGAGTATAACATGTTATTACGCAATACCATACCCCTGATGAATTCAATGAAAAGCATAAAATTACATCCTGACCTGTAGTCGATGCCTTTAGGCCTCTCTCATTATTTCTCCATTATATTCCTTCTATCAAGCTTTATGTCTTTAAATTACTTTTAAGTCAAAGGTCAGCTTTTTGAGGCACTCAGTCACAGTCTGTTTTTTCCACGGATACAATTATATTTACTGTAAAATGACATACATGACATTGTCCTGATGATCATCCTTTTTTCCTTTTCTTTTTTTTTCTCCCCGTCACTGCCAAGCAACTTTTTGGTCAGGTGGGGTGTGTAGACCAGGGGTTCCCAAACCTTTTTGTCTCAGGGCACCCCATAAATATTTTTTTTAATCCGAGGCACCCCAACATTATAATTTTCACTCCCAGGACCTTATATTTATAGCATATCGTCGTTGTCGGATGGAAACCGTTCGTTTTGTATTTATCATCTAAAACTAAACTAGCGAAAACAGCAGATCGGCTGCTTTCATTAGTTTTGTGCGGCGGTCTTGTAACTTGGAAATACAAGCTTTCTGCCCGACAGTGACGATATTTTAGTGATTATGTTGCGAGGAAAACGTTGCGATAATAGCCATTTTGGTTAGAACTGACTGAAAATAACTTTGTACTTCAAGTTTAAAATGATGCTAAATATGTTTTCAAGTGTCACGGCACCCCAAGGTGCCCCATCACCCACTTTGAAAACCCCTGGTGTAGACAACCATGTGTCTCCTCCGATACACATGACGTCATGGTGCACAGCCAAACCAAAAGCACCGTGGCGTGGAGGAATCAAATCCCATTCTACATGGTTGTTGGCAGACACCAATTTTTCTTTTCATTTAGAACAACCCACTGGGCTACAGGATCAAGTAAACATTTGCTTTTCACAATGTATGCCCACTGCCCAGGCCAGAACAACAATATCACTGCTGGTATTGGGCACACAAGAGATACTAATAATTAAGTAATATTGTGTTTAAATATCTCAATATCTGGAAAAAATGACTTTTTTCAATGACACAAAAACATATTTCCCCACCCCTTCATATCACTCCAATGTGTCACAAACTCAGACCTGTCCAGCATACAGGCAAGAGGCTAGTATATAAAAATATGCACAACACTATTGCTCTGCTGGTCAAGAGTTATGACCATGGTCATAGCTGTGATATGTACGGGAAGAGCACAATCAAACAGGTAAAGACATTTAACCCCCAAAGATCTGGAACGCGCCAGAGTTCGATTTTTAACCACTTTTTTAACTATTGAAAAATAGCAGATATACAAGCTCGCAGCGCGGCACCGAGTGCCGTGCTGCGAGCTTGTAGATCTGCTATTTTTGAAAAATTGTGAAACAAATGAAAATGTGTGCAAGTCTTTGAATATCTTTGACCCGATCTTTGACCCGACTTCTAAATCCTTCCTCTAAATAAGCTGGACCCCCAAAATTACATTTATTTGGCCGCAGACCCCCCATCTCAAAATATATTGTTCCAGGGACCCACCAGAGGCAGAGATTTGAGTTACAAAAGTTTGCTTTGAAAAATATATATTGAAAAATTTGCACACACTTTCACGATTTTTCAAAAATAGCAGATCTTCAAGCTCGCGGCGCGGTGCGAGCTTGTATATCTGCTATTTTTCAATAGCTAAAGCATTCAATAACTCTAGGCCTAAATGGGTTGAGTGAGAGACAGGGAGGTGAAATGACATTTGACAAGTGAAATGACATTTGCCTAGTTGTTTAAGAACGCTCCCAATACACTCACAAAAAGGCCAAATAAACAAGCGCTATTCTCCATCTCCCTCCACAATGCTCGTGACGCACCTTGCACCAATGACATGGAAAGTTAATTAACCATCTGCCGTGGTCGGTGGTGGTCCCAGTGTGGGCTGAACAGGGCCTCTTACAGTCAGACACACATGCATGGTTGAACATACAAGGCCATGGTTTAAAATGTCGTTTCATGGCCAGTCATGATGACATTTTTAACCGTCTGCTGCTTCCACCAAGGGCTTTCCAGGACAAACTAGAAAGTGTGGTTGCCGTGACGCGAATTTGGCAAATTAATTTTCGTCTTACCATTTGAATTTTCCCCATTCAAGTCAACGGGGAAAATGTATTCGCTAATAAATTAATGGCCATATATGGAGATCTCTCTGTCAGTCCTTGTCCCTTTTATGCCCATATATGGAGATCTCTAATGTCATCAATATTAATCGCATATCTTGGAAAGCCCATATATGGACATACTGTGTCAGTCTCATGTGGTCGATGATGTCAGACATCTATGATGTCAGCCATCTCCATATTTGGGAAAAGTAAAATGTTTAATTTAAAGTCAATGAGAATATTTATTCAGGAATACATTTATGTAAATTAAACTATATAACGTATCTCTTAGCATGCGTGTCCCGATGAAGCCAGTTGGTTTGACATATGGCCCAAAACTGTGGGAGGAGTAGCGCGGAAAAATAAAGTTTACTTCGGAGACGATGGAAGATGGATTAAAGTCGGACAAGTACTAGGGGCAACCACACTAACTAATGATGGAGAGGTGGTTTCATAAACCAGTGGTTCTCCTTTTCTGGATCAGGGCCTACAGTACTTTAAAATCTCAAAAGCAGTCACTTAACTCATATGCTGCCATTTAACAATACCTTCGTACTCTTTAACTGCCATTCGTCTCCATAGACTTCCATGTAATTCATAGTGCACGGATCATGCACACCCATGCCTAGATAATGCACCACGTGTGTCCACATTGCTCACAGCTTTCAAACAAAAAAATCCGAATGGAAATCCGTTCAGGCATTCATGAGATAGCAGCCATTATGTTTTACACTGTTGTGAGCTTGGAGGTCTGCTACCTGAGTTGTATGGGGGTTGTATGGGGGTTAAACAAGCAATTTCGCGATCGCTATCATGCCTACTAACGTTTTTGGGGTCCAAAAAAATTTTTTTGAAAAAAAAAAAAAAAAAAAAAAAAAATTTTTTTTTTTTTTTTTTTTTTTTATTCACGGGATTCACGGGCGTGGCAGGGTGGGACAACGGGATTTTTAAGGGATTCACGTTTTTGGCAGTTAATGAGTTAATCAGATGGGCAGCAGGCATTTTTTTCAGGACATGTTTATTTTATTGATCAATCGATCGTGTTCTGGATTGAATCGGTGGAACTAACATAGTATAATTAAATGTATTGGTACCACAATGAAAACACATTTATTTTCAATGTTTTAAAGATGGGGTGCCATGATTTTCCCCCCTATAAAATATTGATTATCTACTAATATGATTATATACTAGGAGGAAGAATTTTTCCAAAAGAAAGAGCAGAAAGAGTTAAAATTGTGTTTTTATGTGGCCACACCCACCAGTTCATTGGTATGCGTGACCCAGCTGAAGTTAGCCACACCCACGTGTGTTGGGTGAATGGTAATTAGGGGAGGGGTTGATTCTATGATGTAATAACTTATAAGTATGGGTGTTTTGGAACGGCACGTCTGACCCAGCAGGTGGCATCCTCCAGCTAAAAACCCAAATAAAAAGAGAATGCATAATTGCTCATAACAACCACACCAGGGGGTCTAATGAAGTACTGTCAACCTCCTAGACACATGAAAACCAGAAAAAGTACAAAACTATGGCACCACCCCTTTAAAGAAAAAAATATGATGATTTTCATTTTACATCATTACAAAAAATATATTAAGGTTATATTATCATCAAAATCTTAACTGTTTTGCCAATTATTTGGGGGCCCACTTGCAAGATCCTCTCAGCCCAGCCAGAGAAAGAGGGCTATCATCAAACAGTTCCAACGTTCATAAGGGACAAAAATAACAATACTTAATTTATTTCTCAGACACTCGCCTACCTTTGCAACCATGACGACCACAAAGTTCTTCTCGTCTATTTTGTACTCCTTGAGCGCCGTGTCATCACTCAGGATTTTACCTAGGAGGAGAAAACACAAATAAGTGTTCAATAATAACCATGGAATCCTTTAGAAAAAGGAACGCAAAAGAACTGTTAGAGAGATCGATTAAGCCGTTTTTAAAGTTGTTTCAAGACGTTTTGCTAGGGCGCCATCCTCCACACATTTGTTAGACAGGCATTTTCCTAAGTGACCAATTACAGTAGGAACATATAATGATTTTTATGGCATAGCTTAACCCATTTAGGTGCCGTGCTGCGAGCTTGTACATCTGCCATTTTTGAAAAAGTCGTGAAAATGTGTGCAAATCTTTGACTATATGTATTTTCAAAGCGAACGTTTGTAACTCAAATTTTGCTTCTGGGGGGGTCCCAGGAACTAAATATTTTGAGATGGGGGTCCGTGGCCAAATACATGTAATTTTGGGGGTCCTTCACATGAAAAGGTTTGAGAACCACTGACACAGTAGTCTCTCAAGAACAGACTAACTGAGCTCCAGTTAAGTGAAAAGGACCTTTTCTTTGACGATGGCTATTGCCAGATTGCTGACATAGAAACATAGGTTTTTCAAAAAGTCTTAGAAGGATTCAAAAGACACTTATAGAATCGGGTCAAAATTCTAATTTTCACGATTTTTCAAAAATAGCAGATCTACATGCTGTGAGCTTGTATATGTGTTATTTTTCAATAGTTAAAGCATAAAATAATGATACACAATAATGTGTACCCGTTCTAAATGGGTTAAATAACGTACGGTACTAACAACTTGTACTGTTGTTAACTATAGCTATAGATTTGTGTCGTAATAGTTTGAACATTAATCAATTTTACCTGAAAATGATTTTTCCTCAAAGTGGCCATAAAAAAGCAATGTATTTTTTTGAGTGGGTAAATAATGTATAGGGCCATTTCATTATGCTAGCAAGCGATTCTGGTTCCAATCTTATCTCAAGTGTTAAAGCAAAGGCCTCGCATTTTCAAGCACAAATCACAAACATTTAGAATAGAGGAAGAATTATGCCTCTCATCAAAGGGTGCACTCGCCATTTAAAAGATAGTGAACCTACTAGATCACAATGTGTTGCATTACGATATGGTGAGAGCTCCCAAGCAGGCGTTCATGTTAGATGGATTTTGCACTCAATTCAAAATAAAATAAAGGTAGTTAAAAAAAGTAACCGTTTTTGACTTTGGCATTGTTCTGACCGACAACAACGATTTGCAATTCTCCGTCTGTCATGTGACAGTACAATACTGGGTGTCCTTAAAAAAGTGCACCCTATGTGAGTGGGAGACTCTGGGAGTGACCCTGTATCTATTTGTTTTGAACATATAATGAAGGCACGTTCAAACTAAAACGGAGTGTTTGATTGTAGACTTACTACAATCAAACACTACATTTTATGTTGAACATGCATTACTGCAGTGATATGAGCAGGAATGCATCAGTGTAACATACCAGCATATATCAGTTTCTGTCCATCGACTGGAAAACCGTCCTTCCCCTTCTCATGTTCAATCCTTTCTTTCAATGTCTTGACCTGTGGAAACAAATGAATACATGTAAAGTACCCTCTTAAATGTTACAGTACATGTTTCTGCCCAGTGCCCACTTAATTTATCATTTCATGTATCTGGGGTGAACACCAGGCTGGTTTTCATTTTATGGACACTGTATCAGATCAACCTTGCAGCGGTTGGGGGTCAAACTTTTTGATAGCTCATGCATTGTAAACAGCACGCTGTACGAGCGTCAGTGAAATCTGATCCCCCTCCATGTTGCCGGTGGCTCAGCAGTTGATCCCTTCCGTTTGATCGCTCCATTTTCCATGTTTTTATGGTCAATGTGTATATCGAATGAGTCACAAGCTGCTGTAATACATGACTGTTGCACTGCCAAAACGTCCGGGTCGCCTACAGAACTGTCCACAGTGCAGCGCTACCGACATGATCTATTCCCAACTATGCTCGGGCCGACTGCACACACAGCTCCATTTGTGAATTAATAATGTTGTTAATCAGGTTGTCATATTGCTTATTACTAATGCAATACAAGACGGATTTAGCACGGTCGGTAAGTAGAGGTGATGTCGTCGGCATAGTGTAGGTTGCTGTTGTAGGCTACTTTTCACTTGCCAGCACATTTCATAAATTACATATACTGTCTGTCAGTAAACGGAAGCGTAAGTAGAGATGCTCCGATTGCGATTTTTGGGGCCGATCCCAATCACCGATCAACTGGAATCAGTATCTGCCGATACAGATATTCCCGATCACAGCGTCAAATCCATAAATTCTTCTATTTATTGTGTTACTGCAGCAGCATTTATATATTTAATGATTCTTCTTAGAAAACATTGACATTGTAATGTATATTAAGTATAAACATTAGGAGATTGCAGGCTGAGGTCCTGTAGTATCCAATTCAACTTGTAGGAGTTGAAGCTGAGGTCACATTTAGTCCCACAGATAAATATTGTGAAAATAGATAATCTAGTTTGTAGATCAAGGCACAGTGACGTCAATACGTGCGCGTCCCGCGTCTCTGACGCATTCACGTTGCCTAGAGACGCATTCACGTCATTGTTCTGGGGTCCCACGGACGCATCGCCTCCATGGACCATTGGTGTCCACGTTAAAATAATTTACCACGTCGCGAAAAAAATAATATTTTAAAAAGTCCACAGACGCCACCATTGTTCATGGGTGAAGGCATGCTACTTGACCCTACGTTAACACAAATGAAATCCGCGTAGAAAGTCTTAAAACAGACGATAGAACTAAGACTGTGTGTGTTTTGAATCCACGACGCCATTTTGTGCGACTGCGCTTGGTCACAGAATTCAATGGGTGCCTGAGTTTTAGCGTAGCACCGGGCCGCTCTCTGACCATAGTGGCACAGCGTGTTAGGTGATACACCGAAAAGGGTTCCCCCACAGAACGTGTAGCACGGCGCAGAAACGTGACGTCACGTCTCTACACTGCAGCTCACTGCTCAGACAGCGACCCGCCTCCTTTCCCCTTCATTCAATAACAACTGGATATACAGTACACGCGCTATTGTTTATAGATGTGGTGGACATTGGACAACGTGTTAGAAGCCACACAGGTCTTCATTGCGTCTTTACAACAATAGCGACGATTAACGTTGTGGTGAACATGGTCAAATAACCTTTATTGGCTCAACTACAACACGGAGGAAGCAAGCTAGCCTAGCATGTATGCTATCTGAGACAGTCTATGTATGTAGCCTAGGCTGTCTAACTGTTTGATTGATTATAGCGTTTTCGTGGCAGCGCCGTCCATTTGGTGGTCCGCCGGGGCAGCGTACCACCGCGGCCGCCTGTGCCTTGCCCTCCCGCATCCATAGAGGGGTGGCACGTCCCTCTAGGATCAACCGTTCAAAACAAAAGTAGCCGATCTACAAGCAACCCAATCCACTGTTTTTGACCCAGTCCACTGGTTCTCTGTACAGCAGAGCAAACACAAGCACGCCATTCCATAGAAGCAGTAACAGTACAAACAGGAGACATCATCTCACTGAGAAGATCCATATATTATCGATGTATATAAAATAACAGGTGGCTGTTGATTATGAAGACTCGGTAAAAGCTTCTATCTGCGCCCCCAAGTGGTCAACATCCGATATTACCGGTTCGGTATAAAAAAGATCAAACCGTCACATGACTATTTGGAAGTATTAAAATTGTAAGATTTGGAATTGTGGTTCATTTCTTTCAGACACATTTCTACGTAACATGAACATAACCATATAATAACCAATTCAAGTTAAATGCTGCACTTTGTCAAAAATGACATGACGCGTTGAATTTTTGTGGGACCCATAAAATATCCCTGGGACTCATCCGAAAGACCCTTCGTGGGTCCTGGGGACTCATTACATTAAAAACCTATTAACATCACTGAAGGCATATCGATAGAGGCATTATCGGCCGATCGCGATCACTCACCGATCAATCGGCACATCTCTAACCGTAAGCCGACCCAACTCTAGTCACCATTGCCATTTTTTGGAGCGATGCTCTTCTAAATAGCAGATTTACAAACTCACAGAGCGATTATCTCAAATAATTGCAATGAGGCGATTATGTAAGAATCGTGACGAGCCTGCCGTTGTTTGTTCAAAGAGTACAGCATCAATTTGCCAATGTGTCCTGTCTGAGTTGGCTGTTCTGTTGTGCACAGATAATGGCAAAGTGGGCGAATTTCACTGGGGACCCACCCACATAATCAGCACGAGTTGCTCATCCCACAAATGCATGTACAGTACATTACACAAGGGCACATCTATTCAACACATTAAAAGCCAAGGCCGGCCTGGGCCACAGGGTAGTGGTCCAGGCACCTAGGCTGGTAATCCAGCCCTTGCAGCATCGCAGGTTCGAGTCCCGATCCTGACGACCTTTGCTGTGTGTCCCCCCCCCCCCCCCCCCCCCTCTCCCCGTTTCCTGTCAGCCTACTGTACAGCTACTGTATCAATAAGGGCAGAAAAAGACCCAAAAATATATATGAAATAAAAAAATTAAACGAGATTCTACAAATGTCTTCAAAATCCTAACAGTTCCCTGAAAACCTCTGTTGCTATATCAGTGGTGCTCCAACTTGACAACAACGACCCCCAAAATGATATGTATTTGGTGCAGACCCCCCCCCCCCCCCCCCCCCCATCTCAAAACAGTTTGTTCCAGGGAGGGGCCCCCAGAAGCACCTTTTCAGACTCCACCTAAACACCTAAACCCTTAGCACTACAGAAAAATCAATGACCATACATGAAGCTAGTTAGCGTTTTTAGGTTTTTAGAACTTTGATTATATTGTGTTTTTTCTAGATAGATATCCATTTGCAATTGTTATATTGTTGATGATGTACTGACACATTATCTTGTTTATTATTGTGATGTTATCTGCTTATTGTAAGTCGCTTTGGATTAAAAGCGTCTGCTAAATGCCTAAACTGTAAACTGTAAGCAAAGATTTTTGTTAAAAATGTTTGCTTTGAAATTGTTATCCTCTTTTCCAAAAATAGCAGCTGTAAATTAAACGCACAAGGTCATGATCAAACACATATTTCCAATCTTTTTGAGGGGTTTACATGCAGGCAGACAGCCAGGCAGACAGACTGACTTAAAAGACCCCTTCCCTGTCTCTCGTATGGTTTAAATCCTTAAAAAGTCATATTTGACTTTGTTGAATGTCACATATTTTTCTCTGCTCTACTTCAATATTTTCTTCCTCAACGTCATTCTCTATAAAGTATATCTGCATGGGTAACAGGAAGAGTGGGCACCTCAATGTTAAAATATTCTTTAATATAGAATATTTGGAAAATGATACTTAAGTAATGTGAAGTACAAATGATTAGAACATGCTTTAACATTCGACAGATAGGACCTAACATTTCTACAATTGCAACAAATAGCTACAAACCCTGTTATATCCAGCCATTTTGGGCATAAAACGAGAAGTTGATGGGTATATTTAAGTCTGATTAAATCATGTACTAAACAGTTTACATTACTTGAGACCAATTTCCAAATAGTTAATTTTTCTTTCCCTTTTTACATTTTGGGGCGAAAACTAGTCAATTTAACATCGAGGTGCCCACTCTTGAATCTTCCTTTGGTGCCCACTTTTCCTGTTCCCATTTTTCAACTTAGTCATCATCATTGGTTTCCATCTTCTATATGGGACACGTCTACATGCTGGACTTGTGGACCTGGCTAATTCATTTACCTGACAAGTTTAACACACAACACAGCAATAATGACTGTCTGACCCACCTGGGAAACAATGTTAAGTTTCGCCCACACAGAAAAACTAGACCAAAAAATGAATTTAAACAAATACGTATCATGTACTAACCAGAACCCCCTTGAAAGCCAATACAACTTGCAATAAGTTAATATTCCGTTCCAGGAAGTAGTCGCCACCGACCCCCACTCACACACACACACACACACACACACACACACACACACACTGTAAAATGACATGCATTAATTCAAACACTCACCGTCTCCTCTCCGTCTATGTCTATTTTGAACGTCTGCTGCTGCAGTGTTTTCAGTGTGATCTGCATCATTGCTCTCGGTGTGGAGTTGCTCTCGGCCTCTCTGGTCCCTTCAAAACACAAGTTGAAGTGTGGTTGTTTTCACTGCTTCATGGTGAGCTGCTGCTGACAACCAACCGCCATTGTGCTTGTTTTGATTTCTTCTTCTCTTCTCTCTCTCTCTCTCTCTCTCTCTCTCTCTCTGTCTCTCTCTCGCTCGACTCGCTGTCTCTCTTTCTACGAGGAGGAAATGGTTGGGTGACAATGGCGACCTCTACTGGTTGTTTATTTCCAAGACTCGAGAATCAAGACTGTTTTATTGTTGTATTTGGTACAAAGGCAGCATAATGTGCTACAGTCTAACATGATAGTATATTGAAGCTAAAAATATATTAGATAATGATAATAAAATTATAATAACCAGAAAGGTGCAATACTGGGAAATTGCAAGTGTGGTTGTCACTTGAAGTTTGACCGATCCTGTCTGATTATGTTGTCAAAAATCTGATATTATGTTGTCAGAAATCAGAAAAGGTTACAGAAAAAGTCCATTGAACTCAATGGACTTTTGGGGTTACAGAAAAAGGGTTAGTCTAGATGAAATAATAAAGCTGGACGATAAAAAATAGTCTGGTTACCACAATAGGCAACCTCACTAATAATACAATGAATGTGTGAGACACATGATGAGTAGAATGTTCTTTCTGAGGACCAATATGTGAAGAAAATGAGTGAAGTCGTCCTGTGAGTCAAGAACAGGGGTCATCGCCATGTTGCCTTGTGGTGGACAATTTCGTCAAAATTCAATTTGACAAAGAGATAGCCCTGAATGACCATAACAGGTCTGTAACTCTGAGAGTGTACAAATAACCAAATGGACAATTATGGGTCCATTTGGTTACATTTGTACACTCTCAGAGTTATGAGGGTCCTTGCAAATAAAACATTTGAGAACCACTAATACTAGTGCAGTAGAGTCCTGGTAAATCAGTTTCATATATATTCTAAAGAAAACCTGGAAACTTGACATTCAGTAATTGGGAATGATTAAAAGAAAAACTGAAAATGTGCCATGGATAAAGTCAAGTCTTTGCCACGGACACATTTTTCCGTGTACAGACATATTGATGACCCCTTGTCAAGAACAAATGACTCAACGAACAAAACAAAAGGCTCAATCATGTTCTCATGTCAAAACTTCTCTAATCAAACTAAGCTAACCTTTTAAACCAGCGGTTCTCAACCTATTCTGGATCAGGGCCCACTTGAAAATCTCAAAAGCGTAACGGTTCGTGGCCCACGTACCCATCATTCTGACCACCTATCGGCTGCCGTGTTAAATGGTCAGAGGTGACTGGGCCACATGCATTTTCAGAACATGTTTTATTTCAATGATCGATCAATATGTGTGTGTTAACTTCCAGTTTGAATCAAGGGAAGTAACATAGTTCATTTTTAGCAACATCTAGACTAGTCCGATATCTTAATAGCAATGAAAACTAACTTTTTCAAGATTTCAAAATTTCATTTATTTCTATAGTTCTTTTTTCTCTCTCTCTCTCTTTTTATATAATGTCGTTTTTGCGGTGCTAAACGCTCCTACATCTGTCTTTGTCGGTTTGTCATGTGTCTGTCCGGAATGTCATTGGTCAATTGGTGTCTGTTTGTAGGGCCAGCCAGGGCAGGATCACATTGGCCAAGCTTCGCTGGACACTTAATGAAATGAACTCATAAATAGCACCGCTCACTTTACACTGGGTGTGTTTTTCTTTTGTACATAATTTTGTATTCTCATTAGAATCTAGCGTTTCACCAATTATTTGGCCTCAAGGCCCCCGGCCCCGGCCCACAGGTTGAGAACCACAGTGTTTTATACCTTGGCCTCGGGTTAGTCTCTTCCTACATCCTCTGCAGGCTCCTTGGTGCGTCTCAGTGTGACTGGCATCATCCACAGCCGTGTGTTCAGGAGGCTTCAGTGATTTGTGTCTGACAGGCTGCCAGCCCCAGCAGCTCTGACTCTGTCAAGTGTAAGAGATAATGCGCTTGGAGCTCAATAAGGTGACACTCTGCTCTTCGTCCTTTACTTGCTGTGTCTGTGGTTGCTTCTTCTATCCCTGTCTTTATCCGTCACCTTGCACTGCCGCTCTCTACACAGCTCTCTTCCTCTACCACCCCTTCTTTTCATCTCTCCATCCATCCATCCCTCCCTCCCACACGCTCCCTTGCAGGGTCATTAAAGAGGGGGCAGCGGTGTCTTCACTTGCCTTGGCTTGCACTCACTCATCAGGCATTCAGCGTGCTTCTCCTGCACTCATATGTCCTCCTATCCCCTCTCCTCCCTCCGTGGCTACTCCTCCTTGCCTCTGTCTCCAGGGGTCGTCGGGCTGCCGTCGGCCCCTCTGAAGTGGAGAGCCATGGAGATTACCGGCTGATCCCAGGAGACACGGAGATATTTTTAAAAGATGATGTTAGACCTGTGAAATAAGTCGTCGTGCCCCCAGTCCCCCATATAGGCAGCAAAGGAACGTCAAAAACCAGAGAGAGAGAGAGAGAGAGAGACCTTGAATATGAAGTGTTCATATTGATGAAAAGGACTTGTCAACAGCATAATAGACTTTGAAACGTGTTTCACAACCCTTGTCAGAAGTCTGGGCCCCACATAGTCTCTAATGTTTGTATCCTGTTATCTGAATCGGTTTCCTCTTTTCTCTGTAATTATGATGAATTTTGACACAGCAAAACCTCAGGATCTTGTACGAAAAAACTATTTCACCCTTTACAGCAATGTGACGATAAACTTTAACTTCAACAGCATATGAACACAATTTGTATTTTGTACATGTGTTGGTTGGGGTGTCAAATTTGCATGTGCACATGCCACACACGCATGCACACACATTTTGTGATCATACATTTGATATGTTGTAATGAGGGGGTTATGAGTGAGCTACTGTACTATCTGACACTCAGTACCACAAAAAGAAAAATATACTACAGCCGTGTTCTATTAAAAAAATAAGTTCTACAGTATAATTAAGCACCCTACACTAGGCTACTGATTAACTCATGGCCAGTTTTCTTAAGATATGTGTTAGTTAGACGATATATTCCTTTCTACTACAACACGGTGAGAGAAATAAGTGAATTGAAGTCGAACATGCTTTTGAACTGCCTTTAATAGTGAATGTCAGACCTTTGTCTCTGAACCTGGCGCACATCTCCAAGGCCTGTGGATAGAACGGACGTGTCTGATGCAAACATCGCCGAGCTTTGTCACCGTTCCTTTTGAAGACGACTGCTTGTCACATCTTTTTATCTGTGCCCAAGGTGAAGCGACTACTCAATGGCCTCTAATGTCACACCTCTTTTGTCCCAGCCTGCCCGGAGGGACGCTCGGCACAATACGGAAGCCGTGTATGATGAAGACATCCGATTAAATTGCAGATACTGTATGCCGGAAGTATACCTGAAGGAAGGTCACGTTTAACTACTTTCAACCTTGAGCATGTATTATGCATTACAGGCGAAGATGTTCCTCGACTTTCCCCTTGAGAATAGACACATTGTTAACACTGGTAGGTTATCACGGTTTCCCTACAGCATAATTATGCCACTCTGTCAAGTTAAGTTATACATTATTGATCCCCATGGGTACATGTAGGGTACATTTGTCATCTGCATTGAACCCATCCCATACAGCAGTGGTTCTCAAAGTGGATTCCAGGGACTCTGTGGGTTCCTTTATGGGGGTCTAAATTGACCCATACAAGTCTGTAACTCTGACAGTGTACAAATGGAACCAAATGAACCCTAACGGGTTCATTTGGTTCCATTTGTACACTGTCAGAGAGTTAAGGGGAGACCTTGAAAGGTGAAAGTTTGAGAAACACTGGAGCAGTGGGCAGCTAGCCTAGCTGAGCTAGACATCCCAGCCATGTTAAAACAAGGTAGGTAGCTAGATGCATTAGTATCTAGGCTGGCCTCAGGCTAGTGGGCAGCCACCAAGCTTGGCAGCCAGTGGCCAGCTCCAACTCAAAGACCAAGCACGTGCACACATAGACATCAAAGGGGGCTTGAGCCCCTGCTCTTTTATCCTGTCTGCTATTTTCACCAAAAGGCCCTTGCCTTTCTAACATTCTCTGCACGTCCCTGTCAAAGCACTGCCTTGCTCAAAGGCCCTGGCAGAAGGATGCATGTGTTTTGTGTGACAGGAAACCGGAGCACCTGGCGAAGACCATTAGGTCAAAATGGTATATTTTCTCATGTAATCTACTGTTATTCTTTATCCTGCAACTGTCTTTAACCCTTGCAGAGCAAGCAACCTCCACAATGAAAGGCTGTTTTGAGACTTCAAGACTGGTGGTGATTCACCCAAAACACTATCTTCTGCATAGTTAGCCTTCACTTTACCATTGATCTTGCTTGAGTCTTGAAAATTATAGTGGGCTGTTAAATGATATATGGCTGTCTAGATATGCAATCCTCATTTGTTCAGGAAATTAATGATTATAAGTAATGTATTTAACAACAATTTAACTAGGGTGTTGGCTACCATGTGATGTTGTATGGAAAACATGTCAGCTTCAATCCCTAGCTCATACTAACTGTATTATATCAAAGCATACATTGCCATGAGAAGAGAAAGCACACAATTCAACTGTTATCTGATAACTTTATTATCAAGTTAAAAAAGACAATGAATTACAATATTTACATAATATCCAGAGATAAATGGAATAAAATTGTAAACAATCATTCTAGGCAACATCACAACCCATCATCAGGTAATCGGATTTGTATATTGGAAGAAAGGCAAGATGGAGAAAATCTAGGACTCAAACTATGGAGAGAACAGTCTGAAAAAAAAAAAAAAAAAAAAAAACTAAACATATATACAAGTATCCAGTGTGTTGTCAGCAGGGGCTAAATTGCAGGCAAATTGGGATTCAAGAATAATACAGAGTTTATCTCCCTTATGGAAATATGAGACTGTACACAGTGAGTTGTTTTAGAGTTAATCTTCTGTTAACCAGCGTTACTACCCGCAATGTCCCAATTTACCCCCTGGTTTTGAGTGGGGCTTGAGAGCCTCCGCACAAGCTCCCACCGCAAAGCTTATTCCCATAACGGTTTTTCGAACGGTTTAATATAACTTTCAAAAAGCTTACATGGTAGACATGTAGAGAGAAACAAAACAAAACAAAACTAAAAAAGGGGGTGAGGATTTAAGAGTTTCAGAACAAACTCAGCCTGTGTTTCTGAGGTACTGAGGCCGAGGAGGGAGGGAGGGAGGGAGGGGTGGTAGTTGGGAGAGGGCAGCTACATTCCCACCTGTTAGCGTCCCGTCTCTGACACACTGGGATCAACGTGAGGATTAACACCCCGGGACGACTTTAGCTTGTTAGCCGGGCTGACCACAGATGAATGGACTGCTTTCTTCTCTGTTACTCGGAGTGGCAAGGGTACCTTGTGGGGGTTTAGATACTGGGGGTTTCTGGCTTTTGGAGGGAACTGGTCGGCCTCTCCAAAACTGTGAGTTTGTTGGTTTAGCGGTAAACCAGGTAGCGAGTGACCAAAAGCGAGTGACACTCTCGAAGGCGCAGGTTTTCGTTGAAAAGGAGACAGAAATGGATAATAAATAAAATAAAATCACGTATAAATAGTGCCAGTTTAATCCCTTTGAACCTGGCGTCCCTACAATTGTGTCTCTGCTACTTTCGCAGTTTAAAAATGTATATTATTTGCTTCCAGCCATTTTGCAAGGTGGGGGCTATGGCCATTTGGGGGGCCTTGACTCGGAAACGGCGAACCCCTGCCCTAGGGAACCTGTCGTTTTCTTTATCTTTCTTGCTGTTCTTTCCCCCGTTCACAATAAAAGCCCCATGATGTCATTGATAAGTAAGGAACTATGTGTGTTAATATAGAACAACCTGCCCAGTTCCAATACAGTACAACAAAGAGGAGATAGGAGATCATTTGTAACCAGACATTGTACAACAGCATAATAACATTGGATGGGGGGCTAAAAAAGCCACCCAAGGGTAATCTATTATCTTTTGATTTATTTACTTTTTTGTTTATCATGAGAACAACACCTAAAGGAAAAAAGGGTTAAAGTATTCTTTCTGAAACACCACAGTTCAAACACTTGACAAGTAGTTTTTGTTTTCTATACATGGCTGCAAACATGCAGTTGATATCAGGGTTCCTACCCGCAGAATTAACAAAAAACTCTGCTTCTAAAAATTCCATGGTTCCCATTTCCATCAATGGTTCATTGCTCAGGAAAGAAAATCACAGCAAACGTCGCCAGCTCGCTAGACATTTTGGTAACAAGAACACAAATCCCTTCGTGTTCTCTTCGTGTACACATTGTCACTCCCAGGTCGTAACATGCGGTGGTGAGTTGGGACAAGATATACTGTCGCGTTCAGACGTTTGTTTGACGCGCCAGGCTCCCCCGCCACGTCACGTCGCGCTTCGACATTCAGGGTAGTCACGTGACTGACAAAGGAATGGACGTGCGTAGTAAAAATCAATTAAAACCAGACAGGCTTGTCGGCAGAAGCAGACTTGAGCCCCGCGAGTGCCCGCGTCGAGTGGTGCGATGTCTGCTTACTGCCGACTTGGTGCCGTTCCGAGTTGCATATACGACTTACTCTGAATCGTAATTGGTCAGAAGGTATCCAATGTACCACCGTAGTACGACCCGGCTGTGAGGATGTGTCTCTGCAACTTTGACTGCTCATAGTAGTTACTAGTAACCATTAATCGTTTCAGACTGTTAAAATGTTGCTTAACTGTTCTCATTGGAATTTGAAACTAAAAGTTGAATTAATTGCTATTTCATTTCTAATAAGGCTTTGGGGTATTAAAGCAGCAACTTCCAACAAAATACAATCTCTGCCTTATTCGTCAATAACATAAAAAAAAAAACAACAACAACACAGCTTTTTGTTTAAAAAGAAGAAGCACACAAACGCAGGCTCTGACAGTTGTCTCAACACAAAGCAATATAATATTATAGCCTCGCATTTGAGGTTTGGGGGAAACAACAATGTATACACCTTAAAATAATTATTCAATCTTCACATTACGGCCCTCAACTACACACACTCCCATTAGCATACATTAGCATACATGTATGTGCAAACAAATGCTGTCCGAAATGTCTTTTTAGCCACTTTCACCCTGGTGGCCCTATTTGGGGAATTTTCCAAAACTGTCCCCAAAAAGACTCCAAAACATTTCAAAAATAGATAGGGTTGTATATAGGCTATTTTTGAGTTTTGAACAGGGCTTAAGCAGTTGACGAGGAAAAAGACCACACGTATTTAACTACTAAACGAGTTGTGTTCCAGGTTAATACTTGTTGTTACCGCGTATGACTCAGCTCAGCCGTACAGCTATGACACGTTAGCACACCTGCTGAGCTGGTGTCCTGGAATACAATCACAATATACAGTTTGGGGCAGAAAATTCAACGCAACATAGTCCCTTCATTATGTTATTATTAGCCACAACAAACAAACAAACAAACAACGTAACGTAATGTTGGAGTGGACATGGGAGACGAAGGCTGAAGACTTTTTATGAAGTACATCAAGGGAATTATGATGTAGACTGGGGGGTTGGGGGGGGGGGGGGGTGTCCTACAAATCAATGAAAAAAATCATAATCATGTGTATAACTAGGATAAATAAGGTGCAACTATTCCTCAAGGAATACTTCTACTCAATTACTGTAATACTAGGCTAAAAAAAAAAAAGTCTTTCAACTTTTTTGATTTTAAATAAACAACAAACGGTAGCACAGCGGGGATGCTTTTTTATACCAAATTAGTTCCTTTTAGGTAAAAGGTGAAAGGTAAAAGGTGCTTAAAAACAGTGAATTCTTAAAATTTTGATTCGGGAAGATGTTTTTATTAAACATCTCTGTAGGTTTATATGGGAGGGAGGATTCACTGTAGTTTTTGACCAAAATGTCAGCACTAAGAGATCTGTCTACTATTGGTTACCAATATATTAAGATCTGTTCTAGGGGACTGCCCATTTTAAAATGAGTACTGTAGGATGCAGTACAACTTAATACTTCTAATGTGTAACTCGCGTAATCTAATAATATGTCCACACAAGAGAATTCACTTCAGTTTTCCTCTTCTTTCGTTTTTTTTTTTGCATCGTAATTTCCTTTAGCATCCTACTTTGATACCCAAACTCGGTATTGTTCCTATCAAATATTTAGGATTTTCTAGCGCAATATCATGTCAGGCAACGATTCTCTTCAACCAAACTGTTGATCGTTTTTGGTCTCAAGCAATTCTTTGTCTTCCACAAACAGGTTTTGACTTCTCTGTGACAGGTCAGTAGGACTGATGCTTGATAGATCCATGACAGACGGGCCTCCTACGGGTGTTTCTGGGGTGCTGCTGGTGTCCATAATGGTCCTACAAGAGGAAACAGTCCAAAAAGTAAACGTCTACATCAGCGTAACAACAAGAGATGAAGTAAAAAAAGAAGATTGCGGTTGTGATAGGCACTAGGCAGTCAAAATGTGTGGCAACTGATGCCTAGTGCTTTAGCATACCATAATGAGAATAATTAGCATCCTTATTGCTATACTAGGTAACCACACATAACAAGAGTTCGCCACGCAAAAGTAGTGAACATGTTTTGAGCTTGTAAATTGGCTATTTTCTTTACTTTCATAAATAAATAAAAACAATTTCGACAGGACACCACGTTGAGAGTGGTTAAGTCTGTCTGGGTTTTATAGATATTTAACCAATGGAAAAAAAAACTTTTGGAATTGGAACAGAGGATACTTTTTTTTCTTCCTGCAACAATATAATATAAAATATATGAAATGTTTTCATATATTCTAGCAGCTATTGGAAATAGCAGCAAGCTCACAACGCAAACTTATAGATTTGCCATTTCCACTATCAATGTTATTCTTTAAGTAAAAAGTTGTCAAATATGTCAGTAATTTCTTTGTATATTTAGGCTATGTGCCATATCTGCCAGTTCAAAGTTAATCGCAATTATTTGAGTGGCAATTAATCGTCATGTAAAATGTTATAATCGTGACAGCCCTGGTTGAGAGACACACAAGGTTTTATAAAAGTAGAATACTTACATGCCATGTCGCAGGACATGCCGCTCCCACTCGGTGCTGTTGGTAAAGCAGCGACCACAGAACTCACAGGGTAGACGCTTCTCCACGCCGCTCAGCCCGTTGGGGGTGCTGCTGGTAGGAGCTGCAAAGGCTTCTGGGAAAGAAGAGTAGAAGTCAATACGAGGATCATAATTAATAACAACGATGATCTATTATCCGTTCCTCTCATTCATTTCTCTTCAGAGCTCTCACCAGATACAGTGAGAAGCGTAACCCTAGTGGTTACGCTTCTCACTAATGCCACTAATATGGAATGCGCCAATAATTTCCTATTTATTATAAAATAGTCAATTGTGCCAATTTGGCAAAAGGGGGAATAAACGTGCCATTGTATCTTGAATCAATGAATTCATGTAAATAAAAGGTTTGTAAAAAATAACCTTATTTTCCCTGGTTCCTCACAAGCACATTTTAGGAGTGCAACAAAATAAATTGTTTGCAAAATGTGGCAACCGATATTCAGTTTTGAATTCCGATTCCGAACTACATTGTCTTTGTTACTTTGCAGTCTTTTGGCAGTGATAGTGGTTATCTATTTTCAAAATGAAGGATTCACAAGCTTTCTGACACTGAAACAATGTTTCTGAACACATCAGAGAGCAATTTATTTGAAAGTGGGACACAAGATAAAGATTATTCCTCCCCGTGCTAACGTTGGCAGCTGTCAATGCTCTGGAATCCTACTTTGAAAAGAAAAGTATCCGCGCACCATCTTAAAAGCACCCTAAATAACTATCAATTCGGAACACTCTGAACTATTTCATCATTCATCAAGTCATTTACTTTACATGACAAAGTATAAATCGGGCTTAAAGGGGAACACCTCTCATTTTCAACATTGAACTATGGCATTAAATTAATATACCTTGGAGTTGTTGTGTGGAAATACGAAAAAAGTCCTAGAACTGGAGGATTAATTGTGGGGTTTGGCTTTGGCTTGCAACATACACTTTGACGATGTCATCAAGGTATATTAATGACATAGTTCAATGTTGAAAATGAGTGGTATTCCCCGTTAACTGGTAAATCAGACTAACCACTTTTCGATTTCAATTAGATTTTTTGTAGTTGATTCATTGATATACATATAAGTAAGCCTTGCCGAGCCATGAGGCCCATTGGGCAGGAGCCTATATCTCCTGTTTCTGTAGCGTGAGTCTGCTTGATGTACACGTACACCCCCTGGACATGATGCTAGTATGTATGTAACATCCTTGATGCTGGGCAGAGTGCCAATCCTTGGTATGACCCAGCCGGGATCGAACCACAACCTCCCAGTCTCAGGGTGGACACTCTAACCATGAGGCCACTGAGCTGTTAGAACCTTTAACGTTAACATTTGATATTTTTGACATTGATATACATGTACATACAAAAATCCATCAAATGATATAAAAAGTGTGCTTCCCAATGATAGAATAATAGCTAACAAAATAGTGGATAGTTGCCAGCCTATAATATTCAACGGTGGTTCATGGGTGTTCATCTTGGGAGCGTGTCGATATTGCGAGGTAACATTCGTCCGACGTCCCACTAGTTCGACGCTGGTGAATGCTAACCTGGTGAAATGCTAAACTGCCGACGCTGGTGAATGCTAACCTGGTGAAATGCTAACCTGGTGAATGCTACTATGCCTAAACCTAGCACCTAACCCTAACCCAGTGGTTCTCAAAGTGGATTCCAGGGACTCTGTGGGTTCCTTTAGGGACGCCTAAATTGACCCATACAAGTCTGTAACTCTGGCAGTGTACAAATGGAACCAAATGAACCCGTCAGTACACTGTCAGAGTTAAGGGGAGACCTTGAAATTTTGAAAGTTTGAGAAACACTGCCCTAACCCTTAGTCGAACTAATGGGACGTAGAAATATGGAGGTTTTACCGAGCGTCTTACCTTGTGGGGCCGGTTTCTCCGCCTCCGCGTCCTCGGCTTGCAGATGCTCTTCCTCCTCCTCTTCCTCCTCTTTAATGGCTCCCTCCAGGAGGTCCATGTCCCTCCGCTCCTCCACCTCACTGTCCATCATGTCCATGCCTTCGTCCTCTTCCTCTGCAGCCGCTGCTCCCCCGTCGTCCATCATTAAGCCTGCCTTGTCCTCCTCCTCCTCCTCTTCTTCCTCCACCTCCTCTTCCTCCTCTTCCTCCTCCTCCTCTTCCTCACTGCTCCCTCGTCCCTTCATCATCTCCAGCTGGTCCAGGTTGACGCGGCCCATCAGCTCAAAGTTTCGGATAACCTGAGGAAATACAGGAATAGAGCGATCAATCAAAAGATCAAGCAAGTAATCGTCAACAATCATCAAGTAATCGTCAAGCAATTGACCGATCAATCAATTAATCAATTGTAGCATCTCTCTTTTTTTAAGATTTGTTTTTGGTTTTAAATGGCAAGATCCGCTCCCTCCCACTTATTCACATCGGATAAGAGAAGTTATGCAGTTCATTAAGTTGGAGAGAATTAGATATTCCTTTCGGGGATCCATTGATAAATTTGACATAGCCTGGCAACCTTTCCTGTCATTTATAGAGAGCATGGAGGTAGAAACTGTAGCTGCAACATAGTGCAATTTTATTTTCTTATTTTTTTACTTTTGTTTTCCTTTCTTTTTCTTGTCTTTGTCTGTGTTTTTTCTTTTCTTGTTACAGGTCTGAGGGGTGGGTGGGTGGGGATTTGTGTGTTCATGTTTGTTGTTTGCATAAAAAGAAATAATAATAAAAAGACCTTTATAAAAAAAACAAATGTTTTTGGGGCTTTTTATGCCTTTATTCGATAGGACAGTACACTGACAGGAAATGGGGGCCGAGATGGGGAGTGACATGCGGCAAAGGTCGTCCGGATAGGGAATCGAACTGGCGACGCCGTCAGGCATCAATGCCTATGTGGCAATGCCTTATGTGGTATGCGCCTGGACCAGTAGGCCAGCGGGTGCCCCAATTGTGGCATATCTCTGCTTTAACAGTTGAAATAATGACAATATAGAAATGCAGTCATTTCTCCGAACCAAGATTCTAGAGGTTGCAAATGAATTCAGTCGATGAGTATATCAGTAGAGGAGTTAAGACTTTAAATTGCATGATGAATGGGAAGCTAACAGTCATTCTCAAAGGTGTTTTCCCTCAAAATATGACGGAAGCAAAGAAGGATGTGGTGACAGGACTTCAGAGCGATGGCACTTTCAAAGAGCACAAACACTTCTCTCTTCTTCTGAGCTTCTGCTTCCTTCCTCAGTGTTAGAGATCTATTGTCTGCAATCTTCTTGTACTTCTTCCACTCCTACTGTAGCTTGCTACAATCAATAGACCCTGTCCATCAACAACTCATCTTCGGTTGTTTGATGAGCGCCAGTTACTCGCTCCCATTAAAACAGCAACGCTTGCAAAACCCATATCAACTGGCAAGAACATTTGTACTGCAACCGAAGCATATTTCAGAATGATTTCAATAGCAAATGTAAAAGTAAGCTAATGCCTTGAAAATTGTGTCTGTCAAAGAAACGGAATTGTACAGACTGTATGTATACAGTACACATACCGTATATACTGTGTGTGTGTGTGTGTGTGTGTGTGTGTGTGTGTGTATGTGTGTGTGTGTGTGTGTGTGTGTGTATGTGTGTGTGTGTGTGTGTGTGTGTGTGTGTGTGTGTGTGTGTGTGTGTGTGTGTGTGTGTGTGTGTGTGTGTGTGTGTGTGTGTGTGTGTTCATTCCACTCCCCAGATCTCACCGTTCCCCTTTCCCTTATAAAGACTGTCAGATCACACCTGCAAATTCCAATCTAGGCATTTTTGCAGACACTCTTAACCAGAGCGACTTACAATAAGCAAGGCAAACACATACATCAAATGCAGAGAGACAGTGCAGTGCCTCAGTAAACTATAGCATCACAGGTGAACCAAGAACCTAGCATCAGCCTAAAGTAAACAGTATACTATCAAATGTAATAATCTGCTCAACCTGAAACTATAGGATACCAGGTCAACAAGGAACCTAGCATCTGTCTAAATCAGGGGTTTTCCCCGAAACAGTATGCCTCCTTTGCCCGGAGAAGTTATCAAATGCAGTGCTGGTGCCAAGTAATGTGATTTACTCAATAAAAAACAAATTCATTCAGATGTTGTCATCTTTTTATAATAATTAATAACAAAAAGTGTATGATGTTTGATAAAATATGCTAAAGGTAATAGTAAAATATGCCATAAACGAATGAATAAAATATATATATTTATAGGGCTGCCCTGAGCCAAAAAGTTTGGGAACCCCATGTCTAAATAAAATGCTATCCAAATGACATTTTAACCTTTGCATAGATGTCTGCACGGTAGTCAAGACTACTGTAGGTCAAGTGCTAGGGTAACCCTAACCCTAAGGTCTGAAGAGGCGAGTCTTCATTCAATTCACTCATTTTCCCAGAGATGTCGAGTCCCTCTTCCACACTATTTCCAGACATTCCAGGTCCCGCCCCTGAACTATAATCAAAACGAGTCCGTTTCCTCCAAATTTCCAGACATTCACCCCCCCCCCCCCCCCCCCGACTCACAGAATGTCCAGTTTCCACATTCCTCCACCCAAGACCTGCAGAAAGTCAGCTCTCTCTGTCCAAGTTCACAAAAGAACCAGGACTCTCATTACCTTCAGTCACGTACACACATAGACATCAAAGCTGGCTTGAGCCCCTGCCCTTTCATCCGTCTGTAAAAAGGTCCCTCTCCAGACCATGAATGCAGTTTTTTACTATGGTGAATGACATGCAAATGCCCCCTTTCCATGCCATACCTTGAGACAGCATTCAAGATAATTGCCTTTTCCAAACTCTCCTGAACTTGAATGCAGCATCTTATGTTGAAAGTAATTTGAAAGAATATTGGAAATATCGGAAATAGACAACCTCCAAGCTCAAGACGCGTTGCAGCGCGACGCGTTGTGAGCTTGGAGGTCTGCTATTCTCCACCAAAAGGCCCTTTTAGAAATTTCAGCCCCTGCCTCTCTAAAACAGTCTCTGCACGTCCCTGATTACCTTCCTGGTGTGACGATTCCAAACGACTTCACTGTATCTTTTGGTGCTTTTCCAACGCACACCGTACTGTAGTCCTAGCCACGCTTGTGTCACGGCCCTACCCTCCTAGTTTTGCCAGGTACTAACGTGTACGTTTTTTAGTAAAGTCCAAGTTCAGGCTTTTACAAACATCTGTATGTACAAACACCTTTTCCAATGCGTATCTCATGATATGAAATGCTCACTACAGTATGAACAACTCCACTCATACTGTAAGAGCTTATGGGAGTTACTGCTCGTAGTTTCTACTGACTGCATAGCAGTGGGCCTGATTTAACTGGTGCCACTAAAAAAATTGCCCATTCATTTTTCCCATAGAGATTTACAAAAATATCAATTCTTTTAAGCCTAATTTCTGTCTGAAAGATGTAAGAAGCTGCTGTCACACGAGACACATGGAATTACACATTATAGAATTTCAAGATAAGTAGTATAAGTAGATGTCTATTGCCTCATTCTCTATTCTCAGCATGAAGCCTTTTTTATAGCACTCAGCTAAAGCAATTATTTAACCACTCAAGTCCCTCAGGGCTCTATGCTAGCGTCTTTACTATTCTCTCTCTACATTAAATGTCTACGCTGAAAATAGCCGATCTACAAGCTTGTATATCGGCTATTTTCTGCAAAAGTTGGCTGGGGTTCAAGTGGTTAATGAGATACATCCTACTGTATCAGACAGCTGATTAAAAAAAAGTGTTTATGCCAGTTATTATACACACAAATTATAATTTGTATGCAACCGTATGAATTTCAAATTTCAAACCCACAGGACAAGCATGAAAATAAATTCGCAATTACACCGGTAATTCTCTGCATAAAGTATGCAGGGAGAAAACTGTAGCTTTTTCCTTTCTTTCATTAAAAACAGCGGGCACACCCGCTTTAAGTATAATGTATACTTCAACCTTCCTGAAAATGTCGGATGCCCTCTCCTAGCGTCTCCTGCATTATCTCCATTAAGGGGATTGCGGGAGATGGAACGCATTCTCTTTCCGGATGTGTTCAGAATTGATGAGCCCTGAGCAGTGTGGTCTGTATGCAACCAGTGTATAGGCCGCCCACTGCACTCTTTTTGGAGCTGTGTGAAGCACAGGCTCCCTATACGTGGCCGTGTGGGTCTGTCTGTCTGTGTGTGTGTCTGTATGTAGCCTGAACTTCCTAAACTTCGGCACGCTACTAGTCCCACAGTTTTGCCACCACACACTCGCGCCATATGTCAAATCGACCGGCTTACTCGGGAATCGTGGGCTATTACTTTTCTAAGAGAAAGGTTCTATAGTTTAATTGATATTAATTTATTAGTGAATTAATTTTCCCCATTGACTTATAATGGGAATCGCAAAAACTCACATTCAATTATTTGTCTCTCGCAAACCATAGGGGCTAGAGTTTCAAGACTTGGAGAGGAGGTTCATAATGATTTCAAGGATTAAATAAAAAATAATTGTGTCATTTGGCCGCATGGTGGCGCCATAACACCCCACTTTACGTTTTGGCCTGTAACTCTTGAACCGTAGGTCGGAAAATTAAAAATATTTTTTCCCTGGATTCCTTGGGTCATGACGCATCTCCCCATATAGGCCACGCCCATTTGCGCCATGATAGATTTTCCGCCATCTTGAATTTTCTCCAAAACACACTTTTTGCTCCTTTTCCTACATATTTTCTTCAAATGTCACAAAAATCGGTACACATGATCCACACACACACACACACACACACACACACACACACACACACACACACACACACACACACACACACACACACACACACACACACACACACACACACACACACACACACACACACACACAGCTCCACTTCACACGGGTGTGATTTTTCCTTTTCTTTTCATCATCACCGCGCCGCAAGAAGTATGATTTGGGTTTATAGTAACTGTTAACGGCCTGTTATCTTGTCATTTGGAGCCGTGTCTGTGACCGAATCAGTCGCGTGAAATGCAACTGACGTTTTTTTTTTACACATTTTCGGGTTACAATGCCCAACAGTCAGGTCCTAAGGGACATCTCTAGAATGCATTCACTTAAAGGAGCACTTCGCCCATTTTATAGCTTATCTTCGCATTACCGTTCCTCACTAATGCTGATTGTAAGACAATTTCCGTCTACTCACTCTGTGTCTCATTGGTGGGCTGTGGACAGCTCAGAAACCTGCCTATAGCAATGATACCATCGATAGGGATTCAAAGCTAATAGAAACAACAGCCTTTCTCTTATTACAGGAAAGTTAACATGCTACCTGTATAATAAAACCCACTGTACTTACGTTAATATTTTTGTTTTTTAAATCTTGTTTGAAATGACATGTCACTGGTAGGCAGGTTTCTGAACTATCCACAGACCTTCTACCACAATGAGCACCAGTGACAATTTCTGTGAAGAGGTAGGTTGAGAATGGGTGAAGTGGTCTTTTATAAGCAATTCCCTGCCAGGCCCGATAGTCCCGAGATTATTCCAATGTCTTTCCCCGCCAGGCCCGATAGTCCCGAGAATTAAAAAAAATAATAATAATAATATTCAAAAAAAAAAATTTTCAAAATGTTTTTTTGACCCCAAAAAATGGAGTAGGCATGATAGCAATCGCGAAATTGCATGTTTAACCCCCATAGCAACCCCATCTTTCAAGCATGGCAGCCATTTTGGCAGCCATCTTTGTTAAACATAGTGGCTGTTATCTCATGAATGCCTGAACGGATTTCCATTCGGATTTTTTTGTTTGAAAGCTGTGAGCAATGTGGACACACGTGGTGCATTATCTAGGCATGGGTGTGCATGATCCGTGCACACCCAATTACATGGAAGTCTATGGAGACGAATGGCAGGTGGGAGTACGGAGGTATGTTAAAATGGCGGTCAATGTGTTAAGAAGATTTTTTTTATATTAATGCCAAAACCAGACTACAAGTCCTTTCACCTTTTTTGTACCCCCTATGCGATTCAATCGCCTGAAATGTAAATGGGTACCTGACATGTAAATGTTTGAATACCAGCGTCAAAACAACATGCCATCTAAATAACCAAATGTAGATTCATGAATACAGGAGGACCTCTTTCCCAGGTGGTTCGCCCAGATTGACAAGAGTTTTGAGGTTAGGTTTAGGCCTAATTTCTGTGAGGTTAGGGTTAAGGTTAGGTTTAAGCATAGTTTTGGTGAAGTTAAATGTTATGGTTTCAGCGCAACCTGGGCGACAAACCTGGGAAAGAGGCAATCCCGATGGGTGAACAAATTGTGGTGTGCGTACATTTCTGCTTAAATATCTGCTTATTTTTTTAAATTCAGTGAAAAGTGGAAATGAAAGTGGTTAAGTCTGTCTGTGGGTTTTATAAATATTGAACCAATGAAAAACATTGACAAAAATGATATATGATTGTCTCGCGTGGCCAGACTGTTGCCTACCACAGTTTTTAAAGGCTTCCGTCATACAGTCTGGAGCACGGAAGCTCTGATCATGATTAAAATATAAAGCGGAAGTGAAGCCTCCTCACCACTTCCGTTTCGTCTTTCCTACAGTCGCGCAAACGTATCCTAATATAAATCAAATTCATCTAAGCATATCGCCGTTGTCGGGTGGAAACCTCGTATCTCCAAGTTTCAAATTTGTATGTTCTTTCGCAAAGTAAAGCCCTGCTTCATCGTCCAAGGCTGTCGCACAAAAGTAGTGAAAACAGCAGATCTACAAGCACACCGCGAGGCGTTGCCTCATTTTTAAAATGAAAAATGCAAAACGAACGGTTTTGAACATAAAAGGTTTTCACCCGACAACGACGATATACAGCTTGCTGCTTAGCAGTAATCTTTTTTCCAGAACGGAAATGCCAGCTTCCGAGACTAGTGGAAAAGTCACGCTTTGGGACGTAGACGGCCGTCGTCGATACATTTCCAGGGGTGTACTACTCTACTGACCTTGTGCTCCAGACGGAGGTGCTCCTCGAGCTGGCTGTTCTGGCTGCTGTCGTAGTAGCACAGCTGGCACTGGTAGGGCTTGAGCTGGGCGTGCTTCTGGACGTGCTGCTGCAGCGTCTGGTCGCTGGAGCAGGTGAAGGTGCACTGGTGGCAGCGGAACACCAGGCCCTGGAGGTGGCGCGACAGCTTGGAGCGGCTCACCTCCAGCGGCGCCACGCGCTCCTCTGAGGGAGGAGAGGGGAGGGGAGGGGAGGGGGGAGAGACAGGGTTGACGTTAGGGCTGTCACGATCACGACGTTGTTGCCAGGCGGACAAATTAAACATTAGAGGCAGAAATGTTGAAAATAGCCGATCTACATGCTCACAACGCCTCGCGTTGCGAGGCGTTGTGAGCATGTAGATCGTCTATTTTCACAATAGAACAGTGTTATAGAGCATCGCAGTTTAAGCCCCACCCACGCTCACTCCGGTGTCAGAAGCGTTTTCCCCATGCATTTCATCCATAGACATATCATCAAGTATTTATTTAAACGTCTCGTTGTACCCTCGTCTTTTTTTCAGCTTGTAATTAATCGTTGCATGCAAATAATTTTGTTTATTGCCATGATTCCTCACCAGCCGGGGTGGCTTTGTCAGAGGCTTAAAAGACGTTTAAATAAATACTTGATGATATGTCTATGGATGAAATGCATGGGGAAAACGCTTCCGACACCAGAGTGAGGGCGGGCGGGGCTTAAACTGCGATGCTCTATACAAAATGTAATGCCTCAACTCTTAGCGCTCGTCAGGGTTGTGTAGAACTGGAGGATTGATTGTGGCGTCATGTGATCAGTGACATCATGAACGTGTACTCTGCAAGCCAAAGAGTACACAGTAAGAGATGTCACTGATCACATGACCCCACAATCAATCCTCCAGTTCTAGGAACACAGAAGGGGGGACTTTGTGTGTGTGTGTGTGTGTGTGTGTGTGTGTGTGTGTGTGTGTGTGTGTGTGTGTGTGTGTGTGTGTGTGTGTGTGTGTGTGTGTGTGTGTGTGTGTGGTGTTACCTCTGTGCAGGACGATGTGGTCGATCATATTGCTCTTGTGTTGGGTGTGGTAGAGGCAGAGGGGACAGCGCAGGTCTTTCGGGGCCTCCTCTGGGACGCTGGTGTTGTGGCCCGCCTCCACGTGCATGGTGAACGTGTTCCTGACGCACAGACACACATGTCATTCTTACACTACTGTAACTAAGTTGTGAATTATTCCAAACTCTCACAAGCTGATCTACAAGCTCACAACGCGTTGCATGGCGACTATCTGTGAGGTTGTAAATCCTAGGTTGAATAGGGACTCTGGGATTCATGCGTTGCAGTGTGATCGTGAGCTTGTAGACCTGCTATTTTCAGAGTGCAAACAAACATAACATTACTTGTCTTATAGTTAGTTGTACAGGATCTCTTCTCCACTAGTCCCTCCCTAAGATTTTAGTCTAGTTGTTATTTTGTTGACAAAATTGTCAATACAGTCTCAGTTTAGTCATCATAGCTTAGTCTTTATTTCGTTTTCGTCAGTGGAAAAAGGCAGTCGACGAGCATGTGCAAGTTTTAGTCTACAACAGGGGTCTTCAACAGGGGGGGCGGGACCCCTAGGGGGTCTTCAGAGTTACTAAAGGGGGTCCTCCAAATCTTCCAATCCTTTTTATATTAACTTGAACCCTAGTGTCCATATTCTGAGAAATAGCAGCGCGAGGCGTTGCTATTTTTTGACAAGAGCTTTGGTGTGAGGGGAAAAAGAGCAGACTAAGTACAGAGTGATAGGTCAAGTTTATTAAGTATCGACGGTTCACGTGGTTAAATATCTGATAACACAAATTGACATGAATCCAAAATACACTATTGATTGTGCTGTCAAACAATGAAACTATAATATGGAATCTCTGAAAAGGTTGTGGGGGTCCCTGCTTCATCTCTCTCTCAACTAATAAGGGGTCCATGGCCTGAAAATGTTGAAGACCCCTGGTCTACGAAATGAACACTGTGTGGTTGAACGGTTCTTACTTGTAGCAGGTGAAGAAGGAGCAGTCTTTGCACTTGAACAGCTTCTTGCCCCCGTGGCGGTCTCGGTAGTGGCGCCGGAGGCTCTGCATGTACCCGGAGCTGAACTCACAGAACTCACAGGTCAGTATGCCGTCCGGGCGGCCGTCAGCGCCGCCGGCCGAGGCGCTGCCGACTGCCGCTGAGCCGCCGCCGCCGCTCGCCGCCGGGCCGGAAGTCATGTGACTGCTGCGCGAGGCCAGCTGGTAGTGGTTGAGCTGCTGACGGACGTCGGCCGGCTCCAGGTACGATGGGTCTGTGACGACACAAGATGTTTGACATCAGACAGACCAGTGGTTTTCAACCCTTATCACATCAATGACCATTATTTATTCAGCGTTTGAGCCACAGACCACCGTTTGATGAGATTTAGGCCTCTCAGACCCAAGACTTGGAATATTTTGATATCGTTGGATACAATTTTGTCCACAATTCCATGCTGTATCGATGTTGGTACCATAGGACAGTGGTTCTCAACCTGTGGGTCGGGACCCCCAGACGATTAACTTAATGTGCAACATTGTTTTCTCACTCAACAGTAAACAAACAACATAAAGTTAAAGTGAATAGGGGGTTTATGCACATTTCTAAAGTGACAATTTAAGGACTTTTCAATACTTCTAAAATGACAAATTAAACATTGGCCAAATTGTCAAATATTAGTGACAGAAATTGTGAAAAGGGCAGATCTACATGCTCACAACGCCTCGCGTTGAACATGTAGATCTGCTATACACTAGAACCGTGTTATACAAAATGTAATTCCTCAACTCTTAGTGCTCGTCAGGGTGTGGGGGTCCCCCAGTTAAAATATGATTCTTTTTGGGGTCACGGCCTGAAACGGTTGAGAACCACTGCCATAGGAGAGATGACAGGCAAACGTTGACCAAAATAGACTTCTTTTAAAATTAAGTAATTCAGATGTTTAACAATACACTCTCATGAGTTAAAGATCTATAAGGGTCCATTTGGTTACCAACGCTCCATCATTTAGCTGGGGACCGCCTGGACCCCCTCAAGGACCACTGGTGGTCCCCGGACCACTGAGACAGACAGACAGTGCATGCATTCATGTCAACAATCATTATGCTACCTGAGATTCGAACTCAGGCGTCCCTGTGTGATATTTAACCATTCTGTCAAGACAGAATGCCCACAGATAGCTTAGGAGCTTCAATGCAATACTGCTTATGGACCAGTAGGTGTCCTACCAGACACCAGAGTCTAAGACCTAGGCTAGACTAATTTGGATCTTTTTCTAGACTCAGATTTACGTATATTTGCATAGAAAAATATCTAGGCCCACACGACAAAAATATCTAGGTCTAAAAAAATCCATGCCTACATAGATCCACAAAATCGGATATTTGTGTAAATATTCACTTGTTTATACGGTCACAAAAAGATCCGGTTTAGTGGCCGAAATCTCCAGATATGTGTGGCTGCAAGCCCTAATCGCACAACAAAATATGCGATTATAAAAAGATCCATATTTGTGTAGCCGGCACCTAAATCTATCAATGGAACAGTGGCGTCAGTTCAGCAAAAGCTAAGGTATGGCAACATGACTGGTGTCATCGCGCGTGTACAAGACACCAGTCATGTTGCCATACCTTAGTAACATGCATGATGAATTTATTTTAAGAAGTACATTTAATTTCTTTCCCCTTGTAGGTATGGCAGCCACGGTATGGCTGCCATACCTTGGCATACCCAATTGACGCCTCTGCAATGGAAGCGTAGGGACTCTTCCATTGATAGATCCAACCACTGCAGAATGTACTTGTTACAGTATATTGTATTACTCACACAGAAACACAAAGTGTTAGAAAAAGAATCCCTCGACACCTTTATAGCATAGAGAGAAAATACATTTGCGGCGAGTGCAAGAGCGCTTGGTGCTTCTGTCACAGGACTTGTCAAAGGGATTTCAATCAACAGGAGCTGCTCAAACAGTAATGTCCTGTAAGAACAGCACAGTGATGCAGCTGATGACAAGCTAGAGATCATTTACATCAGACATCTGCTCTGAATCTGTCTGCTATTCTTACGCACGGTGAATATGTCATGATGTCATGTTCACATAACATGAACACCAACAAAGGAAGTCTGTTCTGTTAACATCTGTGTTAATTGGTCTATTTGTAACTACATAGAATATGTACACACAGGGATTAGGAATGATGATAGTGATGATGCGGAATGATGCGTATACCACATAGGCATTGCTACATAGGCATTGATGCCTGACGGCGTCGCCGGTTCGATTCCCGATCCGGACGACCTTTGCCGCATGTCACTCCCCGTCTCTCCCCCCATTTCCTGTCAGTCTACTGTCCTATCCAATAAAGGCATAAAAGCCCAAAAACAAATCTTTAAAAAAAAGCAGTGGTTCTCAGAATTGAGAACAGGGGTCCTTGAGGGGGTTCCAGGTGGTTCCCAGCTAAATGAGCTAAAATGGCATCAAATAGCATCTTGAATTTATTTTAGACATTTTGAATGAGTTTTTTAACAATTTAACAGCACAAATATTGTAAGGGGGTCCATCCATGGCACAAAATACTTAGTTTCACATGGTTGGTCCGAGGCCAAATACATATTAAGTTGGGGGTCCTTGACATGAAAATGTTTGAGGACGACTGCAACACAGAACTCTTTGCAGGATTACTGGGGGCCCTGTCCAGTCATCTGAGTTTTAGTCATCTGAAAAGTTTTAATTTTAATCAAGTTTTAGTCGACTAAATCTACAGTTGATTTTGTCACCCAAAATGTATTTTGGTGGGCCTTGAGGAGTGAGGACATCTTATAAAGGCAGACTTGGTTGCGTGTTGAAAAAAGACGTTCAACAAGCTCACACACGTTGTGAGCTCATAGATATAGATCTGCTATTTTCAGAGCGCAAATGACTTGGTTGTCTTTTTGTTTTAATCGACAAAATGAACACTGCTGTCTGCCACCCCCCCGCTCTCCCTTTCTACACAGTCTATAATATCAGTGAACAAGCTCCTCTTCTTGTCCCAGTTTGAGCCTCAACCACATCAATAAATAAAGCCCAGCGATGCTAATAGAAAGTCTATCCATGTGAAAAATGCCCCATTCAGCACTGGAAGAGCACGAGGAGGTGGCCAAGAGAGAAAATCCCTACACTTTCTCTTTTGACTTGTTTAAAATGCTTGTGATCCAGCTTTTTTTTTCTCCCCTCACTTTTTGCATAAGGGGCAGATTCTCGTATGAATCAAACAATGCCACAGTTTGATTCATGCTAGCAATACTTTCTCCATTTTCCAGAGGTCTCATGCAGTATGGAAGCGAAGACGGGAGGATATGGGAGTTTAGCGGTGATAAGTCTTCCTGAGTAGCTGAGGCAGGTCGATGCTGTCGGGGTGTGATATTAACATTATTGTGCACAAAATGAATAGAGGAAACCTCAGTTAGAGATTGGACCAGACAAAGGGACCAGGGGTCGTCGCCATGCTGGCTTGTGGTGGACATTCTTGTCAAAACTCCATGGACATTATTGGACAATGATATTACCAGTAAGACTCCCTAATCGGGAGATAAGCGACCGTCAGGTTGCATACACAAACTTTAGAAGGCAATGGTAGCCAATCAGGAGGGAATATTGGAATATGTCAAAACTCCATGGACATTATTGTAGCCTGGTTCCAGCCCATAGACCCGCCCACTCTCAAAGTGGACTGCTTCAGCTGAGTCTGAAATCAAGCTAACATTATTGGACAATGATATTACCAGTAAGACTCCCTAATCGGGAGACAAGCGACCGTCAGGTCGCATACACAAACTTTAGAAGGCAATGGTAGCCAGTCAGGAGGGAATATGGGAAATGGGAACCAAGTGGACCCTACGCGGTCCATGTCGTTCCATTTGTACTCTCAGAGTTAAGGGGGTCATTGCAAATAAAACATTTGAGAAGCACTAGTACTAGTAGAGGACTGTGCCATAGTGTGTCATACATATTCTGAAGAAAACCTCGAGACTGACATTAAGTAATTGGCTCTTAAAAGTGATGTAAAAAAAAAAGAAAGAAAAGAGGATCACATGGCGCTAAAGCATGCCTCACATTTTTCCTCATTTTAATGAATGAAGATAAACACAAGAGCAAAAAAAAAGGAAAAAGAAGTGATCCTTCATACTGCGTGTTCTAGAAACCCATTGGTACACCCACAGTAGCTTTTTCTTTAACTTAGTCCGACTGCCTGCAACCCTGCAGCTTCTGACTGACACCAAACTATAATGCTTTAAAGTTGCCGCAGCCAACTTTGCAAAACAGATATTTGATATTCTCTGCCCTTTCTCAATGCCTCGTTTGTCTCGGCAGGACCCGACTGACATCGGTGTTCGGTGCACCGAGGAATGCTGCTCTACTGTGTGCTTCTCCTCCGGGGAAGAATCCACAGCTCCAGCAGAGCTAGGTGAGGTGAACACCTGCTGCCAAAGAAAGACCTGCCCGCAGTCTAGTGCTAGATGACACCTACTGCCAAAGAGCTGTCCACAATCTAGAGCAATCATATTCTAACTGGGGACCCCCCACCCTGACGAGCTGAGTTGAGGCCGAGTTGAGGCATTACATTTTGTATAACACGGTTCCATTGTGAAAATAGCAGATCTAACGCAAGGCGTTGTGAGCATGTAGATCGGTTATTTTCACAATGTCGGCCTCTAATATTTGACAATTTGGCCAATATTTAATTTGTCATTTTAGAGGTATTAAAGGTATTAATATTTAAATTGTCACTTTAGAAATGTGCATACATCCTCTATACACTTAAAGGTGATACACCATGCATTTAAAAAGTATTTATGTCATATTGTTTATGTCCCAAAAACGTTTTTCAAAAGGTTTGAGGCTAAATTACCACTCCTGAATAGAGAGCCTCTCTCATTTTTGAGTGGCTCTCAGAGCATTTCAGCTGCAGTACCACCTTTGGCCTGAACTGCGCCACCCCCCCCCCCCCCTTCCCCCCAAAATCTTTTTGAAAAAAAAATTTTTTTTAGAAAAAAAAAAATCTGTTGAAAAAAAAAAAAAAAAAGAAAAAAAAACGGCCGATGATGACGTCACAATCGGCAGCAAATCTGGACAGCCTGTTTTAAGAACCCGTGGGATACTTTTAACCTTTGCCTTCTCAAAACCAGAGAAAGACACAACGGTCAGAAATGGGACTTTGTGAGGATAGAAGGTGCTAGTGGGACCCCAAAAAAAGGTTTTAAAATAGAAAAAGTGAAATTTCATGGTGTATCACCTTTAAACTTTAGGTTGGTTTGCTTACTGTTGTGTGAGAAAACAATGTTTCACATTTAAGTTAATCATCTGGGGGACCCCAAAATATAATTTGGGGACCCCCCTGAGGGTCCTGACCCACAGGTTGAGAACCACTGATCTAGAGCTAGATGACACCCGCTGTCAAAGACCTGGAGCAGTGGTTCTCAAACATGATTGGCTCAGGGCCCCCCTGTAAACGACGTTTTCCATCCGCGGCCACCCCTGAATTACGTTGTTATTTATAGCCGATCTACAAGCTCACAAGGCGTCACAAGAGATTTGGTGTAGGCTGAAAAAGAAGGCACCAAGTACAGTGCAACTGGGGTCCTTTTTACAAAGTCAAATAATGAGCAAAGTATTCTGCGACACCCCTGGACTTGCTTCACGGCAGCACCCACTTTGAGAAAGCCCTGATCTAGAGCTAGGGGACACCTGCTACCAAATACCTGCCTGAAATCTAGAGCAGGGGTTTTCAAAGTGGGTGACGGGGCACCCTGGGGTGCCGCGACGGCAGTCCAGGGGTGCCGCGAGATAATGTGATAATATTTGGAATTTATTTGGACACTTGAGAAAATATTTAGTATCATTTTAAACGTGAAGTACAAAGTTATTTTCAGTCAGTTCTAACCAAAATGGCTATTATCTCAACGTTTTCCTCGCAACATAATCACTAAAATATCATTACTGTCAGGCAGAAACCTCTGTTGCACAAAACTAGTGAAAACAGCCGATCTACAAGCACACAACGCCTCGCGATGCGAGGCGTTGTGTGCTTGTAGATCTGCTGTTTTCACTAGTTTAGTACATTTTGTAGTTGATAAATACAAAACGAACGGTTTTGGACATACAAGGTTTCCACCCGACAACGATGATATGCTATAAATATAAGGTGCTGGGAGTGAAAATTATAATGTAGGGGTGCCTCGGATTAAAAAAAATATTTATGGGGTGCCCTGAGACAAAAAAACGTTTGGGAACCCCTGATCTAGAGCTACAGTAGGTGACAAGAGCAGGAGCTTAGCTGCTGTAGCACCTAAAAAACAGTGGTGTAAAGTAACTGTAAAGTGTATTCACTCAAGTACTGCACACAAGAAATACAGTTAATTACAAAACCTTCGGCAAGAGTACTTGTATTTTTGGTATTGATTATTGAGTATTTCTACGTTGTTGTATTGATATTTTTACTTAAGTACATAATGTGAGTACTTCTTCCACCACTGCTAAAAACACCCCAACATCACCCACTACAACAAGTGTTATCCGTTATCACAACAAAGAAAATCTGTTTGTCCACAAGAAAACTAATTACAGGTACTTCACGAAAATGAAAATTTGTGTCACCGTGCTGTACGGTGAATATTAAAAGAAGATTTAGGCGTGAGACCTATTATAAACAGGATAATTGGAGTGCTTGCGGAAGTGTGAAATTAACAGACACTAATACTTGAGGTAACACTGCCTGTCGTGTTAGGCATGTGTGTGTTTAATCCGTAATTGAAACAGAATTGCCTTCTGTTATGTACCCACCTTAGATATTCGTGTCAAATACACTGATAAATACATGAGCAGATTGAGCTCAGAATTGCTAGCTCCAGAATTAAATAAAGGCGTCCTTGAGGGGGTTCTAAGGGGTGCCCAGCAAAATGAGGAATAGTTCAACCTTGTACCTCTACAATGACATGCCCAAAATAAGGATGCCAAGTTGGAAGTGGATAATTTCACGGTTATTTCACTAGCTATCTAGAAGATGACCAAATGAGAGAATATATAAGAACGACAAATAGGTTTCACACTCTCCAATGTTTGCATATTTCCCCACATATAGACAACTGTACTGTACTGAGTTCTGTACTAAATTTAATCTAATAACAATCTTCACTTATTATGTATTCCGTGGCCACTAATACATATCGTCACAGTCAGGCAGAAACATTGTATCTCCGAGTTTCAAATTTGTACAGTACAGTACAAGACTGTCGCAAAAACTAGAACAAAAAATAGATCAGCTATTTTCACCATTTAAATCCTTTTTAAAATGATGAATACAAAACAAACGGTTCTGGACAGGTTTCCACCCGACAACAACGATATATGTGGGGGTCCTTGACATGAAAATGTCTGCTACTGCACATCATAAATTATGTCTGAAAATGTCTGAGAGCCGCTGCTGTACATCATACTGTACGACGTACGTTCTGTGCTGCCCATCCCCTGGGATGTACAGTGAGACGGGCAGCACCAACTCCAGCTTCAGAGAGCGGATCGTTACAGAGTGACATCATTACGGGGTATCTGTCCTTACCATCTGGGGCCGAGGGAGCCTGCTCTGTGTCACTGCCGAGTCTGGAGGGCCGGAGGCTGGCGTGAGCAGACTGACTGGCAGCCCGCAGCTTGGGCAGGGTGAGGGTCTCGCCGTGGTCTCTGAGGGAGTGCTCCTTCAGCTGGCTGATGGTCATGGACGAGAACGGACACGACAGGCACTTGTACGTGTGCTCTCCTGAAGGAAGAGGAACACAGAGTAGAATAGTTAATTGGCAGTTTAGAAGAACATGCAATCACGACAATGTCATAAATTTAGAAAACGCTAATACAAAAATAAGCTGAAGCTTCCGTTTCCCATTGCGGGCCACTTTTAGACATACTGTAGAACAGTGGTTCTCAAACTTTGACATTTTAAGGTCTCCCTTTGACTTTGACACTGTACAAATTGAACCAAATGGTCCTGTTATTATACGTTAGGGTCCATTTGGTTCCACTTGTACACTGTCAGTTATAAACTTTTAAAAGAACCTAGAGAGTCCCCAAAATCCAATTTGAGAACAACCTGCGACGAACTGTACAAAGAAGAAACTTGTGTCGTCCATGGCACACCTGAATTACATTGTTACTTTACAGTTTACCGTACCTTACATTTATGTCAAACCTCTTTCACCCTAAGCTACAGTTTATGTCACAAGGAAAACTTGAGAGAATGTCTGTTTCCATTATAGGACAGGTTGAAAATAACTTTTATACAAGAGACTTGGTGTTCTGTAGGCTGAAAAGGATTGCACCAAGTACAGTGCAGTACAGCACAACTCAGGTCCATTTTACTAAGTATAGGTGGTTAAACTGAAGTGATATTGATAAATTCCAAATATTATCAAAGTATTCTGAGGCACCTCTGGACTATTGTCACGGCAATCACATTGAGAAACCCTGCCTTAGCGTACAAACCATTCAACCATGTGATGTATGCATCCCACAGCAAACAAAGCACTACCAGCCTAACACAAAGGCCGAGACGCAGAGAATTCGTGGAGCGTGGTGTTTTTTCGACAGACACACAATCAAATTGAAGAAAGACACCGGCCTCCCGTCTCCAAATATAATCACTATTCTAAATAGATTTTTGGTTCGTGTCCATTATTCACAGCGTCTGTCAAATTTGACTGGTATTTCTTGTGCGCTCCTCCTTGCACAAAGACCAGAACATTCTTTACGTTTTGAAAGAAGGTCCTTCTCTGTTGTTTAATTTTAATGAGAGGCTATTGTGCTACTCCGGTGTTGGTGTGCGTCAGTCAGCCTTCAGAATCAATTTCTGCTGTTCAAGACAAACATCACGTCACAACGCGACAGGTATATATGTTCCACTCTGTGCCAGGTTGCCTGCCCAGGATGGAGTTTTACTTAACCATTTTCAACCTGGCTTCCCTATTTTGGGCATGTCATTATAGGCCAAAATGTTCAAAAGTGTTCAAAATGTTTTACAACACATTGTGAGCTAGTAGATTTAGATAGCCACTAGCCTCGGAAACCCAGGCGATCGGAAGAAAAAGAAGCCTCGGCGATCGCGTTATGATCACTGTTGTAGGAAGTGTAGAATTTCCCTAGCCAATCACAGTGCAGAGAGCGTCGCACCGAATGTGTTGACGTCATGATGCAGCAGCGTTCTCTGCGCTGAGCAGAGGAGCGGAGGGGGGTGGGGGAGGAGAACACATGCTATTGGCTGGAGACTCGCGGAGAGATTCCCCGCGCCCGCCCATCTGCCTACACAAACTGTCCGCGTTAGCTCAGAGTGGATAACCACCTTCATGTGGTTATTTAAGATAACCTCTCCAGACCAAATATGAACATCTAAGATGAAAATCTCCAGACCAAAACATTGTGATTGTTACATTGTTACGTTTTTATTTGCAACAAGACAACAAAATGGTGTGCGGGAGTCTTCTACACCAGTGGTTCTCTTTTCAGGCCACGACCCCCAAAATATTCATAGTTGAATTAGGGACCCCCCCACCCTGACGAGCACTAAGAGTTGAAGCATTACATTTTGTTTAACACGGTTCTATTGTGAAAATAGCAGATCTACATGCTCACAACGCCTTGCATTGTGAGCATGTAGATCGTCTATTTTCACAAAGTCTGCCTCTAATATTTGACAATATATTGTGCAGATAATAATTTGGGGGCCCACAGGTTGAGAACCACTGTTCTACACCAGGGTGTTCCCCCACGGACCAGCTGACAGTTCATAAAACTAAATCAACATTTGCTGTCAAAATCAACACTGGTGGATAAACAGGTATTTTAGTCAGAAGTATAAACAGGGTTCCCACACATTTTTACCAATTAATTTCCAAAACATTTCCAAAACTTTTCCAGAATATTTAACCCAATTTCCAGGACTATATAACAATAATTCAGCTCAATAACAAGTCGCTTACTCCTATGCGCAATGCCCAAAGACAGGTAGTGTATGCCAGTGGTTCTCAACCTTTTCAGGCTGTGAACCCCGAAATAATCATATTTTAACTGGGGACCCCTGGCACGCTGACGAGCACCAAGAGTTGAGGAATTTTGTATAACACATTTCTATTGTGAAAATAGCAGATCTACATGCTCACAACGCCTCGCAACGCGAGGCGTTGTGAGCATGTAGATCGGCTATTTTCACAATTTCTGCCTCTAATATTTGACAATTTGGCCCATGTTTAATTTGTCATTTCAGGGGTATTAACAAAATCAATAACCAAAGACAATGCATAGCTATTTTTTCCAGGACCTTCCAGGACCCTTGATAAATTCCAAAACTTTTCCAGTACTGGAAAAATATTTTTCAAATTTCAAAATATTTCCAGGAATTTCATGACCGTGGGAACCCTGAACAGGTATTTTAGTCAGAAGAATAAAGCAGGGTGTGTTAATGTGTTTACCTGCATGTGTCTTGTGCAGGTGGCTCTTCAGGCGGCTCAAGTAGGACGACTTAAAGGGACACAGCTTACATTTGAAGGGCTTGTGGTGGCCGTGGTGAGACTGCACATGTCTGTCCAGACTGGGAGACAACAAAAACACAAGGAATGGGTATAAAAATAGACGGATAAGAAGGGGCGATAAGAGGATACAAGGAAACAGAACAAAGACAGGACAAAAGGGGTTCAGATAAGGTAAAGAGAACACAGAACAACAGAGAGATGCTCAGACAAAGCAGAGAGACAGGAGTAGAGCTCGACTGATATATCGGTTTAGCTGATATATCGTCCGCTATTTGAAGTTTATGATGACATTGGTATCGGCAATTTGCAGCCGATGTGTCCCGTTTCTTCTTTTTTTTTATCACTTTAAACCGGGCATCCCTTATTTTGGGTATGGTATTATAGGTGAAACCGTCTTCCAAAGATGTTCAAAAATAGACAGGTCTAGAAGAGATCTGAGCTAGCAGATCGGTCAGAGTATCGGTAATCTGTGATCTAGGACGGTGGTTCTCAAAGTGGGGTCCAGGGACCCTCCGGGTTCCTCCAGGCGGTCCCAAATGGACCCTTACAGTTCTGTAACTCTGAGAGTCATGTGGACAATGAAATGACAAAGTTTGAAAACCACTGTTCTAGATTACTGGTTCCCAAACACTGGGTTGGGACCCATTTGTGGGTCGCGGACACATCTTTGACCCTTAATTTTTGTTTTCTTAAATTTAGTTTTGAATTGCTATTATTTAAAAACATTTTTTTTAAACATTCCCCAAAAAGCAATGATTTTACTAAGTAATTTAATTAATAAATACAATTAATAAAAAATCTAAGAAATGCTATAACTTAGAAAACATGTGTTTACAAGTAGTGACGATCTACAAGTAAAAGCTCACAACGCGGCGCTTGTAGATCTGCTGTTTTCACTAGTTTGGGCCCCGGCCAAACATCTCATTCTCTTTTGGATCTCAACCTAAAAGGTTTGGGAACCACTGCAAAATCTGGATAGGCATTGGACTACAAACTCTGGCATGGGTCAGACTCCAACAGTGAGATTCACTAATGTCCCACAGCAGCATCAGCTTTTGATGGCTTCTCCAGCAGGACATCTAGCACCATCTAAGCACTTGATTCTGTTTATCCCTCAACACATTTCCAATGACTACAAAACACAGGGAACCCTGTGGGGTGGTGAACTCATCTACCCACAATCCCCCGGGGGAGAATGAATGTCTGCGAGTGCCTGCAGGGATTGCGGGCGGGATTTTTTTTTATAATGCCAACCTCATAGGTGGGCATGAGAAATAACGGCTTCTTTCTAGGTCAGGGCACAAACAGAACAGAGGGATTACACCGGGGAGCCGAGAGGAGATGAGGGCTGTCTCTCTCTGTCTCTGTCTCTCTCTGATGAATAAAACAAATTGTACCAGATATCCGTCTCACTAGAATGTTTGTTCCTACGTCTGCCTGCCTCAGAGAGTTCTGGAATATTTTTATATATGAAGGTTCTTCAAATCTATAGGTCTATGTATTTTTGAAAAAAGTGAGCACCCGACAGTATCGCGTAACGATGCGCTGTGAGCTGGTACATCGGATACTGTATTTTTGTGTTTAACAGAAGTATAAGATAGGGTTAAAAGATTTTCCTGTGGATCCCCTAGAACCCCCTTCAAGACCCCTGGGTGTCCCCAGACTACAGTTTGAGAACCAGTGTTAAAGGAGACATAAGAAAAAACGCGAGAAGCTTGAGAATAAAAAGCAGTTTCATAAAAATGCTCTGTACGAAAGCCTGGATATCACAATACTACTGCCTGCAAGGAGGAGATTTTACACTGAGTTCTACTGAGTTTGACGACGTCAAATAAGTAAAATAAGGACCAATATAATTGGCCAGACCTGTTAAGGCCATACTGATACTAATGGACATACATTCAGACATACACAATCAGTGAAATGTTGGAGCGGGAGGCACCTCTCAAAAAACGACACTCACGGTTCCCACACATTTTTACCAATTAATTTCCAAAACCTTTTCCAAAACCTTTCCAGAATATTTAACCCGATTTCCAGGGCTATATAACAATTTCAGCTCAATAACAGGTCGCTTACTCTATAGGCGCATTGCCCAAAGACAGGTAGTGTATGCCAGTGGTTCTCAACCTTTTCAGGCTGTGACCACCCAAATAATCATATTTGAAGATAGTTGAGGAATTTTGTATAACACGGTTCTATTGTGAAAATAGCAGATCTACATGCTCACAACGCCTCGCAACGCGAGGCGTTGTGAGCATGTAGATCGGCTATTTTCACAATCTCTGCCTCTAATATTTGACAATTTGGCCCAGGTTGAATTTGTCATTTCAGGTATTAACAAAATCAATAACCTAAGACAATGCATAGCTATTTTATTTCCAGGACCTTCCAGGACACTTGATCAATTCCAAAACTTTTCCAGTACTGGAAAAAAATATTTTTCTAATTTCAAAATATTTCCAGGGATTTCATGACCGTGGGAACCCTGAACACTCATGTCAACTCACTTGTGCCTGAAAGGGGAGACGAACTGGCAGTACTGGCAGCTGTACTTGTCCTCCTTGCTGAACAGGGCCATGGCCGAGTGGCTCCTCTCGTGCGAGCGGAGGCCCTGCATGGACATGAACACCCGGTCGCACTGGCCACACGGGTGACCCCCGGAGGTCAGGCGCTGCTTCAGCTGGCCCCCCGACACGGACGCTCTCGCCGCGGCCACCAGAGCCGCCGCTCTGCTACCACCGCCGCCTACGGCCGCCCGGGGATGGGCTCCCATGGTCTCCACGCCGCCCTCTGGTGGGTCTGTCGTGGTGGCGTTGGTGGAGGCGGTCTCCAAGCAGTCGGGGACCGCTTGGAGACCGTTGGTCATGCTGTCCTCTGCGGGCAGGGACAGGGGCTGCTCACTGGACTCCTGCTGCCAACGGGAAGGAGAGGAGATGGTTCGGTTAGCTCGTTCTCTCTCTGCTCGCCAGCGTAAGTCACTCTTATTACTTATTCTCAAGAGTGAGTTTCAGGCAGTGGTGGAAGTTTTCAAATGTTTAAAAATCTTTTGAAAATAGCAGATCTACAAGCTCACAATGCGTCGCATCATTGTGAGCTTGTAGATCGACTATTTTCAAATGGCCGAAATGTATAGGGTTGAAGTGTTTAATGTATGTTCTGTAATAATAATCAATCAACAAAGTAACTAGTAACTACATTTTTCAAATAAATGTAGTGGAGTAAAAGTTGGAAATTGGAAATACTCAAGTAGTACAAATACCTAAAAAAAGTACAGTACTTAAGTAAATGTACTTAGTTACACCACTGGTTTCAGGGAACCCCCCGGGGGTCCTTGAAGTTGTTGTCACAACATGTGAACGTGCAAAATGAGAGCAATAGCACAGCAAAGCTATAGAGACTGCAATATATAGGGACTGCAATATAAATATTGTAACATGACAACGAAACCAAACAATCTACAGCATTCTTAACAGGAAAACAAGACAGGTTCTAATAATAGCGTGGTTTCATTCGACAGTGATGAAAGTGATGGCTCATTGGGTAATGTTTTAGCCCTATCCAAACCCCATTAACTTCCATTGTTATAAAATTATAATACATGTGTGCTGATCGGTCCATTGGTTTGCTAGATTAGTCCCGGACTGACAGGCAGACTCACTCACAGGCCGACTCACTCACAGACAGACCCATTTCTAGACATTTAGCCTCTTAATAATTCACTGAAATAACAACAGGCTGCCTCTATGACACGCTATTGACTCGTACCCAAATTATACAATGTTTTTTCAAAAAATTAATGTAAGTAAAGATTAAATTTGAACGTGAACTTTCCCTACGCTATGTAAATGACTCCCTGGCTAAATGTAGACAGCGATTAGCCTTGATTAAACTCCGGTCTTCCCTTATTACCCTAAACATTGGCAGGCTTTCAGAATGACAAAGCAGTGCTTCACTTCTTACGGCTAATAAATATGACATAGCGTCTATGGGGACAGCCGTGCCATTCTGGCAATGTTCCTAAAATCCTAACATCAATGCGTGTGACTTTCCTTCTCACTCTCAGTATTATGATATTTTGTCGACCTTTCAATTCAAAGTACCACTTTGAGAATACAGGTGAACACACCGCAGGTAGTTAGTTGCAAGAAAACAAATCAAATCTTTGTATTTTTCTTTCCCATTCAAACTTAACTCATGAGCTTAGAAAACAGGAAAGCATCTGTGTCATCTTAGATGTCTTTGGCTATTCAAAAACAGCAGATCTACAAGCGCATAGCACGTCGTGCTCATAGCACTTCGTGCCGCGCCCTAAGCTTTTAGATCTGCTATTTTTTGACAAATCTTGAACATTTTGTGCAAATCTTTGAATGTTCTTCTGGGGGTCAGTGGAACAAAATATTTTGAGATGGGGTGGTCGGCGGCCCAAATAATTTTGTGTGGTCTTTGACACGGAAACATTTTTGAGGTACAAGTACTAGATTGAGGTACAAGAGATGAAACATTATAATAATAATAATATCAAATGAGGGTGCATTAATATAAAAGCTAAGGATCGACATTGTGTTTACCTTGACATGTCCCTCTTTGACCTCTCCATACTGGACATGTTTCCTCAGGTGGTTGCAGATGGCTCTGAGGGTTTGGTGGACCTCCACGCAGAAGTTACACCTGAAGCCTATGGGAGCTTTGTTTGTGGGATTCTCCTGTTAACAGAAACGAGAAGGAGACAGGATAAATGTTTATGTGCAACCCTTTTTTTAAAGCAGTGGTTCTCAACCTTTTCAGGCCGCGACCCCCAAAAGAATCATATTTTAACTGGGGACCCCCCCACCCTGACGAGCACTAAGGGCTGAGGCATTACAACACAGTTCTATTGTGAAAATAGCAGATATACGCGAGGCGCATGTATATATGCTATTTTCACAATTTCTGCCTGTAATATTTGACAATTTGGCCAATGTTCAATTTATAATTTTAGAGGTATTAAAAAGTCCTAAGATTGTCACTTTAGATAATATTCAGATACCCTCTACATACTTAAACTTTATGTTGGTTTGTTTACAGTTGAGTGAGAAAACAATGTTGCCCAAAATAATTTGGGGGTCCCGACCCACAGGTTGAGAACCACTGTTTTAAAGGATTCTAAAATCAAATGTAAAGTGGTATGAATGAACTTCTGCATCTACTAACCTTGTCAGGCTTGGCGTTGGGCGGCAGGTCTGTGGTCTTCTGCTTGCTGAGAAGCCTCCGCCGCTCCTGCCGCATGGCCCTCTTCTCAAAGTCCTCGTTGTGGTCCATCAGATGCGTGGCCAGCACCGGCAGGTCCAGGAAGGCCAGCTCGCAGTGAGAACACTGGTACGACTCCGAGCCGTCCTCCTCCCCGGGGCCGACCGACACCGCAAAGTCCCTCTTCAGGTCCTTGCCGTGCTGGTCGTTGTAGTGCATGGAGAGCAGCTCGGCCGTGCTGAAGGACAACCGGTAGCACTTCTGACACTTGAACGGCAGCCATTCGCCGTCGCCGCCTTCCTCCGACCGAATCTGGGCCTTCACGTCTTCCTTGTCGTCCTCGTCCTCGGCGGCCCTCTCCGGTTCTTTGGCGTAGATCACGGTGAAGTAGCGGCCCAGCTTGCTGGCGTGCTGCTTCTTGGGGAAGACGCCCGGGTGGCGCTTGATGTAGTGCGAGACGATGCTCTTCCGGCTGAAGGCCTGGAAGCTGCAAAGGGAACACCTTTTCCTCTCCACGGCCAAACGTAGCTCTTCGCTCATCTCGGAGCTGTCCCCAACAGGCGACGAGGGCACCGTCACTTTATTGATGGGCTTGTCCGTCATGGTCTTGGAGGCCGCCAAACAGTGGGTGTAATAGGCGTCGATGTCGTGGCGCTTCTGGTAGTGTGCCGCCAGGCCTTTGCGTATAGGGTTCGTGTATGGACACAGGGCGCATTTGAAGACGTTGTTTTTGCCCTCGGGCTGAGCGCGGACATTGTTGTGCTTGATGCGGTAGTGGCGTGCGATGCCTTTCCGGGTGGAGCAGAAGTATTTGCACAGCTGACAGTTGAAAATAGCATGTTTCTCTGTCTTATTGATGGGGAACTGGGAGAGGGCCTGCGCAAAGTCTGATGGGACCTGGGGTGCCGCCAACACACTCGTTGAACTGCATTCACCTCCCGCCTCTGAATCTCTATTGGAGGAGTGATGGGCGTGAGAGAACATGTCGTTGGCTGGTTGATTGTGATATTTTTCATAGTGGATTTTGAGTTTCTCCATTGTCCCATGTGTGTAGGGGCATATTTTGCATCTGTACGCCCCGTAGCCCTGCCGTTGCGTTTTGCACTTGTCCTCGCTTTCATTTAAATCGGGCATCTGCTCTATGTCATCTGCAAAGTCCTCTGCGGTGACTTTCACTAACGGGTGTCGTTTCTGGTAGTGGGTGAGGACCCCGTGGATCCGAGAATTCACATACGGACAGTGACGGCACTTGTAAACGGAACTGGGGTTGATGTCGGCCTCCTGTGCGAAATCCGCAGCTTTTACCTTCATGCCAGGATGCTTCTTCCCATAGTGCGTCAGGAGGCCATGGAGGCTGTTGTATTCTGACAAACAGACAGTACACTGATATGGGTTGTTGGAGATGGACAGACGTGAATGAGAGTGGTGGGAGACACTTTCTCGGGGTGGGGTAGCGATGACCAGAGCTCCGTCGTCTTCAACAAACTGGAAATTGAACGTTGAACGTTCTTTGGCCATTGGCTGCGTCAGCTTTTCAGGTGGCCTATGTCCTTTGATAATATCCAAGAGTATAGATTCATCCCCTTTGATGACCCATGGGTGAACTGCTTGGTAGTGACTAGTGATATCCCATATGGTACAGGCCTCAAAAGCACAGTCTCTGCATCGGTAGTGCTTAGTGTCTGAACCGCCATCTTGCTGGGTTGTTTCAGGTCCAGCCCATAGCTTACTGGCCATGTACGTGTAGTCTACGTTGTGCTCAGGATGGCGTCTTTGGTAATGCAGCAACAGACCTTGGGGTTCCGAATGGGAATAGATACACCACTCACAATGATAGCCAGCCTCTAGAATGCCATCTTGGAAGGCCCAGTGTAAAATAGTCATTGCCGTGGCCTTCACAGTAGGATGATCTTTCTTCAGATGTTTCTTCAGGGCATAGACATAAGGGGATGCATAGGAGCAGTGTTTGCACTTTAATGAACGGAGACTTGCGGAGTTCTCAGGGTCTGGGGGCGCCGGCGCCACGAGTCCGACAGATGAGACATTTCCTGATGCTCCCATCTGCGCACGCTCACGCTGACTCCGGACAACCGCCGTGTGGCGGCGTACGAGATCTGCGTTCGCTTTGGCGTCCTTATGTTTCTTCTGGTAGTGAATAAGTACTCCTTTTACAGTGCGGTTGCCATAATCACAGTGCTGGCAAAAGAACAGCATCTCAGCCTCTCCCTTTTCTCCACTTCCAGTTTTGGGACTCGAGCTGCTAGATGCATCATGCCCATTATTGTGGAATTGCTTCAGAAACTGTTTGGGAGTTGCGATCTGCAATTCGTCCATCAGTTTCATCAGTCCGGGGGTAGGAGCGCCATGTTTGATATATTTTGCTGTCACCTTTACTTCTGGGTGTCTCTTCTGATAATGGACCAGCACGCCCACCACAGACCTGTTACTGTACACACAGTGTTTACAGTAGTAGATGTCCTCATCAGATCCATATGACGAGGAGGTGGCAGAGGGCTTCGGTGGCGTGGCGACGCTGAGGTTGAACGCAGAGTTGGCCGCAGGTTGTGAGCTATCTACCGAGATGACCTTCATGGTTTTTTGTATGCGGAAATAAGACGCCTTTTGCTCTGGATGCTTCTTCTGGTAGTGGACCAAAACGGAGTGCATGTTTGGGCTGGAGAAGGAACACACGTCGCAGTCATAGATCACAACGTTCCCGGCCACGGCCTCTTTCAGAGCCTCTGTCTCCGCACTGGTGGCTTCTGGGGTTTTGGAGGTGCTTTTGGGTGCCGGACTAGAAGAGGATCTCGGGGTGGAGGTGGCGGAATTGAAATTCTTGGGACCAGAGTTCAATATTTCCCTCAGCGTTTGAGATTCTCCACTCTTGTGGGACTGCTCCACCACATAACTGGAGAAGATCATGGCATTGTTGATTTTGACAGTGGGATGCATTCTTTGGTAATGAGGCATTAGGCTCCTGACATTGGGGCTTGTGTATGAGCAGAAGCGACACATGTACACCAGATTGGGCTGGTTGAAGTTGAGAACATTGCTAGCTTCGGGGTGGTGTTCCATATAGTGTTGGTGCAAATCATTGTAATTTGTATACTCGATGTAGCACTCCAGGCAGCGGAAGACAGCGCTCTGATCCTCAGGATCTAGAATGTATTTAAAGCTGAATTTGATATACGGGTGCATTCTCTGGTAGTGGGTGCTGACACTGCGGGCTGATTTGTTGTGGTAATCACAGTGTTTACAGTAGAAGCGCGCTATTCCGGGTTGATCCGAATATTCTGCATTCTCCTGGAAAGTGTCTTGGTTATTCTGGTCGTGGAGATCATTGGGGTCAGCGGACACGTTTTCACTGTCGTCCGAGAGTGTTAGAGTGATGGGAATGTTAGACTTAGGGTTGCTTTTCCTTTTGCCTATTCGGCCACTCTCGTGAGAGTTGACGGATCCTCTTAGTTTAAGTTGCTGTGTGTTGTAACGGTTTTTACTGCTAGCGTCTTCGTCGAGACCTGTGTGATTTTCTGCATCTTCCTCATCCATGTCATCTAGGTTTATGATCATATCCTGCTGGCTTTGATTTATCTTGCTCTGAAGGTTGCTTGCAATTTCATCAATTCTAGTTCGTTTCTTAACTGAAGACAAATCCAAAGGCAAGTCGTTGATGGACTTCCTTGCCCTTTTCCCTGTCACAAGGGGCTTTTTGGTGGCAAGGCCAAGAATGGAGGTTTGGGTTTTTTGCAGGAAAATTGGAGAAGTCTCCTCTTCAGTGTCTGGCTGGTCAGTCCCTTGGCCTTCAAAGACCGTGGCCTGGATGTCGTCACAGTAAGAGTGCTTATGCTGCTGGTGAACCCTCAGGCCCTTTAGCGAGGTGGTGGAGAAGCTGCACAGAGTGCAGCGGTGGGGATTCTGATTTAGATCGTTCAATGCGGTGCACGCTCTTTTCCCGTTGACTCTGGAGCCCACACTTCTTCCGTTTACCGGCTCTGCCGCGGTATCGTCCTGTGGTTCCGGGCTATCGCTCGTCAGGTCCATGGTCTCCAGGTCCGAGGAGCCGTGGCTCTGCTTGTGCGTGCCCAGTTTGAGAGGGCTGGTGCATATGAACGGGCACTGGTCGCATTTATACACCGTGGTTTTACCGGACAGGTGGATGTTCTCGATGTGCCGAGAGATGCTCCGCCGGTGCATGGTGACGAAGGAACAGAAGGGGCACTGGAAGCGGTTCATGTACTTTCTGAACGGTATCCCTTTAGTCTCCAGCAATTTGTTGCTTTCGTCGTCAGTCAAAAGTTCTTTTGCATCGGCCGACAGGGTTCCGGTGTAGCTGGGATCGTCTATGTCGCCTAAATCTTCATCGTTCTCTTCCAAGCTGCTCTGAGTGTCCTCGTCGTTGAGCAGGCTGCCGTCCACCTCGTCGACAGTGTCGGAGACATTTGAAACGGTAGCAAACCTCTTGGACACGATGGAGGAGCCTGTGCTGTTTGGTGTCACCGCGGAGATGTGTGCGTGCAGCAAGGACGGGATTACAGCAAGCAGCTTCCCAGTGTCGCGTTCCGGCGTTGCCACCGTGGAGCCCTCGTTCGCGGTCACGTCGTTAGGCGTTGCGTTTGACCTCGACGGGCTTCTGGAAGAGCAGGGAGAATTTGGCTTGGAGGAGCTTGTGCTCGCCTCGCCGTCCAACTCTTCACTACCGGAGACGATCTTCACTTTGTCGCCGTGCTCCTTCACCACGTGTTCGGTCCAGCTGTCCCTCTGATTAGTCTGATAGTCGCACCATTCACAGGCAAATGTGAATCCCTTGAGGAATTCACTGGTGGCGTCCGTTTCCCCTTCTGCCCCAGCCTGCGCCGAAGCCTCCTCCGTACCGCCAGAGGACGTTTTGTAATGATATAGTTGGTGTTTCATGATTCTTGATTTGCGCGGGGACTTATATGTGCAATGCTGACAGCAGTACACTTTAGAACCGTCATTGTGCATTACGATTGTGTAACTGGGATTCTTGGATGCCGGAGGGACGGAGGAGTTGCTGGCATCCGAGTCTTCCTGTATGTTATGCACCTTCTTGTTGTGGTTCCTCAGGATGGATTTCGATCTGAAGTAGCGAACGCAGAACTTACACTGGTAAAATCGGAGGGATTCAGCTGTTTGTTTTTGTAGTGGCTGACTGGAACTTTCATGGGAGTTGGGACCTGAAAAAGACACAAACTTCTGTTAGTGTTGTTGTCGATAGTATTGTAAAAATTAAGCAAAAAAACTAGTGTAATAAAAATTGAATTTGGCATGATAAATAGAATGGTTCTCCGACAAATACCATACCTCACATAGCGTTAAGGAGAACTCCTCCTATTCAAAGTTAACTCTGTACTGGTCCATGGTGTTAGGAGTCCTAACGCCATGGACCAGAGCTAGCTTTGAATACTTTATAATAAATTGAAAGGTCTTGGTGTTTCACATGAAAAAGCTCAGGTAATTTATATTAATAATAATACATAATATACAGTATAGTACATTTTGTTTTTTTATCAACCTTAAAGAAAAAAATAATAATAATGCTTTGTGCTTGTAGATCGGCTATTTTTTGGTGAATGTTCCCCCCAGAATAGGCATCATGCTGTTTTTTTAACAAGCCCTATGATGCTCACCAGTACATAATGCATGCTATGATGCATAATGAGAAGCCTGTTGGTCTACACATATCCTACACATACTACAAATAAACATTTTGTTGTTCAAAGGAGGTATGTCACTATTGATTTCGCACAAAGAATATAAATCATTTAAGTGTTCCCTTCATTGTTTTTCCTCCGATCTCAAACTCTTGCTCTGGATAAGAGCATCTGCTAAATGTCACAATTGTCGTTATAATTGACAACTTCTTACAAAGTACTGTAAGCAGCCATGACAGCTGTGATAACTTCCCACATGTCTCTCCAACACACAAGAACATTTCAATCGCACCAAAGAACAAATTCAGATGGTGGAAAAATGCAGAATGGAAATCAGGGACGTGCAGAGAATGTCAGAGAGGAAGGGGCTGAAATTTGGGGCCTTTTGGTGAAGATATCGAAAATAGCCGACCTCCAAGCTCACAACGCGTCGCGACGCGTTGTGAGCTTGGAGGTCTGCTATTTTCAGTACTTGATACCACACTAAACTAAGCATTAAAAAAGGCAATACTGGAGATACAGCATGGATTTCTACACTGTGAGGACAATTCTTTCAACATAAGACGCTGCATTCAAGTTCGGGAGAGTTTGGACAAGGCAATTAATTCTCTTGAATGCTACCTTCAGGTATGGCATGGAAAGAGGGCATTTGCATTTCTTTCACCATAGTAAAAAACGGCATTCATGGTCTGGAGAGGGCACTTTTTACGGATGGATAAAAGAGCTGGGGCTCAAGCCCCCTTTGATGTTTATGTGTGCACGTGCCTGATTGAAATGATCATATATACTGTACGGTACGCAGGTTTACGTAAGGCCAATGTAGCCAGAACTCATTAAAAGCTCCCCACTTCTTCTGTAGTGACTTTGTCTTTTTGTTCTCACATGTAGTGGCCGCAGCAGCAGGCTGGCAGCATTGAAAGCACTGGCGGCACACTGGGAGCAACGTGTGCAAATTGCACACAGCCTCCCAACATGTACACTACACCAGTAAGTGTACTCAGGTGGGTTAAAGTCAGATGCTCCAGTGCTCTAGTCCATTGGTTCTCAAACCTTTTAATTTCAAGGTCTCCCTTAAATCTGACCGTGTACAAATGGAACCAAATAAACCCTGACGGGTTAATTGGTTCCATTTGTACACTGTCAGAGTTACAGACTTCAATTTAGTCACTGGAATCCACTTTGAGAACCACTGCTCTAGTCCATTGCTTCTCTTTTTCATGTCAAGGACCCCCACATTGAGACTTTTTAGCCCGCGAACCCCCATTTGAAAAGACATGCCAGGGACTCCCATAAGAGAAGATTTTTTTTACAGGTCTAGCAGTGATTCTCGACCATTTTAATTTCCAGGACCCCCATTTAATGGCATTTCTATCTCTGGGACCCCAATTTATATTGTAAAATCAATGTTCATTTAACTCTGAGTTACATACCGGGGTCCATTTGGTTCCTAACTATCATTTAGCTGGGGACCCCCTGGGACTCCCTCAAGGACCCCTGGGGGTCCCCGGACCCCACTTTGAGAACCAATGCTGTAGTCTGTACCGATGTTGAGTACCGGTACTGACCCAATTCAAGCACGGTCTGTAACTACTTTGTAGCAGCCTTTTATGCGAACATGAAGCAACAATTAGGCGATCATGAAACAGTCTGGTTCATCTGGTTCAACACTGGCTTCCCTTTCTCGTTCATGAATAGTCCAATTTCTTCACGCAGCCTAATTGAAAGAAACGCTTCGCAGTGTGGCACGGCAGGCCGTGTCCAATATTATCATCAGACTAAAAGAGCATCAAATTGCTGACTGGGTGAGATGATTGGCTCTAATAAAAGTGTACCGTTGTTGATCACGCCGGTGCTCTCATCAACTGCAATAGAGAAGACAATAAAGACTTTGCCTTGTCTTGCAGTTGACTGTGTAAATATACTACAACAAGGTCCCTGATTCTACCTTTGTTTCTTGATTCCATGATTCTTTCTGCCATGTGTTCTTTAAGTTGTAGTGCACAGCGAGAGGTCAACCGCTGCCTCCACTGTTTTAGAAAATTGTCATTGTCATGAATTAACAATCAAGGCTTTTTGCTTTTTTTCTTTACTATTATTATTATTATTATAACCTATGGTGTTAAAATGTCAGAAGCAAGCCAAAGAAAGTTTAACTCTTATGTACCTGTGCACAAGATGACCTTGAACTTTTACTAGTGGAATGATGATATATAAAAAAACATCTAAAACCTATTCATTTACAATCTATTTATGCTCCACTGTGCGACGCACCGAGAATATCCGATGTACAAGCTCACGGCGTCCTACTCTCCGTGCGAGAACGAGTATGAATAGAGCTTAACCAATTTAGACCTGAGGCCAATTCTAAAAAAAATGCCTTCTAAATATTTCCGAAAAACTGTATTAAAAATTTACAAAACAACTGTGTTGCTATATACTGTACATGGCAACAACAACACAAAAATGTGTTCCCATCCTGAACGGTAAAAAGTTACACAAAAAGGGGTTCCTGTCCTTAATGGGACAACACTTACTGGTTCCAGCTGCGTTAGGAGGAGGAGGCGAACAGTCCTTGACCTCCTCTTTGTTGGTGTCAGAATCCACTAAGTCTTCCTCTTCTTCTTCCTCCTCCTCCTCCTCCTCCTCGTCGTCCTCTTCCTCCTCCTCGTCCCTCAGGGACTGGGACTCGTCTGCGTCGGCGGGCTGCAGGAAGGCGGTGTGGACCTCCTGGATGTGGCTCTTCAGCTCGTCGTAGGACTCGGCGCGGAAGTCACAGCCGTCACACTGCAGCACCTCCATCCTGGAGGAGTGGGACCACGCCCCGCACGGTCAGGGACACCTGGAGGACAAGGGGACAAGGAGGAAGACCAATGAGTCAGGGGGTCCACACGTTTTTTCATCAGACCAAGAGCAAGGACCCCTTTGCTGAGAGAGAGATGAAGCAGGGAAGGACCCCATAATTTAAACCAGTGTTTCTCAAACTTTCAAATTTCAAGGTTTCCCCTTAACTCTGTCACACAACTCTGTACAAATGGAACCAAATGGACCGGTTCCATTTGTACACTGTCAGAGTTACAGACTTGTATGGGTCAATTTAGACCCCCCTAAAGGAACCCACAGTGTCCCTGGAATCCACTTTGAGAACCACTTATTTAAACCACTTTATCCATTTACGTGTTGGCTTGGCTATTCAAAAATGAAAAGGTTTGAGAACTACTGGTGTAGAGCATATTAAAGGAGCATTGAGCACCCTTTAGGCTGAGCAGCATCACACGGTCCCATGTGGAAGTCACTCACACTCTCACTTTTCACATTTTCATCCATCATTCCATCCATTTAGTTGGCACAATTACAGCGTTGTTAGTGCTGTTTTGTAACAATATTTTTTGTCCGCAAGGTTCCACCTCTGGTTCACGTTTACATGTTTTGTTCTCGTTGATGTGCCAACGGTGAACAAAACCATGCCAAATGATCAGAAACCTAACACTATGTGAGATAAAACATTGGATAGGTGGATCATACCACGTTTAGAAGAATCACCCTCTCAAATGTAACTCATCTTTCAAAAGACAACAACCCACACTATAGGTGTAATAAGTCCTTAATGTCATTCATCTAGCCGTTGCATTTAGTTACAGCTTCTAAATAACTTCACGTTTAATGTCATTAAAGTTTATGTCTAAAATGATCAAATGTTTTTCTCATACTCGGGGGTGCGTATACAAGCATTTTTCAACCCACTACTCTCTTTCTGGGGCAAATTCAACCCTGCTTGTGTGTCAGCTGTTAACTAGCCTCATTTATCTGCCTGACAGTTTCAGCTGAAGAAAGGATGTGCGCAATTTCTATTTCAAATCAAACATTAATGTGCATACACGATTTCCAAGCAGAGTACAGTATATGCTTAGATACTGAATACATTACAATATATTTGAGATTATGCAAATGTGTTAACGAGGAACATTGCTTGTGTATCAAGTTCTTGCCATGTATCAAGCTTTATTAAAGTGATTCGTCTTCCTTTTTTTTCAAGTAATTCTCTTGTGTGAAAAAAGAATCCTGTTGAAAGATGTAACTATGGTAACACTAACCAGGTAGGCCTCGCTGTGCTGTGAACAGAAGTTGTCATGAAATGCTTAATCTTTAGTCCCATGCAAGTGGGACAGGTTAGAAGTTCATTTTAATTCCTCAGAACATTTTAAAAGGTTGAACTTAAGTTCAACATTGGGTGACAATATTTTCAAAAGCCCAGACCAGTACCGTTAATCACATAAATCCTATTTCAAATAGTCAATTTCTTTGACTTTCATCAGGATGGGGAACAATTATGTTAACCTTTCAACAGAACAGAACATGATGAACATTTACTGCATGAATGCCCTCAAAACAATTGTTACTGTATTTTGACTGGTGGTGAAAACCGAGACAATTAGTGAATGCTGAAAACCGGGACATATGAGAGTTTTTGATATATCTTCCTGGTCCCCAAAGGAACCTCAAGGATTGGGTTTTCGTGGGTGGCAGTCTGGCAGAAGGTTTTGTCACCAGCGTCCAGGGACAGAGACAAAGGGGAGCTTGAGCCACACTGACTTGTTACCTTGACAACAAAAAGGTAAGAGTCTTTGAAGTCGAGGGCTGTGGGAAGCAGCGATAGCTAAGAGGTCTTCCACGGACGTCTGTAGTGTGATGATGAATAAGCGGCGCGTCACCGGAATTACTCCGCCCTGGGGCCGAGGAGGCCTAGAAAAGAGCTGCCGCTTATTAGGGAACAAAAGAGTTCCTTCTCACCGTCAGCCGAGAGTTGTCCAATTCTATAATCATCTGGGGTTTCTCTCTGACAGGCAGGCACGTCAAAGTGGCAGAAGATTCCCAGTAAGCAGTGGATGATACGAGAGCAGGTACACTGAACACAGTTGAAGAAGAAGCCGTGGTCACACAACTCGCTGAAAATGGCCGGTGAGAGCTTAAGAGAAGGTGAATAATGGAACGGTCAATTCAGGAAAAGTAGACGTTGTCGAACTCGACGGGACCTTGGGGAGTGGTCAATCACACTTTTTCCAGATGCTTTATTATTCAAAACATCCCACCAAAAGTCAAAGTTGTATGTTATGTAGCAAACTGCATGTCCAAGACAAATTCTCCTCTGGACTTAATAAAATAATCTTGAGTTACAATCTTTGTTTGTAACATACTCTAGCTATAGTCTCATCATCAAACAGAGTATTATTTTCTATTAACGTTTAAGAAAGTATTAAGTAAGCAAGTAAGCCTTGCCCAGCCATGAGGCCCATAGGGCAGGAGCCTGGCTCCGGTTTCTGTAGCGTGAGGCAGCTTGATGTACAAGTACACCCCCTGGACAAGACGCTAGTATGTCGCGGGGACTTACCCCCAATACAACCCTTGATGCAGTGTGCAAATCAGGGAGGCGCTGGGTTCCAGTTTTCAGTCTTTGGTATGATCGAACCCCGACCTCCCAGTCTCAGGGCGGACACTCTAACCACAAGGCCACTGAGCTGGTGCAGGAACGTATTACCTCAGGAGAAAACATTCCTGTGTGGTCTGGCAGAGAGACCTTTTAGTTGATACTTGGGGTGTTGGATGTCCATTCCATAGGTTTGTGAAAGAGGCCTCAGAGGGAGAAGAGAGGGTTTTAGGAGTGGAGAGGTGCTGTGTTGTCTTGTGGCGTGGTCGGTGTCACTTGGCTTCCACCTCCATCCTGTTTGACAGAAAGTTCTCCTCTGAAGTATATCCCGTCACAGAGAATTGTTTTTGATGAAGCGCTGTTGAAAGCCCTTCTTCATCCACTTCAGTAGAGCAGACATGGAACATGAAACGGCTTGTTCTCCTCTCAGTCGCCCATCCTACTGTGCCTCCAGAGAGGCATGGCGGCAATACTTCAGGGAAATACCACTGATGTTCTATATTTGGACGAGTTGCTCTTCTAGTTACCATGCATGCCAACCTGGGAGTCGACCCTGAAGAAGAACTTAGTTTAGATGTCGACAAGAATGGAAGCCAAGAGCAGCAAATCTGCTTTGCCCGCTGAGGAGATTTGGCACTCGCTGAAGCTAGGAGTTGATGGTTCTGTTTGAACAGTGGTTCCCAACAGGGACGTGCTGGCCATTGGGAAAAGCGGGACAACTCCCGAACGGCCGGTCCATTCCCGGCCGGTCCAGGCTGGCCATTAGGAAAAAAATACAAACAAAATGTCTGCCTTCTTTCCATTTTGGGGGCTAGGCGGCCAACAAAGAAAATCGTCACTGTCCGGCAGAAACCTTGTATCTCCAAGTTTTAAATTTGTAATTTTTTTTTTCACAAAGCAAAGCCCTGCTTCGTCATACAAGGCCGTTGCACTAAAGTAGTGAAAACAGCAGATCTACAAGCACACAACGCCTCGCGATCGGCTGTTTTCACTAGTTTAAATCATTTTTTAAATGATAAATACAAAACAAACGGTTTTGGACATACAAGTTTTCCACCCGACAATATAACTCATGTAATTGGCCCACTGGCTTGTCACTTGTCATGATCTGAAATGGCAAATCTTTGAGTAGCAGCAGCGCTCTCTCTCTATAGCGCGCAATGAGGACCTCTCCAACTCTTTTTCCCGGGCTGAATCAGGGGGCCAGCACGTCTCTGGTTCCCAAACGATGCACCACAAAGGCACACTAGCCTAGACTAGTGGTCTGTCTGTGATTTTATGACAGCCACAAATTATTATTGCAATATACTGTGTACACAACTAACATGAATAATAAATAGCGAAAATAGCAGATCTGCAAGTTTATACAATGCATCGCAATGCAATTGTGTACCTTGAGATTTTGACATGCGTGCCTTGAGCACAATGATTTTGAAAACCATTCCGCTGTAGAGAATCACTGACTGACTTCAAAGCGTGATGAAATATCAAAGCTGTCTTTTATAATCTTTGTACTCTGCTAGCCCCCAGTAGGTCGGATATAATATATTACCTGTTATGAAGTAACAATGAAAAACTGTGGAACACAAAGATGAATTAACCACAATTTCTGAAATAAAAAAACAACACATTTCTAAAAATGTCTAAATTAGACAACAAGCTGATCATTTGAGGAAGTACAGATAAGTACATAATCTATTTTGCTAGTCCTGTAGCACAGATTGCCTGTTGAGAAAAGATGAACTATAGCAGTGTTTCTCTTCATTTGGTTCTATTTGTACACTGTCAGAGTTACAGACTTGTATGGGTCAATTTAGACCCCCATAAAGGAACCCAGTCCCTGGAATCCACTTTGAGAACCACTGTACTATAGCAATGGACTCGTGGATCATGAAGACGAATCAAAAAGTTCAAAGAGAGTGGACTTGATTCACTATTCCTTTTTGTCACACAAAGTCCTGATTTTATCATATGGTTCACTGTGTATTTTCTTTTGTCAAAATCCTCATTACAAATACTGTCACGTTCTGTGATGAAAAATACAAAGGGAATAAATGGACTGCCCACGTGATCTGGTTGGAATATATAAGCTACATAGATTTGGAAGACACTTCCCTGTAATCACACATCATAAAGCTCTTGATCTCAATGTAATGACATTAAAGCCACTGACACGTCCATATCAACACTAAAACACCTGTACAACCAGCAGACGCTGTGAGGCGTTGTGAGCTTGTAGATCAGCTATTTTTGGCAAAGAGGTTTGGTGTAGAGGGGAGGGTTAGGGTTAGGGTTAAATATCTGCAAACACATTTAACATGAATCCAAAATACACTGACGATTGCGCTGTCAAACAATGAAACTATATGGAATCTATGAAAGGATTGTGGGGGTCCCTGCTTCATCTCTCTCTCAACTAAGGGGTCCTTGGACTGAAAACGTTGAAGACCCCTGGTGTACAGGCATACACACCACACGTCTAAAAGCACTGTCCAGCTAGCTTAGAGTCCTTAGTGTCACCCGACTGGAAATATTGTCCTAATAGTGGCACTAGAGGAAAGGTCATGGTCATGGATGTCACCCTCAGTAGGGGCCCATTATTTTAAGGGAGCATGAAGGTACAACACAGTTATAGGAACAAGGCAGTGGTGGACTGCCATCCTACCCTACCACTAGCACGGTAACGCACTGTAAGATTATGGTACCGTTCACCACTATTAGCGGGGTTAGACAACGATACTTGTTCTACAGCAGTCCTATAGGTAGCTTCCCTTGAGTACGTATTGATGCTGCTGCAGTGAGACATCTTGATCAAGTGCTGCTGATGCTGAAATGAATGATACAAGGCAAGCAAGCTCTCTTGTCCTCTACAATACTGATCCCAAGCACTGGGTCGGGACCCTTTTAAAATTTTTTTTTAAGAAATTAAGAATTATATACGTTTTTAAACATGCAAACACATCTAAGAAATGCCATGAATAAAATATGATCATAATTAAGAAGTAGTGAAAATAGCCGATCTACAAGCTCTCAACATGGCGCGAAGCGACGCATTGTGAGCTTGTAGATCTGCTATTTTCACTAGTCGCGGGAGAATGTCTCATTTCTCTTTTGGGTCATGAGCTAAAAAAGCGTAGGAACCACTGATCCAGAGGAACCTTGAACTTCATGTGGAGTAAAGTAAATTAATTCTCAGAAAATATGTTTTGTCATACTACTGGTTGATTTACATTCCAAACAGATGTAGCCTGAATCTGACTCCTGATATACTTTTTCATGCGATAGCTGAATGGTTAGGGAGCCCACCTGGGGAACCAGAGCCCCTGGTTGTCCCTGGTTCGATTCTAGGCCAGGGTAGCAATGTCGTTGTGTGTCCCTGAGCAAGACTCTTAACCCCTTATTGCTCACACGCTCTTTATGGGCAGCAAATCATCTGGGTTGGGCTGAAAATACTGAATTTCCCCCTCTGGAGGAGGTAGGTAACAAGTAAAGCTCACATGTCATGACGTTTCTTTTTGTGTTTTTGAAACTTTCACACATGTCCAAAATAGGCCAGGTTAAATGTTTTAAATATATATATTTATACAACATATTCATGAAAAGTTTAATTGTTCATGGATGACTTTTTTTATGTAAAGCCACAGATGTGGGTGAGTAATAAAGTAAATAACTACGCTGACTTTGCTGTGTTTTCCAGACTTGCGAGTAAAAAATGGAATCAAATATGATATCAACATTCATCAAATGCACTGGCCTAAGAAACAGGTGCAATGTTGAGGGCGGGAGTTGCGATGATGTATGGGGGAAAGGTAACAAAAGTGTCCAGATTCCTAGATGAATAATTAACATGACACTGTGTACCAAAGACGTGTATCCAGCAACAACAACAAAACGAAAAAAAGTCCAATCTTGAGATGGTATTTGTCTAGTCTTTGACACGTTTCTCCCAGATCTTAATACTAAAATAGAAAGGAAATAACAGACATGAAACACATGATTGATGACACAAAGTGCACCTGCAGGGAGTCGGGCTGTGGAGGAAAAATAACCACGTAAAGTAACTAAGTACATTTACTCAAGTACTGTACTGTACTTAAGTACAATTCTGAGGTATTTTTACTTTACTGGAGTATTTCCAATTGCCAATACTTTTACTTCTACTGCTCCACTACATCTCAGAGGCAAATATTGTACTTTTTACTCCACTACAATTATTTGAAAACTTTAGCAGCTAGTAGATCTGCTATTTTCAAAAGATTTTGTATAAATTTTAGACATACTGTATGATAACTTGTGAAACGGGACTCAATCAGCAGAAAGAGTACTTTGACTTTTGGTAATTTAAGTATAATTCGATGCCAATACCTTTGTACATTTAATCAATTACATTTATAATACCGGACTTTTACTTGTATACAGAGTATTTCCCTATTGCAGTATTAGGTACTTTTTCCACCACTATAAGTAACACATACCAGGCACTTCCACAACTGCCTGCAGATGTTAAAAAAAAGAAAAAAGAGGTTCCCCCTCTCAAACAGGCTGGAAGAGACGGAGTAGACCAGCAGAAGAACATGTTGTGAGGCTAGAATGAACTCTAGAACACACCTGATTATACCTGAGGAGGACCGTCATGAAGTAACTGACTTCCACCAGAGGATGGTGCTGTTTCTACAACTCAATCAAGTACAAAGCTCTCTCTCTCTCTCTCTCTCTGTGTGTGTGTGTGTGTGTGTGTGTGTGTGTGTGTGTGTGTGTGTGCGTGCGTGCGTGCGTGCGTGCGTGCGTGCGTGTGCGTGCGTACGTGCGAGTACGTGTGTGTGCGCGAGCACGTGTGTGTGTGTGTGTGTGTGTGTGTGTGTGTGTGTGTGTGTGTGTGTGTGTGTGTAAATGGTGCATTTATATAGCCATTTTTTATCCAAAGCAATTTATATATGTAGATTGTGCATTACATTCACCCATTACCACGCACGCGCGCGCGCGCGCGCACACACACACACACACACACACACACACACACACACACACACACACACACACACACACACACACACACACACATACACATACAGTATGAATGTGTGTGTGTGAATACACCGATGGCAGAAGAAACCATGCAAGGCACCAACCTGCACATCGAGAGCAATTAGGGGTTCAGAGAGCCTTCGACATTAACTCTGAGGGAGCCCAGGATCAAACTTGGGACATTACCGTTCCCACCCGGCCACTCTACCCCTGAGTGTGCATGCGTGCGTGCTTGCGAGTGCGCCAAATGGACCCTTACAAGTCCATTTGTTTAAATAATGGACCTTAATATGAAAAGGGTTGACAACTACTGGTGCTGCTCTCAAGAGTTATTATAAGGGTCCATTTGGTTACTCTCCATCATTTAGCTGGCGACCACCTGGAACCCCCTCGAGGACCACTGGTGGTCCCCGGACCACTGGTTGGGAATCACTGTTCTACACCCCTGAACTTGACATAAAGAGTAAAATGGCCACAGCGTAATTATGGTCCATGCCGGGAATGAGGGGAAGATTATTATTAATGTGTCCCATTTCATTACTTTGGGATAAGCAACAGATGGAGGGGGTAGTAGGGCAGCAGACTAGCAGACTATCAACAGTCTCAAATAAGACACAGGATTAAGGATTTATGTCTTTGAACGGTTAGGTCTTTGTTTTTCTGTTGCTTGACCTCAACCACCATTCAAAAATATCTATGCACAATGTTACCAACGTGTGTGTCTTACAATTCAAGTTAGTTCTGAACTCCTAGTTAGCGCTAATAACTTTTCAACAATATTAGCTAGATATTTGGGTAGATTTGGGTTCTGTAGATTGGGCACTGTTATGGTCAATATACTGCATCCATCACCAGTGAGAGAAAAAACAGAGAGGAAAAGTGAGAGAGTGAACATTGCAGTGGTTCCCAAACGGTGTCTCACTCTCGAGACACTAAGGTGTGCCATGGGATTTTGGGACAACCACCACATATTATTATCATTACAATATACGTACAGTATACAACTAAACAAAACGTCATTGCTGTGATGTTGGCCCACACCAACCCCAGTAATAATGGTGGTATAAGAGCAGCAACAACACTAGTATATCGTCGTTGTCGGGTGGAAATCTCGTATCTCCAAATTTGTACGTTCTTTCGCAAATCATTCAAGGCCGTCGCACAAAAGTAGCGAAAACAGCAGATCTACAAGCACACAACGCCTCGCACCGCGAGGCGTTGTTCAAAACAAACGGTTTTGGACATACAAGATTTTAACCCGACAACGACGAAAACTGTCGCTGGAGTAGTGGGAACGCCATCGTCGCACCCTGCAATGTTGTGGCCCTCGGCTTGGTAGGTACCCGAGACATAATTCGGCCTTTGGGAAAAACTAATTAGGGAACCCTGATTTACTGATCGTGGTGTGCCTTGAGATTTTAACTTGTCCTTTGGTGCAGGGCCCCAGGTTTTGGGGGGTAAACCACTGAACTAGTGTAAACCTCAGAGACAGGTGTGGCAACGCAAGAGGGGGAAAAAAACTGTCTGTGACCAAAAAAGAAAATAGCAGAGGCTGTGTGGCAGCTTTTTCCCACAAATAGGTTTTTCCTTGTGTCCGCGGCACGTGGTTCCTTTGTTTGCTGACCCAGCGAGACACTTTTCATTTAAATATAACTCATTAGCATTCAAAATGGTTGATGGGCTCCTGCCAGGGCAAGAGCCAAACTAAAACACAACTCTTCCAAACAAACATCTCTTTGGTCATCAGCTCATACTTTCAGGCAATCACTTCTATTAAGAATGTATGTACACCACATGTTGTGTGCAATTTCTGATAGCTAACAAGAATGCTATGGAATATAATTCTGTGTTGTTCTAAGTGTCCTAATAAGACATACATGCAATGGTGGTTTTCACTGCACTATACTGCTTTGTTTATATACTGTACATACATTCATGCTTAATTGCTTAGACTTAACATACAAAAGACTACAGTTTTGCAGATGGATTGCAGATGATATTTGCATATTTTCTTTCCCCAGACAGTATTTTAATTTCAGAGCCTCGTGCTTGTCAAAAGCCAAAATTAATTATTCATCGGCAGATCTTTTGAACAAATAAAATCTGAAAAAAATATCCTTGCATAAGTATTCAACCCCTACGCAATGTTCTTGATAATAACAGCTTTAAATTGTGTTATCCTGATTATGGTGGGTCAAATGTCTACTCCAAATCTCTTCGCTGAAATTAACTGATCAACAAGCTCACAACGGAGCACAGAGCAGACTGAAGCAGGTGCACTATCTCCATCTGTATTTTTTGCCCCATCCATTCCATTCAATCCTAACAATTGTATCCAGAAATTAAATGCTATTTTAATGTTTCACGTTGGTTTTAATCTGTCAGTGCACAGGTGTTGATTACTTATGCAAACAGCATCTTTCAGATATCACTTTTTCTCATTAAATATTTTCTAATAATGAAAACCACATTTTGAGGTCCAGTCCAGATATTACACAGAACAAAATGTCAATGGCTTTTGTATCAGTTGTAATTCTGACAAATCTGACAACTTTCACAGCGGTTGAACTATTTCGCACGGCACCGCAAACGTTCTGTTTTCCCAGGTAGACCTTTCCACCCACCAACGTCAATATAGGACGACCACATTCCACCAACCTGTACCCCTCTGGACCTGTGTTACAATGGTATCTTGGAAAACAACAACCTTCAGCGCAAAACCGACCTATAGAGCAAGTACAACCACCACGATACCCATAATGCAGCAGCAGGTAAGCATTTCTCCCTCTGGTGTGAAAGACAACCTGAGAGAGATGGTTCATAGTAGTGGTGCAACACAAACCCAGAGCTAGAACCAACACAATGACTGAACCACTTCAACTCTAGCGTTTCTATTGGGGAGAGAATTTGCCGAAAGAAATATCCAATGTACAAGCTCCAAGATCGTCTATTTTCGGCGAATATATATTGTAGAACGAAAACAGGAGGGGGGCTTAGTAGAGCCCTTGGGAATCCGGTCAACTTAATATAGGGCAGGGGTCTTCAACAGGGGGTCCGGGGAGATACTACAGGGGGTCCTCCAAATCTTTGTGTGATAGAAAATGTTTATATTAACCACCTGAAGCCTGAACCATAGCGTCTATATTCTGAGAACTGTAGCCAAAAATAGCAGATCTACAAGCTCACAACACCTCGCAGCGCAAGGCGTTGTGAGCTTGTAGATCGTCAATTGTCGGCAAAGAGCTTTGGTGTAGAGGGGAAAAAGAGCAGACTAAGACAAGGTCAAGTTTATTAAGTATTGACGGTTCAAGTGGTTAAATATCTGTAAACAAATTGACATGAATCCAAAATACACTGAAACTATATGGAATCTATGAACAGGTTGTGGGGGTCCCTTCCTATATCAGGAGTCTTCAACGTTTTCAGGCCAAGGACCCCTTAGTTGAGAGAGAGATGAAGCAGGGACCCCCAGATTCCATATAGTTTCATCGTTTGACAGCACAACTATCAGTGTATTTTGGATTCATGTAAATTTGTGTTTTCAGATATTTAACCACTTGAACCGTCAATACTTAATAAACTTGACCTTTCACTCTGTACTTAGTCTGCTCTTTTTTCCTCTCTACACCCAACCTCTTTGCCGAAAATAGCCGATCTACAAGCTCACAACGCCTCGCGCTGCGAGGCGTTGTGAGCTTGTAGATCTGCTATTTTTGGCTAAAGTTCTCAGAATATGGACGCTAGGGTTCTTCACACAAAGATTTGGAGGACCTCCTGTAGTAACTCTGAGGACCCGGACCCCCTATTGAAGACCCCTGTCATATATAATACATTGCATTTGGTGAGCATCATCACCACATGTAAAAGCCGGCCCTTCACCCAGCCAGCCAGCCAGCTAGCCAGCCAGTTGAGTCTTCCATGTGAGCAGGCCAAGCTGCCAGTGAGTCCCAGCAGGACCAGAGGGGCTCCATTGTTGCTCAGGGGGTCGGGTTACAGCCCCGCAAGGGGCCCCACCCTACTCTCTTGGCAGTTCACTGCTGGTGTGAACAAAGTTGCCTTCTAATGCCAGGTTCCTTGACATGGATATCAAGAGAATCCTCCAGGAGAAGGAGGGGAGGAGAGGAATGCGTGAGGAGGAGAAGGGGAGAAGAAGAAGTGGGAAAAAAAGAACAGCCTATAGTAGCTCCATCTGCTCTTAGTGTCTTCAGCCCTGCCAGTCCCCGTGCCACACCAAGTTAATGGGTGAGATTGTGTAAATGCTTTCATGTGCTCAGCTGGGGCTCTCGCGGGCAGCCTCTGAGCTGCTCGAGATCCTCCTGCGAGCCGTGCTTCAAGGGCAGCCATTTTAGGAGCTGACTATAGTACGCTTAGGTGTTCAGCCAGCACACAACATGGACTCACTAGATCCTGATCCTCTTCCTCGCGGGCAGGCAGGCAGGCAGGCAGGCAGGCAGCCGTGTCATCGGAGAGCTGCTGACAGAAATCTATCTGCCAGATGTAGCGCACTGTACCCACACACACAGCTCAGCAGAAAACACCTTGCACTCTTGCCAGGATTGACTTTGCCTTTTAGTCCTTTCATTTCTGGAGGACATTATCTCTCACATCACATCGAAAGGTTTTTTCCAAAGCAACGCTGCTGCCTGGTGCCCCCCCCCCCCCCCCCCATTCCAAGGAAAGACAGGGAGGGAGAGAGCAGATCAGAACACATTGACCATACCAATATATATAAATACGTTGGGGTTTTCGCTTTTTTTTCCCGGGGACCTGCCAACTTAGCTCCAGAATAGGGTCTACAAATGCTACGCAAGTAGAACTTTTTTTTCTTTTTTTTTTTTTTTAACAGCTCAGAAAACATCTGCAACCTTGAGCTAAGGAGCAGAGAAGGAGGAGGGGGGAGGGGGGGGGGGGGACGGACGAGGACACACAGACGTCCGCAGAGGACAAGGAAGAGGACAGAGGACGTAAGAGGAGCAGAAGAGACATAAAGGGAGAGAGAGAGAGAGACAGAGAGAGGGAGAGAGGGAGAGGAAAAAAAGAGTGGGTGGATGAGAGCATGACAGCATGACCAAGCCACCTGGATGAAGGTTCACTGGTGAACCACACAGCACAGGACAAAGCCATCAGACTGGGCTCCCCAGATTCCAAAGTCTACTGACATTTATTAATCACCAACCGGTCTCCCTGCATCGTGGAGCACCGTGCCAACTGCCAAGGAGTCACCACACCCTCTACTCAAACTGGCCGGCAGCAGCTGCTCCTCGGCTCTGAAAGAGGGCCTTGAATAAGCCAGCATTAAGCTGATTAGAAGCACAGAGGTTTTTGTCCTTAACCGCTTGGTTCTAGGGCCACCGTCTCAGGGCCGTCGGGGGAGGAAGCGGAGTTGAGGCCGTTTGGATACGTTACATTATAATGGCCCGGGATCATGGGTGCAGATAATTCATCTGGCGGCAAGCGAGACAGAACATGCATCTCTTGTCAACTCAATAATTAATGACCCACCAACTGAAAATGACAGCCGGGTTTATGCGGAGGGAAAATATACCATGATGATGGCAGTGATAGCGGAGAGCCTGGGCCGTGGTGGACATTGATTTTAGTTTTTGTTCAGAGATGAGATGACAACGTCGGAGGGAAATCAATGGAATGACTTCTCAGTTTTTAAGAAAGTAAAAAGAAAAAGTATAACAAAAAAATAACTGAATCGAAATTCAGACTTATTCAACCAAACTTCCAGATTAGAGCCCGACCGATGCCAGATTAGTGGGTCTGATGACTATCCCGATTTTTAAGTAAAACTAAAAAAACAATGTTTTTAGATCGATATTTTGTCCACAAGTGCAAAGTCAATTATAAATAATTTTAAAAAACATAGATTTGATTAAAGTTTCTATTTGAGAACATTCAACTTACAGTATAAGCAAACAAATAATAATAAACACAATGGAAACAAGCCTCCTCTGCCGTAATGTTCTTAATAAAGTATTCAATCAATCAAAAAAGAAAGAAAAAAAAGACTGCTGATATATTGGCCAAACCGATATAACAGTCTGTCTCTATTCCAGATGTAGTGAACTTCTGATGAGACTCCTATGAGACAGAGGAGTAAAGCCTAATTTATGCTCTTTCATGACAAAAATAGCAGACCTAAAAGCTCACACGCGTGACACTGTTGTGCGACCAAGTAGGAATGAATCTGGCTTGAGATAACAGGTTTCATCACAGGCAGCAGCAATAGTGAGATAGTTACAGGCACCACAAGCTATTACTGTACTTGCATGATGTACAGTTGTACAAAACTGTCTGTTTATGATCGAATCTGCTATCATATCAGGGGTTGACAGTAAGGTCTCAGAGGCACTTGCCTGTCGGGCAAGTGCAGGCCATATTCTACTTGCCCTCAGGTCTTGGCCACTTGCCCCCCCCCCCCCCCCCCCAGCGATGGAAAGTATATTTACTTAAGTACTGTACAATACGTTTACTTCTACTCCACATCTTGGATCCTAATATTGTACTTTTACTCCACTACAATTATTTGAAAACTTGAGTTACTAGTTACTTACTGCAGATATACATTATAATATTATAAGACATATGTAAACCACTTTAGCACTTTTGCTTTTACTTTAGTACTTTTACTTGTAAAAGAGTATTTCTATATTGCAGTATTGATACTTTTACTTAAGTAAAACCTTTGAGTACTTTTTTCTACAACTACCCCCCCCCCCCAACACACACACACACACACACACACACACACACACACACACACACACACACACACACACACACACACACACACACACACACAACAAAAAAGGAAGAAGAAAATAAAATAGTCTTGCTTGTTTCTCTCTCACAAACAAAACCTGGCAACGCTGGACAGCAGACCATCAGAGTCGGAGATGTGTTTATGTTAGTTGTTAGCACAGAACGCTAACAAGCAGGCTGCCCTGCAGTGCACATGCATGCTGCTCATGATTAAATACATTATGTAGCGCAATACAGGGAGGGAAACATCGGGAAAGCACTGTTGATAGCATGGAAAATAGACGCTTCACTCGTAAAATAGACGCTTCGCGCCGTTCGCGGACATGTCAATGTTTTAGCGACTTTTGCGGTAATAGTTCTGTCTTCTTTCACTTTCTCCCCAACATTTGGTGACCTGTGCTTCAGCACGTAAAGTGCGTGCATTAATCTGGCCAAAGTGCGTGCATTAATCTGGCCATGCTGTAGCATAATGTGAGTGGGTATGCCTTGTAGATTCGCTGTTTTTGACGGATCTCACATAGCCACTGGCTGGCGGCTGCCTGCACACGCGTTCGTTCAGTGTGTGACTGTGTGTGTGTGTGTGTGTGTGTGTGTGTGTGTGTGTGTGTGTGTGTGTGTGTGTGTGTGTGAGTGTGTGTGTGTGGGGGGCGTGTGGAGGGACTTCGGAGGGAGAGAAAGACGGACAACTAGCCCTGTAGCCCCTGTTCAAGTATAGGCACACATCTCATTATTATGTTGCTCAAAATGTGCACTTGCCCGTTCGGGCAACCCAGTAGCACAATTCACCTGCCCGACCTTTTTATTTACTTGCCCCGGGCAGTCGGGCAACCGTTAGTGTCAATCCCTGCATATGAACATCACAAGCACAATCTTAGGTTTTACTGCTGTCTGTCCATGGGACCACGCAGAAAAACATCACTGGGCATTAGGACAACATCAACGCTGAGTCCTCCCTGGCTAGGCTCATCAAAGAGAGCAACTTGAGAGATATTCAGTGTTAACCGCTTAAATGTTGAGTGCGTGGAAAGAAACACTGAGGGACCTCATGCACTCCCAGCAACCTTGGGGTGGAAAAACTGGCCTTCTGGGTGGAGACCCTCGGCAAACACTCCCTGTTATAAAAAAAGAGTAAGCAGAGCCCAGATAGTTCCAGCATGCATCCAGATGTCACCACTCTATCCTCTCATGGAGCACCACAAGCTAAACATCAACATGAGGACAGACACAGCTGGAAAGGACTTCTCCAACTATCTCCTTGCTTTAGGGGACAGAAAACTCACTCACAAGGACACAGAAGTTCAGTTCCAAATTCCACCACAACACTTGGAACTGAATACTCGTATACATACAACTTTCCTGACCTGCAAAATGGATGTATCGAAAAAGACAACCTTCTCAAAGGCACTGTATACACTCCTCTGAACAATGACATCCGAGAAATCAACAACATATGCTTGGCTGACTTCCCTACAGAAGAGAGAGTCTACCTTTCAACCGACTCAATTCAGGAGGACAACCACAAGGTCGCAAGCAGGTCCCGACCGCACTCTCAAGAATGGCACCAGAATGGTGGTAAATCTGGTAATGCAAAGTCATTGAGTGTGAGATTGCAGTAGCTACAAACAGGGGTGAAACAATCTTCCTACCAAGAATACTTCACTATGACAGAGGTGAGCTTCCTTTCACCTTCATTAGACGACAGTTCCCTATCCGCTTAGCTTTCTCTGTTACCATCAATAAGGGTCAGGCCCAAGAGAATGAACAAGTTGGCATCTACTTGCCTCAACCTGTGTTCGCTCATGGCCAACTCTAAACAGCCTTCTCCAGGGGAAAGAGAGCCAGCGCTGTAAAAGTTCTCATTGTGGACAATGACAAGGGCATTACTGACAACATTGTTTATAGGGAACTCCTTTAGGATAATGGGACACAGACAGATACAGAGATCTCCATATACGGGCATAAAAGGGACACAGACAGATACAGAGATCTCCATATACGGGCATAAAAGGGACACAGACAGACAGATTCAGAGATCTCCATATATGGGCAAAAAATGGACGCAGACAGACAGATACAGATATCTCCATATATGGGCATAAATGCACACAGGCAAACAGATGGTCTAAACGGGTCCTATGACAACAGGTATAATGGGGTTTGCATTACAAGGTGTGCCATTCATTCCCTATTTACATCGTTCCCGAGTATGCCGGTCCCCGACCTAGACTTAATTACTTTCCACCACTGCCACAGGCGCACACACACACACACACACACACACACACACACACACACACACACACACACACACACACACACACACACACACACACACACACACACACACACACACACACACACACACACACACACACAGAGAGAATGAGAACCACATCAGAACCGTATATGGAGGACATTGCATCCTATGCAGTATGCATGCACAACACACACAGTCTAATTGGCTTCATTGAGACCGACAGGCTGACACTATTCATTCAGACAAAACCACCAAACAGTTGACTTTTATTTGAAACATACTTTTGCACGTCCCTAAACAAAGCACAATTAACCACTTACATCCAGTAAACTGGCCCCGCGTTGGCTTGGACTTAACTTCTAATTTGATCTCGGACATAAATAGCCGATTTACAAGCACACAGTGAGCCTGTGGGACGGCATAGCTCAGGGGTAGAGAAACCGTTATTAGAGCACGAAGGGTTCCCGAAGGGTTCCCAGTTCGAATCCGGGCTCCCCCTGAGTTAATGTCGAAGGGTCCTTGGGCAAGACATTGCTCCCGGTGAGCTGGTTGGTGCCTTGCATGGTTTCCTCCGCCACCGGTGTATGAATGTATGCATGAATGGGTGAATGTAATGCACAATCTCTGTAAAAGCGCTTTGGATAAAAGCGCTATATAAATGCACCATTTACCTGTAGATCGGCTACTTTTGGGTATTGTTCCCCCGAGAACACGGGTGCTGGGATTCAAGTTTGTTTGCCAAAGCAGTCCTCCTAAATGCCGCTTGGGGAAATCTAACCTACCTACTGTACATGCACACAATACACAAGAGAGAGAGAGACACACGCACACACGCGCACAGCTGCCACAGTACCTAGTACTAAAAGCAGAATTGTACTGTCACCATGTCACGGATTTGTAATAGCTTAAGCTTTACCTGGAGATTTCAACGTCTGGATATGTCACAAGACATAATTGCAGCCCACGGATCACGTACCGGCGTACACACTTTCTGAAGCATGCTCGGGGGGAGTTATTTTAGGTTCACATTGAAGAACGGCGGAGTGCAAAGTGATGCACACCGACCAAAATACCTGTCTGTCTCCGAGTTGGAATGGATGCTTTACACAGTCTGGTTGTGCCACGTTTAGGGCTGTTATCTGGAGTGCAGGGTTTCTCAAAGGGGGCGCCGTGGCACCCTGGGGTGCCGTGATTGGAAAAAAAAAGATATTTGGAATTCATCAGTTTAACCCCTTAGACCCTCTCTAGTCTGTACTTAATAAAACAGACCCAAGATGCACTGTACACGGTGCATTCTTTTTTGATCTACACCAATCTCTTTGACAAAAATAGCACTGCAGGTCTACAGGGCTTGGTAAAGAATAGGGATGCTGGGGTTCAAGTGGTTAAAAGTAAGTTATTTTCAAGTTATTTCAATTGACATTCCCTCAAGTTTTCCTCGTGACATACTGTATCTTAGGGGGGAAAGGATTTACACATTTACGTGCCGTAATATGACATGAATGTAAGGTGCTGCAAACAAAATAACGTGATTCGTGGAATAGTGGATAACGACACGTGTGTGTGTGTGTGTGTGTGTGTGTGTGTGTGTGTGTGTGTGTGTGTGTGTGTGTGTGTGTGTGTGTCCTCTCTCACATTAACATCCATCGTGACTCCAATTGGCAACACTAGTGCCTACACTGTCTGCCCCTGCCTCAAGACCTGACCCCCGGAGGTCCTTGAGCGGGCTCCAGGGGGTCCCCAGCAAAATGACTGATTGTTAGACCCTTACGGATCTGTAACTCTGAGAGTGTACATTTAGACCCAAATAGACCCTTTCGTGGTCCATTTGGTTCCAATTGTACACATAAATGAACGCTGTGGATTTAACAGTAAACTGATTGGGGTCCCCGAGGTAAAGCTCAATCAAAATGAGGGTCTAAATGCATATCAAACTGGGGGTCTAAACGGGCAAAAAAAAAATGTACTTCTATAAATTCATCATGCCTGTTGCTAAGGTATGGCAACATCTTGCACGCGCGCCTAGTCATGTTGCCATACCTTAGCCTTTGCTGAACTGACGCCACTGTGTGAGAATGACTGCTGTGCTGTGACCTCATCACCTTCACAGAGACATAGCGTACTGACAGATCAAACCTACACACTGCTGAGTCACTTGTTATGCTAACAAGCATTGGTGGAAAAAGTACTCATATTAATTTTTTTATTAAAAGTAAAAGTATCAATATTGCAACGTAGAAATGCTCTGTTAGGGTGCCCTCACTCCAAAATACCTACAGTGGAATCCGCCAATGCGTTAAACTTTCAACGAGAATGGAGCGTTTTTTTTGCAGAAATCCTCTACTGTCAAAAAACCCTCCATTCTCATTGAAACGCATTGGCGGATTCCACTCTAGGTATTTTGGTGTTAGGGCACCCTTACAAGTAAAAGTCCGGAATTCAAAATGTATTTGAGTAAAAGTACAAAAGTATTGGCATCAAAGTATACTTAAAATACAAAATTAAAAGTAATCATCTTGCAGAATGTCCCATTTCACAACTTTTCAAATGTATAAAAATGTATGAAAGTCTTTTGAAAACAGCAGATCTACGAGCTCACAATGCATCGCACCGCAACACACTGCAAGCTTGTAGATTGGCCATCTTCAAATGGCCAAAATATATATATATACATAGGGCTGAAGTGGGTAATGTATGTTTTGCAATAATAATCCAAATCTACAAAGTAACTATAACTTCTTAAGTATTCAAATAATGGTATAATATTTGCTGATGTAGTGGAGTAAAAGTAGTCACTTTACACCACTGCTTGTTATGCTAACAAGCATGAATCTGTAGACTATTCTGTGAATATAAGATGTTTATATGACACGACAGCACGGCCACTCCAAACAATAAAATATAAGGTGCTGGACATAAGAACAGGTGAAACGTTGAACAGAGAAAAATACAGTCCACACACAATGGTCTAGGAAGGAGCCAGAGACACGCAAAAGTAAACGTCACCTTTGGTGATGATAATAATAGAATAAATATCCCTGGGAACATGATCCAGTGTGCAGAGGCATACTCTATTTGAACTATTGGTGAATAGTGCATTCAAACACCAGTAAATGAGTACTGCAAACATTTCGACCTCATTGGGTAAATAGTAATACATTCTAATAAAATGTTAAAAATGTGCTCAGCGTAAATGTTGACGCTTTATATTTTTTATATTCCTTTAAAAAAGAACAATAGTCTTGAAACCACTGTGAATATTATTTTCAAGCATTCTTCACCGCTAAACTCCAGCGTCTATAAAAGGTACATCAAAAAAAGGTATCAAATGGTGCCGACAAACTGCGAGTCCTTGATAAAGTTCAGAATGACTTCTATTGAGCCACGGAGATTTAGCCTCTCAGACCCAAAATGTAGAATATTTTGTTGGATAAAGATTTTGTCCACAATTCCATGCTGTATTGATGTGTTAGTTAGGAGAGATAACAGGAAAAGGTTGATCAAAATAACAAATGTGTATTGTGTTAACAATAAATTAACCCTCAAGAGCGTAAAATGAAACCAGTTCCCAAGAGTTAAAATCTATAAAGGGTCTACTTGGTTACCAACTCTCCATCATTTTGCTGGGGACCACCAAGGAAGGACCACTGGTGGTCCCTGGACCACTGGTTGAGAACCACCGGGGTTAAGGGACACGAGGGAGGAGGACAATGACCTCATCTGTTACCTCTGTCCTTCCACCTCCCTGTCGTCACATCATCAGAGAGAGAGAGAGCCTCCTTCAGTGGCCGCCGGTCACATGGCCGCGACATTCATTCCAAAAGAAACAGTCTGAATGCACAGAGATGAGACATCGATCCATTCCGCACCTGGCTAATCAATGGACCCGGGCCTATTCAGAGAAGGACGTGACGAATCAATAAAGTGTTTCGGTTAGAAGCTCCTTGTCATAACAGCCATCGGCGCGTCTACAACTGGACTGGAATGAAACGGGACTTGAATGGTGGCAAGCCGGATGGAACGCGACGGAATGGGAACAGAAAAGTGAAGGATAGATCAAAAGGAGCAGGATGGAAGGAGGTACACGAGACAGTGGTTCCTCCCAACCCTATTTTGCCTCTGAGATAGCCCCACCTTCTAACATCTGACACACACACACACACATGCGCGCATTCATGCATGAACACACGCACAGACACACTATATACTTTTCGTACAACGAAAGGCAAAAAGAAATGCTCTGGCAGCTCTGGCAGGCTATGTGTGCGTGTGTGTGTGCGTGTGTGAGCCCAAGGGTGCCCAGACCCCAGACAATTAATAAAAGCACGGATAATATGCTGAAGCCCCACACAGCGTAAATGTACTTAGTCACTTTACACCACAGCCTGTTATGCTAACAAGCGTGAATCTGTAGACTATTCTGTGAATATAAGATATGAATATGGCCAAACATTACCATTATTTCCCAGGGGTTGGACAAGAAGAACAGAGAAAAATACAGTCCTCACACACGGCATGGTCTAGGAAGGAGCCAGGGACACTCAAACGTAAACGTCACCTTTGGTGATGATAATAATAGAATACATATCCATGAACATGATCCAGTGTGCAGAGGCATACTCAATTTGACTATTGATGAATAGTGCATTCAAACACTAGTAAATGAGTACTGCACTCGCTTCGCCCGTGCCTAGGAAACAACATCCAGGTGCCGCTGCCGTTCAGCCAGCCATGGGTCCTGAATATTGGCGTTGTATGTATGTATATTGGCATTGTATGTATGTATGTATGTATGTATATATGTATGTATGTATGTATGTATGTATGTATGTATGTATGTATGTATGTATGTGTGCGTGTGTGTGTGTGTGTGTGTGTGCGTGCGTGCGTGCGTGCGTGCGTGCGTGCGTGCGTGCGTGCGTGCGTGCGTGTGTGTGTGCGTGCGTGGCTGGAGCGGCCATCACTGAGGGATAACACAAAAGGAACTGGCCGATAATGTCCTCAAAAAGAGAAATGCCAAATGTGGCAGATACCGGTATGTAGGCCAAGCTTCCAAGCATAGTGGCATAGTATTAAACCTGGACCAGACTTTTATGCCCATATTGCTTGTGAGAACATGAATCAACCTACTAAGCATAAAGCAGCCAACATTTATTAACCCATCTCTGAAAAGCGCACAACAAGCTTTTGAAAGTGACAGCCTTTTCTGGGATGAAGCTCTGCAATCTATAAATTGCATTTCTTTATGAATTGCAATTTTTATAGCGCTTTTCTAAGTACTCAAATAAAGCGCTTTACAAAGGTTCCTTCTCTGCATCTCAGCAGTTCATTTCAACATTTTTGTGTAAATAAAAAGTGAACAATTACCCAGACATGTCAGTCTGACACTGGTGGAAAAATCACTGGATTGGATATTAAAAATAAAGAAACAAATTTAAAAGATAGAAGACAATTCACCGGGAAATCTAGCCTTAAACATCACCGTACAGTAACGATTGCGGCCATACTTCGTGCGACAAGCCGTAAAGAGAACAGCAGCAATAGTGCATGATGTGTCACGTGGTATACAGAGAGTCGCCACTCACTCAGCGGAGCACGTGAGAGGTGCCAGCAGTCGTCAGGTCAGCTGTGAGTGTGCGGAGGTATTTTAAGCTTATGGAGGAAAAAGCTAAAACAGCCGAATGCAACGCATGTATTGTTGTGTGTTTCTGGAAAAGGCATATTGACAGCTCAGCAGATGTTCAAGAGAAAAGGAGTATTGGGATTATTGGTGTTGGCAGATAATCATATGTTGTACTTAGGGCTGTCACGGTTATGACATTTTACATGACGATTAATTGTCACTCAAATAATTGCGTTTAACGATTTAATTGTGTTTTTGTCGTTGACAATTACATTTCGGTTTGGCTTTTAGGCTTTGAAGTTGCAGATATGACACATAACCTAAATATACAAAGACAAGTTGACATATTTGACAACTTTATACTTTATAAAAGAACATTGATAGTGGAAATAGCCGATCTACAAGCTCACAACATGTCACGATGCGACGCGTTGTGAGCTTGTAGATCTGCTATTTCTACTATTTTTTTTATAAAAAAAATATATATATGAACATTTTTCAACAAGGAAACGATTATGACAATTATGAAAAATAATCACGATTATGTGAAATAATCGTGATTAGACTATTATGTAATAATTGTGACAGCCCTACATACGTGGTACTCGTATCGGAACTGCAAATTGGTACAGAGCCATCCTTAAAAAGCCGTCATAAAATGTGGGATATATTTGGCACTCTCTTCAATGATGCAGTGAGTTGGGAATTGCCATTGCACCCATTAGTTAAGCATTTATCAAAATAATGTCTTAGATATTACGATCAGGTTTTCCCTCCATTCACTGTGTACACTGCAAGACAGTGTTTCTCAAAAGTGGGGTTTGGGGATCCCCAGGGGTCCCTGAGGGCGTTACAGGGGGGTCCCCAGCTAAATCGGTTAAGCATCAAAAGCAGCTAAACCAGTTTAATCGTATTTTATACTGTTATACAGATATTCGAAAACAGCCAATCTACAGGCTCACCACACGCCACACAGGTTATGATGAGCTTGTAGATCGGCCATTTTCAGACCACCGTCTGAAAATGTTTTGTGCCAGGGACCCCCAGAAGAGAAGATTTGTGTAAAAAGAAACCAACACTTTCAAGATCTTTTTGCAGATGTACAAGCTCTTACAACATCACTGCCCGGCCGCCCCTCCTCCATTGTGATTGGACAGCTGGAAAGAAACGGACAGTGACGAGTGCAGCCAGCATACCATATATATATTTATTACCCGGCTTGTTAGAATGCTTGATTCTGATTGGTCAAGCGCTGAAATCAGCGGTCTGTTATCACCCGATAACAGACCGCTCCGCTCTATAACAGACCGCTGGCTAATCAAAGACTCAGAGCACCTGCTGCAGTCAAGTTGCACTTCGTGAACCTTGTGCTGTAGCCAACATGTCAGCCATGTAAACAACCACACAGCGACATTTACAACTAAACGTTGATCTCAAGAATGTTTTTAAAAATATTTTAAGCGAGAAATAGAGGACGTAGTATCAGAAAATGGATTCTATCTAATCAGCACTTCCTTGTTTTCCAAGGCGACCGTGTCGCGCTGGGAGGACGCCCAGCGCAACACTTGTGGAACACTTCCATCCGTCTGTAAACAAGGAAATACTTTGTTTTGTTTTTAGTTTTGAGTCAAATTATTACTTTTATTTAGTAGCCGGGTAATAAGCGGGATAATGAATGGCTCCTTGGTGAATGACGACAGATAACTTCCCTTCGGACTGATAACTCCCCTCGGCTAGCGCCTCGGGGAGTTATCAGTCCGTCTGTCAGTTATCTGTTGTCATTCACCGCGGAGCCATTCATTATCCCTTACATATCCCAGTGAAAGCAATTCAAAGCATACAATGGCCTCAGGAGAAGACAGAAAACACTAGTACACGGCCTCAAGGTAGAGTTAACAAGGTGAATGAATGACATCACATCATCACCAGTCACCACCCACATACAACTGAACAGTTCCGTGTGCAACAGCAGTGGATCCTTGAAGGACAAGTGGGTGGGAGGTAAGGCACATACAACTATTCATTTTAGTCAGTCAGTCACACTGCATTTCCACGTTTATCTATTCCCTCGCTTCAGCAACTGGTCCCAACTTTCACATGACATTGACCATTAGGGCAGGGGTCTTCAACGTTTTCAGGCCGGGGACCCCCAAACTGATGGGGAGATGGAGCAGGGACCCCCTACCACCTCGTAGGGTGGGGGGGTCCGGGGCTACGACATATTTTTTTATTTTAAACATGTACAACTTATAGCGAGCAGGGTGGGCCATACCACTACCATTTCTAAACATTATTAACTGAGAACCAATGTCAATAATACAATCTGTCAATTGCATAGTAATCATGTATTCAAGCTATTCAAAATGGATAGAATCATGATATATTTTTTAACATAAATGTGAAAAATGAAAAAAAAAAAAAAATGTTTTTTTTTTTTTTTTTTTTTTAAGCAATAATTTCGCGGACCCCCTGTAGTACCTCCGCGGACCCCCTAGGGGTCGCGGACCCCCTGTTGAAGACCCCTGCATTAGGGCATTATTCAGACGGTGAGGAAGCCCAATTTACATTTTGCCCAAATTCAAGCTGTTTATTAATGTTTTCTTCACACTTCTGTTCAACTCTACGGCCGAGTTTTTGCAGCTAATGCGCATGCGCTCTCTGTTGTCAGGGTTACGGTCCGCTCCTCCAGGCCATGGGATCCTATACCTACTACTCATCATCAGAGCCTTGCTCTGACCATACATATCTATGGCTCTGACTGCTACTCTGTTCAACTTCACAACCTCAACTAATCCACACGAAGCCAAGGACTTCATAATTACACTTTTTCCGTCAAGGGGAAGCCGTCTCCATACACACCGCCGAGATACTAATTTCATTTTCCAGTGTTAGCTCTTTATGCTAACTGTTAGTGTCTACAATGCTGTGTGTGTGTGTGTGTGTGTGTGTGTGTGTGTGTGTGTGTGTGTGTGTGTGTGTGTGTGTGTGTGTGTGTGTGTGCGCGCTCTGTCAGTGACAGCGAGGAACATCATTTCTCTCCATTGTGGGTCCACGGTGTGATGCGCGCATGCGTTTACCGTGTGTGTACACATTTCTCTGTTCTGTAAGCCTGTCATTAGCGTGTCCACCGTTACGTGGGTTTAATTTCAAAGTATGATGTAGGTCTATTGTTATTTAATTTTTACTGATCAACTATATTATTCACAATTATAGCAAAGCAATCCTTCTACACATTTATCAACACTGTCTGTCTCAAAACATTGCAATCCTCCACGGGCTGCTCCTTACATTATGATGTGCCTACATATTCTCATGCAAGCACCAGTTACAGTTACTTTCCCCATAACCCACACACTGCACATATTTTGAAGCACATATCTTCAAATCTTCGGTAAGGTCTAGTAGACAGTCTAGACATAAAAGAGTAGACGTCTCCTCCGGCTCTGGGGCGTCTATAAAAAATCAAACCTCGGTTCGAAGTGAAGCAGTGAACTTTTATTCTGTGTTCTAGAGTTGTGAACTCTAGAACACATTCTTTATATTCTGAATGAATGAATGATTTTATCTGGAGGGCCGAATTGTCATGTGAAGCTTGACCAATCCTCAAAGTATCCAATCATCAGACCGGGACGGACACTACACACATATTCTGGACGTACGGGACAGATAAAACCTGTTCATGTTCATTCTGGACTGAAATGACCATATATGGACATGAGGTGACAGACATTTTGTTTTTGATAAAACCTGTTCATTCTGGACTGAAATTACCATATATGGACATGGGACACACATTTTGTTTTTGATAAAAACCTGTTCATTCTGGACTGAAATGACCATATATGGACATGGGACACACAAAGCCACTCCTTGGAAGCGGCTTTCACCGCTTCAAAAATGGAAGGTAACGTGGAAGGCAAGCTTTAAGTCCCGGGAAAGACACGCTGTGATTGGCCAGTAGTTCACTTTAAGTGACAGGCAGCATGCCATCTGCACATCCTTCCTCCTTCCCTTTTGTGCATGTCGCTCCCATGAACTGCCGCGGTGAATGAGGTATCTAGGTTTTTGGAGCGGTGAAAGCGCTCCCAATAGACAGGTATGTCCGTGGGTATGTCCCTGGGTGGCTGGGTGGGTGGGTGGCTGGGTGGCTGGGTGGCTGGCTGGCCGTGTCCGTAGCCTGGCAATACCTTGAGTGGCCACACACAACACACTAGTTAAAGGAGGGGCGCTGTTGTGCAGGCCAGGCACACTCACCACTCACTCACAGGCACAGTTTACAGTTTACAGTTTAGGCATTTAGCAACACACACAGGGTATAGCTGCTCAGATTCACCGCTCCACTTCGAACCGAGGTTTGATTTTTATATCTACGGTAAGGTAAGTAGCCTTGGGAATCAACGCTTCCTGAGCCGTGTGGCCCCTAGGCCAGGAGCCTAGCTCCTATTTCCATAGCATGAGGCAGCTTGATGTACAAGTGCACACCCTGGACATGACGCTGGCACCGTATGTCACAGGGACATGCCCTCAATCCAACCCCTTGATAATGAGTGCCAGGCAGGGAGGCCCTAGGTTACCATTTCTACCTTCTATGTCTAGGATTGAAACCCAGACTTCCCAATCTGAGGGCCAGCACTCTAACCACAAGGCCACTAAGCTGAGCATGTTGTGTAACATGATTGCACAGATTTGATGGTTTGCAAGATTCTCTCTCTCTCTCACACACAACAACACACACACACACACACACACACACACACACACACACACACACACACACACACACACACACACACACACACACACACACACACACACACACACACACACACACACACACACACACACACAAGGGGGGAAAACACGAAGATAGATACATAGAAGTGCAGCATGATCAGTTAATGTAATGAACTGGGTAATTTAGCCTCTTTAGCTACTGTCAATATTAACGTTTCACCCAGTAAAACAGAGATCACACTTCAGTCCACGGTGTTCAATGCAGAGGTTCTCAAACATGTTCACGTCAAGGCTACGGACCCTCATCCAAAAATGTATTGAGCCAGGCAGGGACCCCCATAAGAGAAGACAACAGGCTGTTGACAACATTTTGTCAACAGCTTGTCAAGGCTTGTGTTCTATTAGCTATACTTTTCCAATTTCGAAAAATGTGTTTAAACTGTTACACATTTTGCCAGGGACTCCTTAGAAGTAACCCCCCAAAAAAGGACCCCTGGCTGGGGGTCCCTGGACCCCACTTTGAGAACAAGCCTTAACATAGGTACAGGGTATAATACCTCAGTTATAAAGAGCAACGTGTAGGCCAGGGCCTCAAGAGAGGGGAGAATCTTGATCTTTGGACCTCAAGCTATACCAATACTGCTGACTGAGGGCTTCAATCAAGTCCTCACTTCAACACACACACACACACACACACACACACACACACACACACACACACACACACACACACACACACACACACACACACACACACACACACACACACACACACACACACACACACAGCTTTACAGATACACCTATAGCACGGTTCCTGTAGCCGCAACACTACGCTAATCCTGGGGGAGAGATGATAATATCGCTATTTGATGTCTGCGTCGTCCATACGGCAAGGTCAGACAGAGCCTGTGTGTGTCACTGTCAGCCCCTCTCTCTCTCTCTCTCTCTCTGACAGATGGTTACCTGACATCACCCACCCATTCAGTCAGCCTTTAATACTTTATATCTCTGGACACTGTTCCCCTCTTTATAGGGGCTTTCTCTACTGAGATATTTCCTCTCTTCCATTCAAGGGGATTCGTCTCAACAGCCTCACGTTTTGTTCCGAAAACGAGCGAACACGGAACATCAGAGAGCATAGTAACCTTGCTCTGAGGAGCCTTTTGTTTCCAGCAGGAAGCTCTGATCGTTCCATCTTGTAAACGGATGACTGCAACGCAGAGCACATCATCACGAGACTCCCTCTCTCTGGGCACAAATGGCCATTTTTGATCTGACTTACTGCTCCTCCGGTTGTCATGGTGAAAAAGAACCTCCACAAAAGGGCAGATAAAAAAGCGACTGACTCTATTCACACAAAATGTTACTGTAACTCAAGAACAGCCTTTCAAAGCGTTCACACACTAGCCCTCGCTCCATCCATCCTGCATTTAAATCATGAGCTTCGGTAGGAAAAAGGGGTCTGGCAATGTGTTTTTATTCAAGTGACCTTCACACATTAACATGGCAAACAAAACACAAGGCTGGTAGGATAAATCCCTGAGCTAAAGCATGCAGGTTTTTTGAAGGTCAGCTGAGGTATACCCAACCACAGACTCTCCTCATTCCAATGACGATCCAAAAATGACTCGATTCGAACATTCCTACGGTTTTGCACCTACCATTTTTATCTCGGATGGTTTCTTTCTTTTTTTTTTTACTGGTCTGGGGTTGTCGTAAACCAGTGTTTCTCAAATGTTCACATTTCAAGGTCTCCCCTTAACTCTGACAGTGTACTAATGGAACCAAATGGACCCGTTCATACACGGTCAGAGTTACAAACTTTTGTGGGTCAATTTAGACCCTCCTAAAGGAACCCACAGAGTCCCTGGAATCCACATTGAGAACCACTGTCGTAGACATCACATTATCTGAGTTGTAGAGGTAAAACGCAGGATCAAACGCTAAAATCTAACAGAAGTCAAGAAGAAAGCTGTCCCGGCCCGGGTGCAGCTCAAGCTTTTCTGAGGTGGATAAGGCGGTGGAAACAGACAGACATGCATGGTTAGGATTCACTGTCAGGCTATTGCTCAACCTGTTTTAGTATAGTCACCTCACTTGGCTGCTCTCTTCTCTCTCTCCCTCTCTCCCTCTCTCCTTCTCTCTCTCTCCCTCTCTCTCGGGGCTTGACAGAATTATCTTCTGCATCAGAGCAGAGGCTGGGCCAAGCGTTACACACACACAGACAGACAGACAGACAGACAGACAGACAGAGGAATCCATTTTCGACAACACAGTGGCTAAGGAGACACACAACCAGTAACACAAGAGTATCAGTGGCATTGGCCATCCACCATTTTGTGTGTGTTGTTGCTTCTCAAGGTCTCCGAAGGCTGGCCAACCTGTTCCCCTCCCTGTCCTGTTTTCAGCCGAGAGGAGCAGCCTCTGCTTCGCAACGCTGCTGCTATCTTGTTACACAGATGGAACTGTTTAGCTTTAAGAACACACAGACCTGGGCAAAGCAACTTCCCTCTCATTGGTTCCTCTGCAGGTTTGTCATGGCTGCCAGCAAAAGCAGAACTGTGTGTGAGTGTGTGTTCACACTACAAAGACAAGACAGCCACCAATAGTGTGTGTGTGGAGGGGGGTGGGCTTCTCTTTTCATCGCTAGGCTGCAGACGATCTTCTCAAGAGATCTCAGCATGACTCCAAATATGGCGCTACGGATCAATCCCTCCCTTTGGGTTTACCGTGGTTTAAAGCAGAGCTTCAAGGAGATATCTGCACAAAGGTTCCACAGATGATAACAACGCTGAAGCAAGAAAAGACTCGGCCCCTGTGTGTGACGCAACGCTTCTGTGTACACATTTCTTAAACAGGTTCTTCATACATTCTAATAGCCTGGCGGGAGGAGGGAAAATCTATTTATACATTAAAAAAACACACAAATAGGCAAAGCTCAAAATGACCCCCAGCAACATAGTTAAGTAAATATTCCATCCAACCAAAAAAATGGCTAACTAATTGCAAGCCTCTGGCAAGTGGCAACATCATTTATTATATTTTGTTTGTCCAAGTCTGTATGGGAATAGGTGTTTTGGTTGTCCCTAAAGGTTTTCTTTCCTTAAGTTTAAAGAGAGAAATAAAAAAAGGTATGTAACTCGGCGTACTAAAACAAAACTGCTGCTATTGTACGTTTTTAGTTTTCCACTGCATGATCCTCTTCAAACTACATTCCTCGTAGTCCGAACACAAACACGGGACCATGGACTAAAACCAAACGGGATTGAAAAGACACAAGTGAAGGATGTCCAAGGACGGGTCTGGAGAGAAACCAGGAAGTGTTTTTCCACCAGGACAATGCTCCAGGAAACCCTGCATTCCATGCAGCCATGAAGCCCATCTCTCACAGAGCACCGTTTCCTGGAGTCAAATCTGCTGTAGGGATGGGACGATATGTGGACATTTCACATCACGATTATTGTGACCAAAGAAATCGCGATTTACGATATTATCGCGATAATCAAAATACATTAATTTGGGCGGAACATTTGCCAAAGAATAGCCAATCTACAAGCTCAACGCGTCAATATTTTGGCAAAGACATTTGATATTTGATAGAGAGTGGAAAAAAAGACTGTATCAAGTACGTATATTACAAGTACCTTTTACAAATTATAGTGTTTAAGTGGTACTAGATATGCAGCTCGGCAAATAAAAGGTAAATTATCATGATAAACGATAATATTGCTTATCATCCCATCCCTAATCTGCTGTTGTCTCCTACAAACAGGGTTGCCAGATTTTGCGACAGCAATAAGCAACCAGATCTATTGAAAACAAGCCAGAAAGAAGCGACTATATACATATATAAACCTATCGGCTATTTGAAAATAACGATCTACAGGTTCACAACGTGACGCATGAAGAATGTTTCATTTTAACAACCTAGATTACTGTTAAGAGTTAGTATCCTAAACTAGATTAAAATGGTTTGGTTTCTCAATATATTTATATTATCGCAACTGCATGCGAAGTCAAAGTGAACATTATTGGTCTATTGGTCAAAGAGAGGCCACAATAAACGAGACCACATCCAAGCAGTGATGTTAATGATATTATAAGGTCGAGTTTCTCTTTACAAATGTAATGAATGCGTAATTGGCATAATATCCATTTAATGAAGTTGTGGCTCCTTTTCCTGCCAGTGAAACGTATTAGTGTTAATTTGTTGTCCCTCTCTCCTGTCACACAAAGGCTATAGAAGTATGTTTCTTTTCAGCCTTTCTCCTTCAATAAAGTGCATCGTCCTGTGTGTGTGTGTGTGTGTGTGTGTGTGTGTGTGTGTGTGTGTGTGTGTGTGTGTGTGTGTATGTGTGTATGTGTGTGTGTGTGTGTGTGTGTGTGTGTGCGTGTGTGCGCGCACGCGCGCGTGCGTGCGTGTGATGATGTGACAATAAAGAACAGAAGATGCTTAATGTTGTACATTGTAAATGGGAATACTAACAGAACATGGCTTTAGGGATGAGACGATATGAAGACTTCATAGCGCGATTATTGTGACCAAAGAAATCGCCAAATCAACATCCATTATCCTGGGGCGGAACATTTGCCAAAAAATAGCAGATCTACAAGCTCACAACGCATCGCAACACAACGCTTGTAGATCTTATAGATCGGCTATTTTCTGGCAAAGAGATTCGGTAGAGAGTGAAAAAAGACTGTATCAACTATGTATATCACCAATAGAGGGTTTAAGTGGTACCGGATATGCAGCTCTGCAAATAAAAGGTGAATTGATCCCAGTGCATGAGGGAGGACGATATCGCGATAAATGAAATCTCCACGATACGATTATCGTGAGTGTTTTTTATCACGATAAACGATAATATTGATTATCGTCCCATCCCTACTAACAGAACATGGTGCATTGGTGTCTTCCCTGCAACCCTGCCATGCCAGTTACTACAGTTACAGACAGTGGGTGAGGTTACCATCCCTGGTCAGAATGATGGAGCACCTCAAACTGACCAAGACAGAAAGCAGTGGATAACTAATAGACTGCGACACTCACAAGACATTTGAACAAGACCCGGGTCGCCGTCCTAGCGGTCCCGGGCACTTAGGCTCTAATGTAGCCTGACGGCACGTCGCAGGTTCGAGTCCCGTTCCCGGCGACCTTTGCTCCCATCTCTCTCTCTCTCCCTGTTTACTGTCCATCTCCACTAACACACTATAAATTAAGGCCCCCAAAAATATCTTTAAAAAGATTCTGGGATTCGATTCCTTTTTTTTTTTAAATCCTAATTCTAATTTGCCACGTTGGTGGGTCGGAAAGTGGGCAGGGAAGTGTGTTCTCTGTCACTATAGCGCCTCCTACAGACAGGTCAGGGAACCAGTTCAGCAGGGTGAAACTCGTCTCTGTGAGGTGAGAAGAAGCCCCTGTTGGTGACTTCATGTGTATTAGGAGGGGACACGTGGTTGTAATGTATGCACGCTACAAAGACCAACATTATGGGTTGGCACTTGGCAGTGACAGAGAAGCACTATATGAAAACATGGGGGGAGCTAAAAACAAAAACAACAGTTGATCAAGTTTGACCTAAGCATATAGGTAACTTAACTTTAACCAGTGTTTAACAAAACAATAAATACATTTTTACCCGTCACTTCCCTCTATGGCTCCTTGTGGTGTGGTGGTGCAGTTACTTTCAGAAACACATTGTCCTATGGCTATTATGTTCACTTCTCACTGTATTTGGGTGGTTTCATTGTTTGTTTTGGTTGTCAGGGATGGTTTTGGTGAAACTGAAATAAACAGTGAAAACACCTACAGTGAGAGGGCATTGTGTTTCAGCAGGTAAACTACTCAAATGGCACGCTTGCATAGAGGTAAAAATGTATACGATTCTTTAGTTATAGAGACACAGGGAAAAAGTTACATATTATTTGAAGACCATCTGGTAGTGATCTTTTGATCTTTTTGAGTGTTTAGCCCGGAAGAGAAGCAAAAAGCGAGGTTGCACCAAGCCAACCTCTCTGGGTAAGTCGACAAAGTTTGAGAAGGAAAGATGAGAGACCCATCAATATTAACTCACCACCGAGACCTCCTTTCCAAGGCCTTAAATATTTAATCGTCCTTGGATAGCTCTGTTGCTTCGTAAGGCCCGAGCCAGTGGATCCCTCCCTTCTACAAGACCACTCCTGTTCCTTGCTCAATGAAGGCCTTGTCCAGTGCCACCACGCTGCCCAAGGAACGGCCAGTCTCTAAAGAATTCAGGATTTTTCCACCCCAGGCAGTGTGTGTGTGTGTGAGGCTTGACAGAGGTGGTTTACTGTATCTCTTAGGAGAAGGGGAAGGAGCCTTAACTTTAACCTGTGAAACAGGTTTGTCGATTGCTTGATTTGTCTTATAAGGACAAATTGGCTGGACAGCCGCGGAGAACAGAGTTTTCGGTTTAGGGCTAAATAATGCACTGAGGGAGTATATTGAAGTCATATGTTACTTTCAGTATTGACAGTGAGATATATCTCTGCAACAAAACTTCTCGTACTGGCAATTTAAGAGTAGGTGTTTTAACAGTCAACAACACAAACAGAGGCTGGAAGACACCTTGAGAGCCACTTCCTTGTGGTTCCATCAAAACAAACTCCTAATAACAGTTGCATACCTACTTAGTTAAGAAAGAATACAAATATTCAACTGATACTGATACTACAATGTTTGGATAGCTTCATATAACACTTGTTTTTTTTTTTTTTAAGAGAGAAAGAAAAGCAAGTAGGCAACAGAAATGTCACAGGGAAGGTCACTGAAAACTACAGATAGATAGAAGTGGTTATATTATTGTACTATAGTGACGCAAGACTTTATGAAACAGGGCCAGCGTGTTTCACATGCACAAACTGTATCTGATGAGCCAAGCATCATGGCAAGAATGCAGTCGCTGGAGCATTTCAATTGGCTTTTGTGTGTCTCTCTCCAGCCTCCTCCATCCACTGCCCCAGGTATAGGGAACAGAACAGAGTAATGCCACGTTTATGTCCCGTTGTGCGGCGGTGTTGCACGCCGAAGACAGCAGATCTACAAGCTCACAATGCGGTGCAAACGCAGTGCGCTGTGAGCTTGTAGATAGGCTGTTTCCCGCAAGCAACAAAGTATGTACTATATGAATCAGGCTTGGTGCATCACCGGTGAGCAGCATGCAAGTGTGTGTGTGTGTGTGTGTGTGTGTGTGTGTGTGTGTGTGTGTGTGTGTGTGTGTGTGTGTGTGTGTGTGTGTGTGTGTGTGTGTGTGTGTGTGAGTGTGTGTGTGTGTGTGTGTGTCACGTAGGGAGAGGTTGTGTGTGCACGCATGTGTACGTGTGTGATACGTAGAGACTAGAGAGAGAGAGACACACGAGGAGACCAGAGTCTGAGTGTCAGAGTGAGTAATGAGCTCTACAACCACTTCCTTCTAGCATTCAAAACAATGTTTGGTCCTTTTTAATCCCCCATGCGCGCCTTTCAAAATGGTTATTTTTCAGGGTAATCCTGAGATACCAAACAACAAATAGATATATTCTTTTTCTAAAGTAACTTGTCTAGCATCATCTCCTTAAAACTGAATTAGGAATTAAGCAACACTTACTGTAGTATCAAGTAATATTCGGGGCTACAAGTCACCTACAGTATGACCTGGCTAGACTGTTAAAGTCCAATGTTTGGCTTAACTTGTGTCTCAATGAAATGAGTACAAAGGACCCCAATGTAAACAAGCCGTAGTGCTTTCTTGGGTTTAAATCCTATTTTAGTAGACCTTGTTTCTTGTTTTGCTGAGCTGAGCTGAAAAACGAAACTGTGTCTGTGTCAGTTCAGAAGTTGACATTCACTGGAGAACGTGTGAGAGCTATGAAAGCAAACTGCAAAAGTGAGAAAAGAAAAACGTCTACTGATATCTTTTATGATCCAAGATTTACCGGTCCCTTCAACAACAAAAACAGAGACCAGACAAAAGTCCAACATTAAAACATTCATTCATTCAGCCCATCTGCTGAGCATACTTCACTGGGAGGAAACCGACGTGTCTAGTCTGACTGAAACCAATCTGTCAACCTTAGCAGAATCATACCCAGACTCCCCTATCGGCTTCTCCTTGAGAACCTGTTTGCCCTGACTGCCACACCGGGGAGAAGGAGAGCGCCACCATTTTGATTGCTCTTCTCAGCCCCGTTGTCGCAGCACCGTGTGTCAAGCTCTCTCTCCTTGTCAGCAAGATTTCACAGTGTCCAGGGGAACTGCAGAGCAGAGCACAGCACAAGCCATGCACACAGCAACTCTCCCTCTCTCTCTCTACCTCTCTCTGACTGTCACACACAAACACACAACACCCCCCCCCACCACACACACACACACACACACACACACACACACACACACACACACACACACACACACACACACACACACACACACACACACAACACACACACAAACACATGCATGCACGCAAGAGCACACACACACATGCACAGATGAGAACACACCTCCTTCACTCCAGACAAATGGGTCTGGTCTACACAGAGAGAGCTCTCTGGAATATAATTCCTACAGAAGTTACTGAAGGTTGTGCCACTGGCATACATCATTAACTAGAGTGTCCTACTGACAGATAAACCACTGTAAACCCTGTAATAAATATGCAAATGCAACATTACAACATTACAACAGACGCAGCTTTGTAATAACAGGTGCGTAGCTCAATACACAGGTAATAAAAACAACCACACAAGTTTATACAAAAAACAAGTTAAAGGTTAATTAAAATTGTTCAATTTGGACATGAAATCCCTCCAACAATGTTCCTACAGTGTTTTGATCCTTGATCTGACCAGAACCGATCCTGCAACAACAAGCTGGAGAAAATATTCCTGTGTGAATGTTCTTGAGAACTTCCACACACACAGCATCTAGTTCTACCAGTGCAATCTCTTCTCTTCCAGAATGTGTGTGTGCGGGGATCACTTTGTAGAACATTAACTACCTGCAGGCTAAAACACTGCATTATTCAGCATTAAAATTCCCATCTCACCCATGTGTCCCCCTGCAACAACCACACAGTCGCAAAGACTGTCAAATAGCATTAAGGAAGCCCTTAAATAATCCACAACATTACATGACATAATGTAGGTACATGGAGATGTGTATCAGCGTACAAATTACAGAAATGGGTGTTAGGAGCCAAAACTAGTTTAACCTTGACTTTTATATTCCACAATTCCATCATTTAAGAATCCAACGCCACTTTTGCAGAGTTCTTCTGTGTCCACAAAGCAGTCAAACTTTCAAACTACAAAGCAAAACAAAAAAAATCTAAGGATTCTGGGGCTATTAATTCAGGGACCAGAGAGCCAACCTTTGTTCTGCATGGCGTGAGGGATCATCCTGCCTGCCTGTGTCTGACTCCCAGGGCTCTCCTTGGAGACTCATCTGCCTTCCACCATTTTATGGTGAAGCCCTAGTATGACACTCACTGCCTACCTGACTAGTTCAGACCACCACCACCACCACCACCACTCTCTGACACAGTAATAACATAGCATCCAAGACACTCGACGCGAGCTGCTAAAATATATAAACCAACCTAAGAAAGTCACCCTGGGATAAAAACAATAATAATTCAGTCCACCGCTAAGCTTATCTAAAGATAGTTCCAAATGTGGTGGACAGGAGAGCCCGTTCACAAATCTCTGCTCAGATATATAGCCTATTATGTTTGTTTGTTTTTTAATTGAAGGAAAGCCCATTATAGCTCTCCAGTGTGGACAAGGCTCTTTCATGGTGAGCTCTGGACGTAGTTCCAGCGGCTATGCCAGCAAGACTGTGTCGCTAATGGAGGCTCGGCTCCTTCAGCGCCGGGCAGCTATAGGGAGAGCTAGGCTGCTTGTTGGGAGAGGAGAGTCGGTGCAATGGCTTCTTCTTCTTCTTCACGAAGCTAAAACACACACACTCACAACAGCCCAGTGGGACAACAGACGCTAATTCCCCAGCCAGACCAGACATGTCAGAATAAAAGGGGGGATAAACCACTGAAACCAACGCTGCTATAACCTAGGCAAACGTCCGTCTCGCTGGCTGTGTTGTCCATTTCCTCATGTCACTGACAACACACCGAGAGAAGGCGACATTGTGCCGAAGCTATAAGGTTGAATATTACTGAGGAGCTATGAAGAACCCACTTGACTTTGCCTTTAGTATCCATGGGCGCCCTGGCTTTAGCCTGCCCAGGCTAGAGCGCTTACCCCGTGTATCGTCGACCCCACAACCGGCTCCTTTCTCTCCAGAAAGTCGTCTTGGTCCTGAAACTAAACCGAAAGAAGCTCTTTCCAGGTCATTCACGAGGCGCTCTCCAAATTATATCCCATGATCTACCACCATAACGACGTTCTCGCGGAGAACACCACAGCTTTGGGGGAAATCTCGTGGCCGAAACTGGAGAAATATGGTGTAAAAAAAACAACTCACTGGTAGTGGTACGACGTTCTCCTGAAGCGATGTTCCCCAAAAAAAGTTGTCCCCCGGTTGTCCTCCTCGGTATTTTCATGCGTGTGCTGCTGCCCGTCCGGTCGCTCTAATGGATGATCGCCATCTTTCCTGCTTCTCCTTTGCTGCTGCAGCTGCAGATGACCTGAGAGATCTGCCGTCTGTCTCTGAATAATGAGCAACCACCACCACACAGACAAGGAGGAAGACAATCTGCAACGCAGGCTGCTACACAAAGAAGTTTGGGAGACTACCAAGCACCAGAGGGTGCACAAGAGTTTGTGATGAGACGAGCAGGAGGGAGCATCGGCGGCGCGGTGGACATCATCATCTCTGTCTGAGCAGGAGAAGCTCATCATATCCTTCATCAACAGAACGAAGTCAGATCGCTATAAGCAGGAGCCTCCTCTATCAGCGGCTTCGGTTCAAAAGCACCAGCGGATACATGATGTATGGAATGAGAATGTTATTATCCATATAGGCATTTCCATATGTCTGCTGCTGCTGCTGCTACGTCATGGGGTTATCCACAGTTCACAGTTCACACAGTGATGATGCTGTACACAGAGACCATAATAAATGGATAGATAGATAGATGGATAGATGGATAGATGGATAGATGGATAGATAGATAGATAGATAGATAGATAGATAGATAACACATTTGCAACTAGGTTATTATATACAGCTGAATAAATATGATTATCAATTCAGTCAGGTCTATGTAACTGCAGCATTATAATCTATTATGCTATATATCAAGATGTGAAAAGAAAATACACTACTTTTAATTAGATTTTTTTCTTGTTCTGTATTAATTGCTTATTAAGGGTTGATAAACAGCATAATGTCAGAAGTTCATATATTTCTCATATGATGAATATTCAATTGTGTTTCTGTTAAAAGTCAATTTGTTTAAGAGACTGAATCATGTGAATATAATATGTGTAATAATGTATGTATAATATTTAATGTAATATATAACTTTATTTCTATCTATAAAATGATTATTATTATTATTATTATTGATTATATGATATTTCTATATATTGCAGTGGTTCTCAACCAGTGGTCCGGGGACCATCAGTGGTCCTTGAGGGGATTCCATGCGGTCCCCAGCTAAATGATGGAGAGTTTGTAACCAAATGAACCCTTATAGATCTTTAACTCTTGAGAGTGTAAAATGATTGCGACCGTCAGGTCGCAATCATTATTTTTTTCATAGTTACTATGAAAAGCTCCACCGGCTGTCTTCTGTCTGTCCGTCACGTCACACTTTTGCCCCTACTCTTATATCTGGCACCGTTGGCCCTATCGATGCCAAACTTTGCACACACACTCCTTGGATGGCAAACCACAACCTCCGCCCCTGATTTCTCACATGGCCCTCTTCTAGCGCCACCATCAGGCAGATCTTTGCAAAACACATTTTTGGACACTGCTCCTACAGATTTTGGCCTAAAATCACGCAAAGCGGTACACAGTATCTCTAAAGTCATCTCATCAACATGGATCTGTCCCATTTCCCATATTCCCTCCTGATTGGCTACGATTGCCTTCTAAAGTGTGTGTATGCAAAGTGAAGGTCACTTATCTCCCGATTAGGGAGTCTTACTGGTAGAGTGTAACATTCATTTTACACTCTCAAGAGTTACATTATTGTTAAACATCTGCATTACTTAATTGACAAGAAGTCTACACAATTAGAGAATGAATGAATGATTTTATTTTCGTGTCTGGCTATTTTTATTTTGATCAACATTTGCCTGTTATCTCTCCTAACACATCAATGCAGCATGGAATTATGGACACAATCTTATACAAGTTCCACCGACATCAAAACATTGTGTAGGGTCTGAGAGGCTAAATCTCATCAAATGGTGGTCCGTGGCTCAAATGCCAAATAAATAATGGACGTGAAGTGAAAAAGAAACAAATTGACCCTTTTAACTGTGATTATAATACAATATAAATTTGTATTACAAATTATAATGCACTATAATGGATTATAACTGTGATTATAATACATTATAATTATATTATAAAGTATTAATGTATTACTATGATAATTATAATAGTGGTTATAACAAAATATAATTTATTATCATGTATTACAACTATATCATGGTAGTCTAAATGAAAATGAGTGATCAGTCATTATGAAGTGTTTGGCCCTGTGTGGCCTAGCTCAGACCTACACTAGAGTGGATACTTTTTAGTACCCCGTTTAGTACCACTTTCACACCACTCTACTCAGGTCCTTGTAGTGGAAAACCTGGCACAAGTGGGCGGTGTGGTGTGGAGTGGTGTGGAGTTGGGCCAGTGGAAAAGGTAAATAAAGTGATAAAGTACTCAACCACCCCAGTACTTGAGTATATCATATTGATTGATTGATTGAATACATTATTAGCAGTTTGCATAGGAAAAGCACAAGACAGTACGGTTACAAGGTCTACTAATAGGATTTAAACCCAAGAAAGCACTGTCTTGTTTACATTGGGGTCCTTTGTACTCAATTCAGTGAGGTGCTGAAATGCTGCTTTCCTATATCTTACTTCTTGAGTTTCTTGATGCAAACCTCAACATACAGTATTTATGTGGTGGTATTAATAGTAATAATAATGATAATAACAATACTGTAGCTATACTTAGATTTATATAATGCCTCTCAAGAAACCCAGGGACACAGTAAAGCAAGGTTGAGCGTGAGATGGCAGATGGAACCAGGAATAAAGCTGTGTTTATGGAAGTTCTTTCTGTTCTTCTGACGCATGTAGCCCCATGTATTTCCACTACTTTGGCAAATGCACACTTGGCTCAAGAGCATGTTGTCATGGGCACCGCTAAGGATGCCTGGACGTTAGTGGACTGCAGTCCAGGACTGTGCTAACTGTTTGTTGTTTAATTTTGTCCACTTTCAACCTGCATGGTTGGTGTCCCTGTTTTGGGCATTATCAGGCAAAAACAAATAAAAAACATGAGTTTCTTTTCAACAGATTTAATAAATAAAAAATGATACAAGAAAGAAAGAAGAGAGCAGATCTACAAGCTCACAACGTGTTTTCGGACTAATGCTCAGAAAACAGAAGCATACATGATACTGTACACACACCATTCATAAGTACTAGTACAATAAGTATTGTGAGACATGCACTTACAGTATGTTGCAACGCCTGTCAATGACTACTTTTTATTTAGTTTTGTTTATGTCTATTTATGATTGCTCTGTATATTCTTCTTTCTTTACTATTTCTTTTTTGCTTAGTTTTTATGCTGTACACAACAGTACTTTTTATGTTTCATACTTTTACCTGTGTAACTTTGTAACCTTAACTGCTGTGCCGTCTCTGGGTGACAGATTTCTCCCTCTTGGGATATAATAAAGGATATCCATCTACCACAGGTTTATGTTGATAACATTTCTGAGGTCTCGGAAGATCACTGAAGGAACGTTTCTGGTTGAACCATGTGTGAAATACAGACATACACACACGCACACGCGCACACACACACACTGTGTTGACAGTGAGTCCTGTGGGCGCTGGGGAGCGGCCAGGGTCTGTCCTGCTGCTCGGACATATGGCTGCTGCGGCAAATCTGATGAATACGGGATGGCCTGGAGGTTGGGCCTGACTGCACTGGGACAACCCAACCCGCTCCCCCGGCCTCCCCCGTGCCACCGAGCCACCAGGCCCCCGTCCAAACGCAGGGCTAAAAACAGCCCAGACGTCAGGGATTCAGATGGTCCAAGCGGTGGGAGAGGGAGGAGGAGGAGGGAGTGCTGGAACGGGGGTACAGATTTAGAAAGCGGCCCGGTGACTTTGTTTTTGGACACATTAGACAGACGTGGTCAATGCAAAATTGAATTGTTATATCATTGTGTTATCAAGGATGACATGGTGCATGGTATTCGAGGGCCAACATGTAAATCTTGATTAGATTTCCATTGCCATTGTCAGTCAGTGAAAAATGAAATTAGTCAATCAGTGAATATTATATACAGTATGCAAAGATACTGTATATCTGTTATCTATACATGGATAGCATGTACAGACAATCAACTGTGAATATAATATAGTCTATGAACAGTGAATATGAATGGAACAAGGATACACTTTGTGGTGTGCAGGGGGGGTGGATGACTGTGTGGCTGAATGTGTATCCCTGCTAGCACATCATAGTGGACGATGAGTGGTTACTCTACGTCCTGAGCCATGCACTGCGGCCATCTGCAGCAGTCTGTTGTTGAAGGATCCGAGCGTCCTCAAGAAGACCAGCTTCCTGTAGACAGAGGTCCTGGGGGCATAGATAATAACAACAGTATATTTATGGGGGGACGTGGGGGGGACGGGACATAAAAAGCGTTTCCTTTTGCACCGGTTTGTTCTTGTTCTAGTTTCTTTGTGTTCCTGATTGTACGTGGAAATAAGCTTTTTAGCTGTCTATAACCTGTAGCTTTGAGACTGCGTAGCCATTTTCCATGCGGCAAAATCAAACAGTCTATGGGATGGACTGGATCCTTCATGATTACCCCAAGCGTTGCTAACACAGCGTTCGTCAAACAGAGCTTGGATGGGGGAGATCACAACGCTGAACCCTCTGCATTGCCTTGCGGTTGAGGTCGGTGCAGCTGCCGTACCAGGCAGTGAAGCAAATTGCTTGCTCATTCAGGGTGGGACTGTCGGGTCTCTGCTCTACATGGAGAGTGTCTTGAGACAACTGATTGAGTGATTTGACACTTTAATAACATTTTATTGAATTGAAGCAGCCAGTCAGGACTTGGGGACCCATGCCAGCTTTCTGTTAGTTTTCTGAGAAAGTAGAGGCGTTGTTGTGCTTTCTTCACCACTCGCTCTGCAGTCTGCACTGCCCAGGTGAGATCTACAGTGATGTGCACTGCACCCCCAGGGATTTGAACTCTCTGACCCTCTCCACTGCAGCTCCCCCGATCTTGATGGGAGAGTGATCTCTGCTCTGGGAGGCCTCCTGTATAGTCGAAGATTAGCTCTTTTGTTTTGTCAACGTTGAGAGCCAGGTTGTTCTCCTAGCGCCATTGTGCCAGGTTCTCCACGTCTCTCCTGTTAAGCTGTTTCAAGAGAGAGGCTAAACAGGACGTGGTGACAGCATTCCTGGGTCGGTGTTCTGAAGTATTGAGGTCTGCTGGTGACGTAGCCCCATAACCACTAGGGCAGTGGTTCTCAACCTGTGGGTCAGGACCCCCAGGGGAGTCCCCAAATTATTTTGGGGGGTCCCGAGATGATTAACTTAATGTGCAACATTGTTTTCACCCTCAACAGTAAACAAACCAACATAAGGTTTAAGTCTATATATATGCACGTTTCTAAAGTGACAGTTTAAGGACTTTTTAATAGGCCTACCTCTACATTGGCCAAATTGTCAAATATTAGAGGCAGAAATTGTGAAAATAGCCGATCTACATAACGCGAGATCGGCTATTTTCACAAGAACCGTGTCATACAAAATGTAATGCCTCAACTCTTAGTGCTTGTCAGGGTGGGATCCCCAGTTCAAATATGATTATTTTGGGGGTCGTGGCCTGAAAAGGTTGAGAACCAATGGTCTGAAGTATTGAGGTCTGCTGGTGACGTAGCCCCATAACCACTAGGGAACAAGGCCGTGGTCCACCTGCATCACTGAGAGCTGCGTCGAAGAATACAGTATGACTTTCCGTGTGTAGACTTTCCACGAGCTGGGGCTGTGAATCGGGAGTGGGGGGTGAACACAAGCAGCTGCCTCCTGGGGCACTGTTTCCCAATTCCCAAACACTAGGAATGTTGGTTTCCTACATTTTGTTTTTAAACTATTATATCTAAATATTTTCAAATAACTTTCCCAAAAAAAGCAAAAATTGTCATGAATTAAGAAATAATAATTCAATGTAGAATTATGTAGAAAATGTCGTGAAGAAATAAAGACATTCTATAAATTAGAAAACAAATGTTTAAGAAGTAGTGAAAACAGCCGATCTACAAGCTCACGGTGCGGCACGTTCTGAGCATGTAGATCTGCTATTGTCGCTAGTTTGTGTCAAACGTCTCATTTCTCTTTTGGGTCTTGAGCTAAAAAGTTTAGGAACCACTGTCCTAGGGGGCTGGGGTGGGGTCAGGGGTGGGATGGGTGAGGATGGGGTAAGAGCTGCATGGGGGTGGGGGGGCAGGGGTGTTTGTGAATGGGGACATTGGAGCGAGATACTGGGGACCAAAGATAGTGGGGGCCCTGCTGAGCTGGTTGTGGGTCAAACCTGTTGAAAAACAGGTTTCAGCTCATTTGCATGTTCCAGTATCCCCTCAACGGCAGCCCTAGAGTGTTTATTTGCAAGTATTTACACACACACACACACACGCACGCGCGCACGCACGCACGCACGCACGCACGCACGCACGCACGCACGCACGCACGCACGCACGCACGCACGCACGCACGCACGCACACACACACACACACACACACACACACACACACACACACACACACACACACACACACACACACCCCTCTGGAGCTATTGGCCCGTAGCCTACCCTCCAGTCAGTTAAACGCCAGTGTAATTACTGTAAGTAATTTACAGTGTGGTGTTTAAGAACCTAAAAGCGCCTCATTAAAGTGTTTCCATGGGTATCAGGGGCTCTGGACTCCTAAGTGGAATACACTGGGATAGTACCAGTAGTACACATTTATGAGAAGTCAGAGGAGGATATTGTCCTGCTAGTGTGCCTGTTCACGGGCATACTCAAACTGTATCCACAACGCACATAAGTTGAATTATGCAACATGTTTTCTTTTTCTCCCTGATGTACCTGTCTCAAGTGGGATTTATACTCCATCTGTCTCTCTCTATGAGACTGTCACACCCAGCCACATGGAACCACTACATCACATGCATGAGGTCAGAACCTTATCAGAAGAGAGCTTGATAGCAAAAGGGAGAACAGGATTTGGATTACCATGAAATGGTGGAAACGAAGCGAGAGCTATTTGAAACTAGAAAGGTGCAATTCTGGGAAATTGCAAGTGTGGTTGACATTTTTTGCATTTTCCCATTCAAGTCAATGGGTTACTTTATAGAATAACTCTTAACTAGGCGCGTCACGACCATTCATTGTGAGTACGACGGGACACCCCCACTTTCATAAAAACGTAATCTCATCCCCCCCACCTTTTTTGCCGGCCGGGGTGTTTTTTTTTTTCTCCCCTGCACTGCAAGCAGGCTCTCATCAACACAAACGTAACCTCTCAGTGGCATGTAGGTGCTATTTGGCTACTATTTTCCAGAACAATTTCAAAATAAACATGTTGAATGATCGATTGTATAGATGAAAAAAATAAAATAAAGACTCTTGTTTTGAAATGCGCTTCTGTGCAGAGAGGAAATGGCTTTCATAGGACGAGCCTTTAACGGTCGTCGTCAGTGCGTCATGCGTCATGGACTCGTGGTGAAATTAACAACAGGCATAAAGGAATATAAACAGAACACCAAGACAAGACCATGTAGGCTATAAAGGCATTAAACATCGTCCTGCACGTCTCATGTCACTGTCAGCAATTTGGTGAGTGAGTCGTGACTCGTGGCTATATTAGAGTTGGTGTAATGATGGATGCTATGCTGCTAGCTAACACTGTTTTGGCTAGCGTTGTGGACACATTGTATGGGTCTTGAAAATAGCCGATCTAGAAGTTCAGTCTAGATCTAGAAGTGCTACACGAAATGTGGATAACACTATATATGGAGATAGTCCAGTCCATCATGTCATATGGGACTACCGTCATAGACAGTAGCCAAAAGAGAAGGATACACAAGACTAAGAAAGACAAAAAAAGGAGGAGGAGGATAAAGATACCAAAAGGAGAGAGAAGAAAGGGTGGATGAGGTACAATGTGTCTCAGAAAAGAAAAGGAGGTGGCAACGGGGGCGGCTAGATAAAGTTATTAGGCCTGGATCCGACTTTAAGTCGACGCACAGGATTCCAGAAGTGTAGCGCTTATTCGCTCTTGTATCAAACTGGTACTCGAAACGTTCTTAGAATTTAATATATATTTATAAGTAAATATGGGGGCGGCTGTGAAAAAAAGAGAAGAATAAAAAAGAAAAAAAGGAGGAGGAGGATAAAGATACCAAAAGGAGAGAGAAGAAATGGTGGATGAGGTACAATGTGCGGTATCCTCCTTGTCAAGCTCGACGTTGGTCATTTGGACCTATACATGGAGAAATGGAGCGAACCTGTTTGGCCTAAACATGGAGATGTGGTACAGAATGACTCATATATGGGCATAAAAGTATGTCATGTGACATCACTTCCTGTACAGACAGTCAGACAGACAGACAGCCATTGACTCCGGCCTAACAATGGCTACTGTCTATGACGGTAGTCCCATATGACATGATGGACTGGATCTCCATATATAGTGTTCTCCACATCTCCATGTTTAGGCCCTATCGCTCACACCCTAGGTGGGGTTGGCGATAGGGCCTTTCTGTGTGGAGTTTGCATGTTCTCCCCGTGTCTCCTAGGGTTGATACCCTCACAAAACATGAACAAACTCCCCCCAGAATGACAACAACTAGAATCGTCAGAGAAACGCTGTGGTTGGCCAGATGGTCAAGAATTGGCGCGACCTCGCCCTTTAGGGCGAGGTCGCATGTCACCCTGAGGTCAAATTCCACCCTCAGGTGTCTTACTAGTACTCACAAAGTGAAAAAGCATCAAATATAAACATTTTTACACTTCTTCTTCTTCTTCTTCTTCTTCTTTCGTGTATCATCATCCTTGATGATTGGTTGACAACATTGTATTTCACAAGATTTCTTGTTACACTTACACACACAACATAAAGACCCTCGTCCACTACAAGAGTCTTACCATAAAAACATCCACAAGTTGAAAGGGCAATCTCCACCAGGCCAGATAGGGCTGTGTAGGCCATATGGGTTCCAGCCACCAGGACTGCATGGAAATTGCATTTCTGACATACCGTTCAACTCTTTGCATTTGTGGTGCCCTCTATGGTCAGAAGTGGAAGACAGGCCAAGACACAAACAGAGCAAAAACAAAAACAGTTGTCAGTCTTTGCATGTATGTGGTTTATATGAAATGATTTTGAAAGAGCAGAAGCGAGCCATAGAACCGGATTTTGGAAAGCAGCTGAGGGAACTAGATATATAGATCTTCTGTACGATTATAGCAAACGTATGGTTGGGGTGGAGAGGGATTCTGCTTGCAGTGCAATATTGTGTGTTGTGCCCTAAGGGGAGGTCATTCTGCAGCAGTGGCGTCAGTTCAGAAAAAGCTAAGGTATGGCAACATGACTGGTGTCTTGCACGCGCGCGAAGGCAGACAACACCAGACATGTTGCCATACCTTAGCAACAGGCATGAGGAATTTATTTTAAGAAGTACATTTTATTTTTTCTCCTAGTTGCGACCGTAGGTCGCAGTTACTTTTACACTCTCATACTATCCAAACCCCCACCAGCCGTCAGTCTGTCCTTCCCTCCGTCACGTCACTCGTCACACGTCACACTTTCCCCCTACTCATATCTCCGCCACCGTTGCCCCGATCCATGCCAAAATATCCACACAAACTCCTTGCCTGCCAAACTACAACCTCCAAGGACCCCAGGTGTAAAAGATTACCAAATGTGCAAAAATGACCACCCCAACGGGGCTGATCACGGGGAATTCCCGGGGACCACCGACTCCTGGTGCCCCAGAACGGATGCAAAAGTGGTGGCGCCCCCAGTGGAGGACCCCCTCCACTGCTGCTCACATAAAATGCCTTAACTCGGGCTAGAAGCAACCGGGAGAGCCGGGGCCGGTACCTATTCGTCCGCCTCGGCGGCGCGGAGACCCCACCCCTCATTTCTCACATGGCCCTCTTCTAGCGCCACCATGAGGCAGATTCTTGCAAAACACATTTTTGGACACTGCTCCTACAATTTTTGCCCTAAAATCACGCAAATCGGTACACTGTATGTCTACACTCATGTCATCAACTTGGATCTGTCCCATATAGCGCCACCTTCAGGCCGATTTTTTAAAACACATTTTTGGACACTGCTCCTACAATCTTTGCCCTAAAATCACGCAAATCGCTACACAGTATGTCTACACTCATCTCATCAACATGGATCTGTCCCATATAGCGCCACCTTTAGGCCGATTTTTTAAAACACATTTTTGGACACTGCTCCTACAGATTTTGCCCTAAAATCACGCAAATCTCTACACAGTATGTCTACACTCATGTCATCAACATGGACCTGTCCCATATAGCGCCACCATCAGGCCAATTTTTTCCAACACATTTTTGGACACTGCTCCTACAGATTTTGCCCTAAAATCACGCAAATCGGTACACAGTATGTCTACACTCATCTCATCAACATGGATCTGTCCCACTTAGCGCCACCTTCAGGCCGATTTTTTTAAACACATATTTGGACACTGCTCCTACAGATTTTGCCCTAAAATCACACAAATCGCACAGTATCTCTACAGTCATGTAATCAAAACGCATCTGTCCCATCTAGCACCACCATCAGGCCGATTTTGGTAAAACAAACTTTTGGCCTATTTGTGGAGATAAGCGACCGTTGGTCGCTTATCTCCCGATTAGGGAGTCTTACTGGTTTCTACGGTTTCTTGGACTTGATATGGCAGCTTGGAACGGTTGTTCAAGTGCAGCTAAACATGGCATGTTAGTAAACGTGCTACAATTAACAATAATGAATTGCACCTGTGCAGCTGACCTACCTGGGAATATACCATTTTGTCAAGTGGGGAGATTATAATACCTTGTTAAAGTGACCATTTTGTTACATTTTGCATTTGTAGTTATTTCACTGTAATTTAACAACATAATAACCAGAACAGAAGAGACATTCATGGATTTATATTTAAAAGTAACTTTTATTTTCCCCCCTGGACCCAGGGTATGGCAGCTGCATACCCCTGCCATACCCAACTGACGCCCCTGTTCTGCAGTGTGTTGCAGCGCAGTGTTAAATTGCAGTGCCCAGGGGCTTGTAATCTCTGTGTGGGGTATTCTAGATTGGCGGGTGACCATACACCTGTTTCCGGCCCATGCCTTGCTGGCATTGAAGGGGAGTGTAGGACTCAGACTGTGTCCAACATACATACCGGTATACCTGTGTTTGTGTGCAAGGATGTCTCCAGTATGAATTTATGGGGAGGAAAGATGATGATTTACTGTTACTCTGTTTCCTCCGTTTATTATTTATTTACTTTAATGGAAACATTATGTGTGTGCATGGGCTCTATACACATTCTCATTATCTGATACTGGTAAACTGTATTTTTTAAACCGCTCAGGCAGGGGTCATCAATATGGCCGTACACGGACAAATGTGTCTGTGGCAAATTTTAGATTGTCTTTTTTGGAGCTGTGTGCAGCTCCCTATACGTGGCTGTGTGGGTCTGTGTGTGTGTCTGTCTGTGTGTCTGTGTGTATGTAGCCTGACTTCGGCGCGTAACTAGTGCCGCACCATTTACGCCACTCGCGCAATATATACATCAAAATGTGCAGCTCGGCCGGGAATGGTGTTCTATTACCTTTCGTTCCGATCCGCCTTACCATGCCGACGTAATCGGCAAAAAACAACGCTTAATTGTCCCCATTGACTTATAATGGGACAATGCAAGAAATCACTTTCAAGTATTTTTCTCTCGTAAACCATAGGAGCTACAGTTTCAAACCTCGGAGAGGAGATTCATAATGATTTTAAGAATGAATCGAAAAATAATTACATCACTCGGCCTCATGGTGGCGCTATAACGGCCCATTTTACGTTTTGCCCCGTAACTCTTGAACCGTAGATCGGAAAATTAAAATTATTTTTTCCCTGGATTCCTTGGGTCAAGACGCATCTCCCCATATAGGCCACGCCCATTTGCGCCAGGATAGATTTTCCGCCATCTTGAATTTTCTCCAAAACACACTTTTTGCTCCTTTTCCTACATATTTTCTTCAAATGTCACAAAAATCGGTACACATGATCTACACACACACACACACACACACACACACACACACACACACACACACACACACACACACACACACACACACACACACACACAGCTCCACTTCACACGGGTGTGATTTTTACACACCATTATAATGTTCTTATAAACAAAACATAAACAATTGACAATTAAAGTCTAATATTTCTACAATTGCTACAAAACCTGTATGTCAGTCATTTTGGGGCATAAACAAGAAGTTGAAGGATAAAATTAGGTCTGATAATGATGTAGGATACCGTGCATGTTCGCATCATTCGCATCATACTTTACATATACCTGTACTAAAGACCATTTTTCAAATATTAAACTTTTAACATTTTGGAAAAAATAGCCAATTTTACATCAGGTGCCCAGATGTCCATAGTGCACACCTGACCTGACCTGTATCCCTGGTACCCCCACCAATACCTGCAACTGAGACCACATGGTTGCAAAGCTCTGCAACTCAAGTTCAGTACAAGTTCACAAGTTTGAACTTGCAGAGGCATGTCATGAAGTAGGTATTAATTCAGGTTTACATCATTTTATTACCAAGACAACTGCCCACGTGATCATATACAGTGGAATATTGTTTATTATGTTGGAATATGTTGGTGGATAATCTTTCCCTTTTACTTCCCAGTCTCCATCCTCTGACCTCAGTGAAACGATGGGTTCTGATAATGCCATTAGGCAGTACCGTGCCATTCTCTGGGGTGACGATGTGTGAATGTTTCCAATAGCATATTGATCAAACAGAAAATAGTCAAATTTAATTTAGGTCTGAAATCCTATGATACATCAACCAGACTTCCTCTGCTGTGTGTTTTACGCTGGTGAGGCAGTCTCAAATGCATGGATAGTAAATAACAGATGCTCAAAGGCCAAACAGACAGGTATTTGCATCTAGTATCTGTTGTCCCCAATGTCATACCCCCACCCTGCTTATGAGCAGATCTCTGCCGAGTCAAATGGCATAAATAAGCAATTGATGTAAGGTGTTTTTGAGTTCCTGAGCTTGGATAGTGCTGCTAAATTCTGGATAAACTGGCTTAACCTCTGCTAGTGTGATTTCATTTGAATAAAGAGATGACCTATTAATCAAGTCACAAATTGGAATATGAAAGTAGTTTAACCACCTAAGCCCTATTATATACTTCAGCTATTCCGACAATAGCTGATCTACAAGCTTTATCATAATCATTTATTTTATGTGGACAACGTTTTGATCCTTTTTCCGCTATAATAATGCAATGCCCAAAATAGGGACACCAGGGTGATAATAGTATAATGTATGGATAATTTTGGGTGACTCTCAAAGGTCACACAATACAGTAGATCATCATTCAGGTTTGGGTCAATATTCCTGATCATTAGCAGCCAGATTGATTTACTACAGATAGAGATGATGAATGCAATAGTATGTGATGCACAGCACACACAGACATGCATGTGCATGCCTAGAAGTGTTTGTGCTTGCGTTTGAGTCTCATAAAGGCTGATTTATACTCTATAATCTATATCAAGGGTCTTCAACAGGGGGTCCATGACCCCTGACTTCCAAATCTTTGTGTGATAGACTTATATTAACCACTTGAACCCTAGTTCCATATTCTGACAACTTTAGCCAAAAATAGCAGGTCTACAAGCTCACAACGCCTCGCAGAGCGAGGCGTTGTGAGCTTGTAGATCGGCTGTTTTCAGCAAAGAGATAGAGGTAGAGGGTCAAATGATCAAACTATATGGAATCAATAAAAAGGTTGTGGGGGTCCCTGCTTCATCTCCCTCTCAACTAAGGGGTACTTGGCCTGAAAACGTTGAAGACCCCTGATCATCATTATAATGAAGAACGCTAAGAACCTGTTTTCTGAAGAACCAGTAACATCCGAAGAACCTCTCAGCTCCTCGCCAGCCCCTGTTCCCCCATCTCTCCCTCTACAGTATACACCTGCACATCTCTCCATCTCTGCTTCCCTGGCTCCAGCAGACACTGTCCGAGGTGCCCAATCCCGATCCCCATCCGCGCGACAATAAATCCGCTCTGCCACATGGAACTAAAACGTCCCCCAGGTGAGGTGGAGAGATGGCCGGTCCTATCAGGGAACAGCCAAGCATACAGTGGACAGTGGCGTCGCCGGGATTAAAAAACTGCAGCATCCACTGTTCCCCTGGCCCATTGACGGATGGATAAAGCCTTGGACTTCACCTTATTGAAAGAGGGAGAGAGAGCGCCCGGGGAGCCATGAAATCCATAGACCCTGCTTTAAAACCCATTTAGGGCCTAGAATTATTGACTGCTTTAACTGTTGAAAAATAGCAGATATACAAGCTCGCAGCGCGGCACCGAGTGCCGCGCTGCGAGCTTGTAGATCTGCTATTTTTGAAAAAAAAAGAGTCATGAAAATGTGTGCAAATCTTTGAATATATGTCTTTTTAGAGCGAACGTTTGTAACTCAAATTTTGCTTCTGGGTGGTCCCTGGAACTAGATATTTTGAGATGGGGGTCCGTGGCCAAATAAATATCATTTTAGGCGTCCTTCACATGAAAAGGTTTGAGAACCACTGACATAGTAGTCTCTCAAGAACAGACTAACTGAGCTCCATTTAAGTGAAAAGGACCTTTTCTTTGACGATGGCTGGCCAGATTGCTGACATAGAAACATAGGTTTTTTCAAAAAATCTTAGAAGGATTCAAAAGACACTTATAGAATCGGGTCAAAATTAAAAGTTTTCACGATTTTTCAAAAATAGCAGATCTACAAGCTCACAGCGCGGCACTCGGTGCCGCGCTGTGAGCTTGTATATCTGCTATTTTTCAATAGTTGAAGCATAAAATAATGATACACAAAATGTCTACCCGTTCTAAATGGGTTAAATGGGTTTGTAAGAGGCTTCCGCCGGAGCAGACCACGGCTGAAAGAGCCCATTAAATAAAGCCCAAGCTCCTCGGCCCAGGAGCTGGGGCAGATTCATCAGAGAGGGGAAGAAGGCAAAGATAATGATAGCTCATGGCCAGTTGTGAGACATTGGCTCCACCATGGCCTGCCATGGGGGACCCTGTCCATAACAATAACACACAGTCTCTTATATTTCTTTGATAGCAGCCTTTCTCTATGTTTGGAGTTCATGCAGAAACCGCCCCCATTCCTCCCCCCCCCCCCCCACACACACACACACAAAGGCATGCATGCATGCATGCATACACAGACAGACACACATTATGCATACACACGTACACACAAACAGATGTTTCAGAAGAACGAGCAGGACTCAGCGTTTCCGAGGCAGAAACGTCATTTAGCCTCATTCCCAGTCTTCTTATTAGTTACACGAAGGCCTCACATCTCTTCGTAAACCGTCAGCAACCCACACTGGGACAAAGAACACGCTATATACTTTCACAAATACAGAGCGCAGAGGAGGTGATCTGCCATTTCACGTGGCCATACCAGACATATGTCACCTTCTCTCTCTCTCTCTCTCTCTCTCTCTCTCTCCCTCTCCCTCTCTCCCTCTCGGGTAGGGTTATTGTGGCCAGGCCTTTGTGGTGAGAGAGGGTGGAACACTGCCGGGGTACATTTGAATATCAATGTGGCCAGATAGGATGGAAAGGTGGTGGTTGGGGAGAGGGAAGGAGGGAGGGAGGAGGGGGGGGGGGGGCTGGAGGGCCTCTGGCAGGACACTGGGGGAGATGGAGAGAGAGAGAGAGGGAGAGAGAGAGAGAGAGAGATGGAGGGAGGGAGGGAGGGACGGACAGACGCAGGGAGAGATTTGTCATTTGCTCTCCGTTCCACCTGCTCCCCTGTCATGCATCCTGCCGGGGGGAAAAATGCACCCTGAGAGAGAGAGAGAGAGAGAGAGAGAGAGAGAGAGAGGGAGAGAGAGAGAGAGAGAGAGAGAGAGAGGGAGAGAGAGAGAGAGAGAGAGAGAGAGAGGAGAGGAGAGAGTGACACGAGGGAGCAAGGGAGCAGAAAAGGCATGCAGGAGAAAGGAACAAATGGACGAGGGAGAGAGAGAGAGAGAGAGAGAGATGGACAGGAGGTGGAGGAGAGGAGAGGAGAGGGAGACAAAGAAAGGAGGAGATACAGAAGAGGCAGTGCAGCGGGGGATGAAAAATATCTGCATACCATTGCTGCATTCGAGATGCCATGGGTCCTGAGATGCACAGTAGCTAAACCGGAGGGGCAAAAACAGGAGGACGCACCACCACCAGTGTGCCACCAGATTACTTTCCCTGCATTTACTATTCATATATTTGCAAGGTGACTCACTTCAGACAAAGCAGGTGATCAAGAGAGCTCTCCCCCCTCCTCCTCCTCCTCCTTTCTCCCTCCACTTCTGAGATGCGAGAGGAGGAGAGGCGAGGAAGAGGCTATGATGGATCCACGGGCTCAGCAGAAGTCATAAGCCTTGCAAATGCCGCAGCCCCACAATTGCATGCCCGCAGATTTGATATGTGTTCCGTCAGCAAAGCCCATTTAATCCATTTCGCTGTCAGCCCCCCTTAAAAGCACCTCAAGTAAGACAGGGAGTGTTTAGGCTGGAAGAAAAAGCACAAAAACAAGCCACAGACACGTGTAGCTATAGCAATCACAAACCTTCTCGTCCCCTTTTCTTTCTTGCCCCAATCTTCAGAAATGTCTCTTGCCAGCAACAGTACATCATACCCGGTTAAAAGCGTCCACAGACAGGGCTGACATATTACTGCTAAGTACCGTATTTATCCCCCTGACTAATGTGACAACATCAACATCAACTTTGTGGTAGAATGCTTTTGGAAAACAAGATCTTCATTGCTACTGAGTGGTGGGAACATGTTTGGAAATGATTGACCCAGTCCCACCACAAAAGCAATGAAATAATAATAATAAACATTTTGGGGCAAATTATTAGCACCCCAGCTCACATGGTTAATCAACACATGTCTGTCTGTGTGTGGGACAAATCGGTGCTCTGCATGCAAATGTAAAAAATAACTAAATCTTATCCACAGAAAGAGGGCCTGCCTTACATTTACAGTATTATTACAGGCCTACAGTTATGTTTAAGTAGGATGACTAGCTTACTGTCCCAGATACCAAATCTCTCCACGAGCCTCTGAGGGCTTTGTCTTGGAAGATGAGACCTTTCCCAATGATTCTGTTTCATTACAGCCTTGTAAGCTCACAGTGAGCGGCAGGATAGGGACTGTGGGAATACCACTGAATGAATTTGTAACACTCTGCCCTCATATTGTTGGTGCATTTCCTGATGCACCAACAACATTATTTCTCGAGATGCTGCCTGCAGTCTCTCCAAGGTCACTCTCCATTTCACCACCAACACTGTAGCGTAACTGCAAAAAGGACCGTAATTGCAGTAAGAATTTCAAAGTGTGAAGCTTCAAAAAGGAATGTCACTCACAACAGCACCTTGGCTTGGAGTCCCCTAAAAAACACCTTGGTATACAAGCGTTGTTTGAATGTAGTGCCACATTAATTATTGAAAAACTGCAGGCTGCTTTCTCACATCGGAAAACTATCATAACAAACTTGTTAACATGTGTTTGTTTGTATAGAATGTATAGAATTATTAGAGAGAAATGTGTAAAAAAGTCATTTGAAATATATATACAGTATATGTTACAGTTAGATTGGGTAACTCAGTTAGATCGTGGTAAGAGCGCTCGTTTTGTCATTCACCACACACCCCTACCACCACCTGGATCAATTCACTTTGATAGTCTCTTATCAGCGCACCTGTGTAATTCTGCGTAGTCACCATGAGATGGCGACAACAGCCATTCACTTGTGTAGTCGCCCAACGTCACTCGTCTGCGACCCTTCTCTGTTGTTTACTAGCAGCCTAGCTCAGCTGTAGTTAGCCATTAGCTTACTATGCCTAACTCTAACCCTAACCCTAACCCTTAACCTCAGTAAAACTATGCCTAACCCTAACCCTAACCTTAACCTCAGTAAAACTATGCCTAACCCTAACCCTAACCATAACCTCCGTGGGGTGAGGAGCTATCATTCCTGCCGACGCTGTTGTCGTTGTCATTGTTGTGGATCAAAGCGACTGCAATTGTTCTGCTCCGCGCCGCACGACGAGCGCTCTTTTTCTAGATCTAACTGTTTCTCGATCTAACGGTGACATATATATTTATTAATGTAGGAAAAAGAAAATGGGATTTTTACTCATAGAAAATTGGTCCGTGAACCACAAATGGGTCCCGACCCACTGTTTGGGAGACAGTGTATTAGAGGTAACCAAAGCCGCGATCACAGGAAATATATATCTCACCATATAACCATACTGTACATATACTGTACAACCCATAAACAAATCAATCCAATGACATTACATCTCACAACCTAATTAGGATGGGGTCCCAAAGCAATAGTGTCTCCCTCCATCTGTAACTCCACGTTCATCAGTTGTTCAGTTGTCTAAAAAATATAATGCAAAAATCAATAACGCCTGAGCCTTGCTGACCATCTACTTTTCCACCTTCAGTTGTGTCTCTACTTCTCATAATCCCAAAATGTTTAAAACATTTTCCCAAATTTGCATATATTGTGCAATCCATAGTTGGGAGCGATGTGTCATTATCATCACCAAAGTCTCAGGTTACAAGAGGGAAGGTGCACACACACACACACACACACACACACACACACACACACACACACACACACACACACACACACACACACACACACACACACACACACACACACACACACACAGAGAGAGAGAGAGAGAGAGAGAGAGAGAGAGAGAGAGAGATCTAGAACAACAATCAAAAACATAGATCTAGAACAAAGAATTCATAGATCTAGAACACATAGAATTCATAGATATAGAACACATAGAATTCACAGATATAGAACACAGAATATGTACAGTACAGTACAGTTAGGTACAGTACAGTAAGGCAGTAAGGTACAATACAGTAGTGTACAGTAAGGTACAGTAGAGTACAGTACAGTACAGTAAGATACAGTACAGCAAGGTACACAAAAACATAGATCTAGAACACAGAATCCATAGATCTAGAACACATAGAATCCATAGCTATAGAACACAGAATATGTACAGTACAGTACAGTTAGGTACAGTAGAGTACAGTAAAGTACAGTAAGATACAGTACAGCAAGGTACAGTAGAGTACAGCAAAGTACAGTACAATGAGGTACATCAGAGTACAGTAAAGTACAGTACAATAAGGTAAAGTAGATTACAGTAGAGTACAGTACAGTAAGGTACAGTAGAGTACAGTAAAGTACAGTACAGTAAGGTATTTTTTCTAGTCACTTTTAGAGAAGAGATGACAATTTTATATACGTCATCTTTATATAAGTCATCTAAAACTTTACAACTTGCTAGAGGAATACACCATTTCAAGGACCTCCTGTGCATTAACTGGGCCTGCCTGTATTAGACTACGCAGGATTTCAGAAAAAGTGCTTATTTAAAGTGCTGAAGGTAAATCATGTTAATTCATGGCATACATGTTTTCAAGGGGTATTAAAGTGTCCTGAATCCAAACCTGCTGTATGCCCAGCTCAAAAATGGCCACTAAGCCCTCAAAATGGACAATTTAAAGAGGGTGGCCAACACTGCTGAAATATATTACAAAGCATATTTGCCAGACCCATGAAATGGGTAGGCCTACATAAGCAAATGTCGGTCTGTCCGGGTTTTCTATATAAAGGGTATATATGATGATGACATGATGATGACATGCCTACAAAAGGCATGATGTCATAAATGATGATGACAGACAGGGGGTCTGGCACAACCAGGTTGACCTGGTCTAGTTTTGACTAAACAAGGTAGATTTTATTTTAATTAAATATTTTGATTTGAAATCAAATGTGAGCAAACCTCTAAAAACTTGTAAAAGAGGACTGGCAAGCTTCCTGAATTCTGAAGGACGCTTCCTTGTGCGTCACAGAATAGGACGTTCGGTAGGCCAATCAGATGCGGGACTCCCTCTTTCCCAGAGGCACTTGCTTGGAGAATGTAAACGTTTGTCTCCTCATGCCAATAAAGGTCCTTTTAATTTGAATTTAAGTCCCTGAAAAGGCAGGCTGTGATTGGTCAGTAGTGTGCCTTCCACACTTCCGCTAGTCCTGTTTTACCAGTCGCGCCAATGAACTGCAACGGCGGATGAGGTATCTATCTAGCTTTTTATATCTGTGATCGTGCCAGTCTAGCCACTTAAAGGACCTACACCATGAATTTTCACTTTTTCTATTTTAAAACCTTTTTTTGGGGTCCCACTGGCACCTTCTATCCTCACAAAGTCCTATTTCTGTACATTGTGTCTTTCTCTGGTTTTGGGAAGACAGAGATGAAAAGCTTTCCACGGGTTCTCAGAACAGTGCTGTTCTGAGAGTTGACGCATGTGACGTCACACGCGTTTCCCGTTTTTTTTTTTCAGAGTAAAAAAAAAAAAAAAAAAATTTTAAATTTTTTTTTCAAAAATTTTTTTTTCTAAAAACTTTTTCAAAAAACTTTTTTTCAAAAACTTTTTTTTTCAAAAAACTTTTTTTTCTGGAAAAACCCCACTAGATGCGCCCCTGAGCAAACAGAGGCCGTTTTGGTATTGCAGCTGGAGAGCCTCATTATAGTAGAGCTAGAACAAACAAAAATAATGGTCAGAGTGTTTGTTGAGGGTTAAAACCTGTCTAAGACTCAATTTTGAGCATATATTTATACAAAAAATATAGTTTTAAAAGCATGGTGTAGGCCCTTTAAACCCTCTATACTTAGTTGACTGGGATCCACCAGGGCTCTGTACTAGTCTGGATGGACCTAAATTCCAGATACTACATAATTACATCATCACGCAATGACATCACAACATTGTCATCACAACCAATGTACAGTTTGTCTTAAAAAGTAAACGTCCAATAAACCAAATGTGTTTGGGGCCACTAATTAAATTGTCCTTTAACAACAAATCCTGTAAATTTCGTTACACTGATTCACGGGGGTGCTGCTGTGTGAAATGTTTCACTGGACAGTATATCTGAAAGGAGGACATGAGGATTCCTACCATGCTGCTGTGGTAGTCGGACAAAAGCTCTACTCATTTGGAGGAAACAACTATCTGACAACCAGTGATCAGATTGAAGTCTGCATCTTCAACACATTGTCTTTGCGTTGGAGGAAGTTGCCCCCAGTGACAAATTCGAGAGGAAAAGGTCCCATTGAGGTTCCCTCCGGGCGCTGGGGCCACACAGCTGTGCTGGTAGAAGAAATCGTCTACATCTGGGGAGGGTGTCCTTACTGCAACGTGCTTTACGCCTTTGATGTCGGCGCCCACAGCTGGTTCAAACCCAATATTTCTGGGACTATTCCAGAAGCAAGGTGTTCCCACTCAGCTTGTGTCCTGAAGAGGGTCATGTATGTGTATGGAGGAAATACCCGGCTCACTAGATATACTAATGACATGTACAAGTTGGACACCAGCATAATGGTCTGGTCTTTAATTAAGACCAGAGGAAATCCACCTCCTGCTTCATGGTGTCACTCTGCCACCATCATCGGGAGAAAGATGTTTGTATTTGGGGGCCGGGGGAGACAGGGGTACTTAAACAACAACACTGTGTTTGACACAGAGACCGACTGCTGGCTGAAGATACTTTCTGAACAGCCTCTCCCAGAAGAACGTACAAGTCATTCAGCCTTTGCCTGCAATGGAGAGCTGTATGTATTTGGTGGCTGGAATGCCAAACAGCGCTTTAATGATCTGTGGAATTTCAGTCCAGAGACCTTTTCCTGGAAGCAGGTTGAGCCCAAGGGGAAAGGCCCCTGTAGGATGCGTGGGATGTGCAGTTGCATGGTGGGAGGTCGTATCATCATCTTTGGAGGGTTCAACACTGATCACCTGTGCATCTTAGATTTAAGTCCTAGCCTGAAGACGTTATGCAAGCTATCAGTTATTCATTATGGTCTGGATAAGTCTGAACTCCCACATGACATCAGGTGGGAACTGGCAACCATGACTAGCAACAGAACAAAATGAACGCACACACGCACACATGTACGTACGTACACACACACACACACACACACGCAGGCACGCGCACGCGCACACACACACACACACACACACACACACACACACACACACACACACACACACACACACACACACACACACACACACACACACACACACGTGTAAAGCATGAAAGTGGCTTGGAAGCCGAGATATTGGCACTTTGTTAGTTTCAGCATAGTGGTGGCCGCCATCTTTAAATGGTCCAGTTTGAGGTCTTAGCGGCCATTTCTGAGCTGGGCATACATCAGATTTGGATTCAGCATTCCTTAATACCCCTCGGGACACATGTAGGCCTATGCCATAAATTAACATGATTTGCCTTCGGGGTTAAGATTGTTGGAAAACCGATCTGGACTATATATCAAACTATGCATTAGGCAGGCAGGCCCCGCTTAATACACAGGCTTTAGGGTTGCAACCCATGGCACCAAGCTGGCAAAAAAATAAAATAAGACTGTACAATTGCAAGTAACTGCACAGAAACACTGGTCGGGGGCTGCTGAAATAGCCCTAAATCGCCAAAATGCGTCAGAAGCACCACTCACCCCACTGATGAAGAAAATGTTTAGCATGCCAGCATCCTCTTCCAATTGTAACACTCTCTAAGTTACAGAACCATAACTCCTCAAGGATCCCTGAAGGTGGGAATCAAAGAAATTCAATATGAAAAGATAAGAAGCTCGCAGTGCGGATTGTGTGCTTGTAGATTAGCTATTTTCACTAGTTTGGGTCCCGGGCAAACGTCTCATCTTTCTTTCGGGTCTCGACCTGAAAGGTTTGGGAACCACTGGCCTAGTGGTTATGGGTTGGGCTCTAAAGCAGCCTGGCGGCAAGTCATGGTTTTAATTCCCGTGCCCGGCGGACTTTGCTGCGTGTCACTTCCTGTCTCTCCCCCCCTGTTTCCTGTCTCACTCTATTTAAGGGGCGGCATAGCTCAGGGGTAGAGAAACTGGTATTAGAGCACGAAGGGTATAAATCCCGAAGGGTTCCCAGTTCGAATCCGGGCTCCCCCTGAGTTAATGTCGAAGGGTCCTTGGGCAAGACTCTGAACCCCTAATTGCCTCCGGTGAGTAGGTTGGTGCCTTGCATGGCTTCCTCCGCCACCGGTGTATGAATGTGTGTGTGAATGGGTGAATGTAATGCACAATCTATGTAAAGCGCTTTGGATTAAAAGCGCTATATAAATGCACCATTTACCATTTTAAAAGCCGTGTCTCAAGTCCTTAAATTATTCCTATTCCTATGTCTGTTAGTCCCGCCCACTGGGAGTTGGCCTATCACCTGTGATGTTGTCATCAGAAAAGTCCAAAATCCCTGAAGGTCCACCATTATAACACTATGAGGTCCACAGACCCAACATTGAGAAACCAGAGGCGTCAATTGGGTATGGCAAGGTTTGGCTGCAAGGTATGGCTGCCATACCTTGACAACAGGGTAAAAAAAGAAAAAATGTACAAGTTTCTTAAAATAAATTCATCATGCCTGTTGCTAAGGTATGGCAACATGACTGGTATTGCACGTGCGCAAGACACCAGTCATGTTGCCATACCTTAGCTTTTGGTGAACTGAAGCCACTGTGAGAAACATTGGTTTAAATAACCCTAGTTAATTGGACCCATTTCTACACTGCCAGAAACATGTGAACACTGAGGAATTCACACGGACGTGTTACTATATAGGCCTGCATTCCAATAGCAGGGTCACTTCATCCTAAAATGAACATCAACAGCAGTAAAAACAGCATGGATGTGACACTTGTCTCCCCCATGAGTGCTTCATCAGCGACGGTCGACGTCGCAGGGAGTGCGCCTGAGGTCAGACTGATCAATAAAAAGATATTGAAGATAAGAAAGCGGTTATGAAATATTAGGGCTATACGGTGTAGCTCCAGGAAGCACAAGAAGAAGAAGTTGTTGGCATTTAATTTCACTTCTTTGTTGAGATTTCTTCCCGAGACAGTCGGCCGTGTCAGCAGATTCTCGCCGCCGGCACACAGAATTCATGGGACAAGTGTCCATGTCAGCACTTTCTCCCCCTTCTCAGCTGGTGCGTGTATAGGAGGACATCACACTTGTCAGCCGCAGTAAGCCAAAATTATAAGGACAAATAAAACGGTGTGTCTGTGAGGAAGGGCTCCTCAAAGAGCTCGTCCTTTTAGCTTGGAAGATATGATAAGTTATTGGCGGGGTTTTCACATTGTTGAAAGATAATGATAACTTATACTGTATGGACGGCGCGTGGAGAGAAGCTAGGTGCTTTTGTGCATGCACATGCGTGTGTGAGTGCGTGTGCTGGGGTGTGTTTATAGGAACATGTCTGAGTGTTTTTGGAGCGGTGCCTACCGCTCCAACATTTGACCGAGTGTGTGTGTCTGTCTGTCTGTCTGTATGTATGAGTACAGCCTCAACAGCTGCAATACCGCTGGGTGACCTACCTTCCAGTGGCGCTGTTGAGCAGCCTAATAAGGCACCACTCACTCATTTTTATGTAAGCCTAGACGAGCACGAGTTTGACAATACTAGTTAGTATTTTCAAAGCATAAGAGGGATCAGGGATCTTCATATATGGGTAACTGGTCCGATAAATATTAATAATGAATTCCGTCCTGTGCGAATTCTGTCCTGCGTGACTTCGCCCTTAGGTGTCTTAAGGCTATCACCGTGATTGGTCCAGATCGACCAATCAGTGAACCGGGTGATGGGGAGACTGTCTGATAGTAATAACAGAGGAGATGTGTCGGGGTTCGCGGTGGATAGCTCTTCACCGCGGCTAATGATGTAATGTTAGTTTTCTGACTTTAAAAGACTACACCGCGGTGATGGCTTATCACCCCAGACTGTACTATGATAGGGCCTTTACTGGTAATGTAGGAAACAAAAAAATAAAGAGGTACTCTTTTTTATTTCATTCACTCATGACCCATAAAAACATAAATGGGTCCCGACCCAATGTTTGGGAAGTGCTCCAAAGGTCTTCAAAGTTGGTCCTCAGAGTTACTACAGGGGGGCTGCCAGATCTTTGTGTGATAGGAGCTTTTTTTTACATCCCTATACTGGGTCCCCCCTCCCTATTTGCCAAAAATAGCAGATCTACAAGCTCACATGTAGCTAAATAAATAAGCTTGTAGATTGTCTGTTTTCGGTGAAGATGTTTGGCGTAGAGTAAAAAGAAAAAGAGCAAAGCCAAAGGTCAAGTTTACTGTATTGAGGGTTCATGTGATTGTGATTGTATACTGGTCACTAGAGCGGGAGGCAAACTGGTGACCTTCTGATCAACCTGAGTCAGGTTAGGAAATAGTGGCAGGTACATTACATCTAGGTTTTACACAGACATGCATACACAAGCGTGCGAGCGCGCAGGCACACACACACACACACGCACGCGCGCGCGCGCATACACACACACACACACACACACACACACACACGGAAAAACAAACAACTCAATTCATTCAAAAAAGTTTACATTCATTAATTTTGCATGCATGCTCACATGGCAGCAGTCTCCCTTCCCTTCCTCCCTTGTGTTTTTTTATCCCCCCCTCCCTTTCCCTTAGACATAGAGGGTTGCTGATGTAACAGGGTGGAAACGACAGGGGAGTTGCAGCAGGTAGATCGGTTGAGATTCTGCTCAGGGAACGGTGAGGGAAGAGCAGCGATGATTTAAGCCCGATTTATGCCCTGTTGCTCACATTTTGAGCCTGTAGATCGTCTATTCTCAGGCATTGATTGATTGATTGAATATATATACTTTATTAGCAGTCTGTGTAGGAAAAGCACAGGACAGTACGGTTCAGATACAAGGTCTACTAATAAGATTGAAACCCAAGAAAGCACTGTAGCTTGTTCACATTGGGGTCCTTTGTACTCATTTCATTGAGACATTAAATGACAAATATACACAATACTATGCAAAATAATCTAATAACAGTCAGAAATCAGAAATAAAAATAACACCTAGACTGAAGTGAGCGGTGCTATTAAGCGCCCCGAGAAGCTTTGCCAATGTGACCCTGCAGCGTACAACAAACTTTGAGCGCTTTGTAACAAGATGTAGGCCGCACAGATGTTGGCCACGCTTTGGGACGCTTTGACAAAGCCCGATGTTGGAGCTTATAAATTAGCTCCTTCCAGGAGCACCGCCCAAAAATATTTCACGTGTCTGTCTTTACTCTTTAGTCTGCACTTTGCAGGCTTTCAGAATCAACTTGATGACAGAGTTGAATCAGAGAGAGCTATGAAACTATAACCACCTAAATCTATCAGAAAACCTCAAAGGGCATCATTATGAGGTTTATTGATCTGATGACTGGCCAGGCTGAATATCACGCTAATGATATACAGTTCACTATATCGTTTTCTTGTCATTCGAATGAAGGCAAGGCAAGGCACATTTTATTTGTAGGCCTATAGCACATTTCAACAAGGAACTTCAATGTGCTTTGCACAGAACATCAGGCAAAGGAAACACAATTATACGATGACATTAGGATGCATGAAACAAAAGAAGTAAACATAAGCAGATACAATTACAGTGCAGAAGAGAAAGAAAAAAGGAAAAGTAACTCAATCAAAGGCAGAGTGAAACAGAAAGGTCTTCTTTAGTTGTGTTTGAAAAGGAATAAGAGTGCATGGCGGCAGACCTGCAGTTCTCTGGGAGTTTTGTTTCAGATAATGTGCATAAAACACTAAATGCAGCTTCTTCCCTTTGCTGCGTATACCAAAATCCTACCAAAAAACAACTACAAAACAACAACTACAAAACCCAAGGACAGCCTGGTCTGCTGTCCTCCAAGGCAGTGGTTCCTTAACGTTTTAACTCAAGACCCAAAACATAATTTAGACCTAAAGCTCAGCACGACGACGATGACCATCTTCTTTCTACGATGAAATTCTTTGATTTTAGGTATTATTTAATTCATGAAATTACTTACAAAATACCATGAACATTGAAATAATGATTAAGAACAAAATGTAGGAAATAAAAAATAAAGAGGTATTCATTCACTCATGACCCATAAAAATTGGTCTGTGACCCATAAATGGGTCCCCACCCAATGTTTGGGAAACAGTGCTCCAAGGGTCTTAAACAGGCCTGGGACCTCCAGTTGGTCCTCAGAGTTACTACAGGGGGGCTTTGTGTGATTTTCTTTTTACATCCCTATTCTGGGTCCCCCTTCCCTATTTGCCAAAAATAGCAGATCTACAAGCTCACATGTTGCGACACGCTCACATGTTGCGACACGCTGTAAGCTTGTAGATCTGCTGTTTTCGGCAAAGATGTTTGTGTAGAGTAAAAAGAAAAAGAGCAGACAAAGCCAAAGGTCAGGTTTACTGAGGGTTTAAGTGATTACAGTAAATGTCTGAAATAGATACATATGAATAGAAAAGATCACGTGTAAAAAAGAGAAAGGAAAATATGGATTTACACAACACTGATGATAGTGCCGTCAGGTCAAACAAGTCTACGAATCATCTATGCAATCTATGAAAAAGTTTAATCAGCAACACAATTTTTAGTGGGGGTCCCTCGTCCAACTCTCTCTCATCTAAGGGGTCCTTGGCCTACATTTTTTTTTGAAGACCCCTGCTTTGTGGTGTAATAGAAAAGAACGCTCATAAACTGATCAAACAGTGCATTTTCATTTGACATCTGTTCGATCAATTAGTGTGTGCGTGTACGCACGTGCGTGCGCGCGAGAGTGTGTGTGTGTGTGTGTGTGTGTGTGTTGTCAACAGCTACACATGTCCTTGATAAGTGGGTCCAGAGGGAGGAATAAGGTGTAACATCAATCATCACTCTATATACAGTAGTTCATGACCTGCTAGCTTGTTTTTCTTTTCTTTTTTTTTCTTTTCAATAGTGAATTCTCTGCACTCATCTGTAAAGTACACTGTAATGAAGACTTCAAGTGATGTCTCCTTTGGATGACAATGAATGATTCTTTGTGCAGTTATGTCACTATGTCATACAACAACAAGTAGCTAATACTTGTTGTTGTATGACAAATATCGGAAATAGATACAAGCTGAATCTGTGAGCTTGTTTTTTTGGAAAATGTTTTATTTCGATTAATTTTTCTCAGACTACAGTATGATGCCATACTCCAAATAAGGACGATAGGTTGAAAGGGGTGTTGAAAGTGGTCAACTAATGAAGAGATGCGGTTTCTCAGTACTGCCCCAAATGCCATATATGCCTTTTTAGGAGTGAGACTGTGTTGTCTCAGTACAATTTTGACAAATCCATTTTGATCGCAACCGCGATGCCTTTGAAGAGGCAGTAGATTATCAATATAGCCTAAATGTGACAAGCAAAGTGAGAGGGATGATTTGCGTACAGATGTGTAAGATTCATATATAGTGTGTTCCACTACAGTACCTTGCTTACCTGGAAAAAGTTCAAGTTTTCTTTTCTCTTTTGAAGTTTGCCCAAATATGGACACCGGGTTGGAAGTGGTTAATAATACATGCTGAGAGAGAGAAACCCAAGTGGGCTCTTAAAACAATATCACACAGAAAATAAAGGAAACATCAGGGGAGATCACAGCGATGAATATTAATGATAAGGAAGACATCAAAAATCATGCTGCATGAAGCTAAAGACACCCTGCCACTGATTCCATTATCACATAAAGAACTGTTGCTGTCTGGCAGAAACCATATCTCCAAACAGTATTTTAACTTATTTTGTTTTCTTTTTCATAAATGAATGACCTACTTCGTCATGCCACAACGTCACACAAAAGTGGCAAAAATAGCAAATCTACAAGCTTTAAACGTAGGCGTCACTGGCGCACTGCGTTTGAGCTTGCAAATCGGCTATTCATTTGCCGTTTTTTAATTTGAATCTGATGACCACTCATCGCCAGCCATGCTGGCTTGCGGCGGACATTTTGGTCAACATTTGCCACGGACATACAGTACAAAATGAGTGGGAATAAAAAGAGCTAGCGCTGAATGACCATAACGTAAAGGGTCATTCCCACCAGGCAAGATACAATCTCAGTTTCTCAGTTGAAGTGGAGGTGAGTGGAAGTTAGCTTCCAGTGTGGACACTACCATCCACTTCAATTGAGAACAATATTTTTTATCTTTATCTTGCCCGGTGGGAATGACCTTTACTCTGATAGTGTTCAAATGGGTCCATTTGCTTCCCTTTGTACACTCTTAGATTTATGGGGTCCTTGCAAATGAAACGTTTGAAACCACTAGTACTAGTTGGACTCCTAATGTGTCTTGGTGGTGTCGTAGTGAAGAAGTGTCATACATAGGCTATTCTGAAGAAAACCTGTAGACGGGACATTCAGTAATTGGGTCTTATGATCAAAATAAGAACATTATAATGGCGTGTAAAAAGGACAATCTAAGATTTGCCTCCGACGAGGCCAAGGACGAGTCGCTATGCACAAATTGGAAAACATAAAAGACAGAAAGGAATGACAGTGAAGGCCTAGCTCTGGAGAGATACTGCAAGCTCATCATAACTCCAAACAAATCTTTTCCAGGGCGTCATTATGGAAGTAAACACCTTTATGTCAGTGTTTGTGTGCACTGTGTGTTTATAAATGGTTGACGGACACACTTCTCCATCTGATCTAATTGTTCAGATAATGATCATTGGTTTGGTAACTTAACACATTAAGTACGGAGGCCGATTCTACAAATTCTAAATCAGAAGTTTCACACTTTCAAGATTTTTCAAAAATGTACAGATGTACAAGCTTGTATGTCCTGCTATTTTTTAATATAGCTGAAAGGAAAATAAGGTAAAAATGTGGTAAGAGTAATATAAAATAGTATAATGATGGACTGTATAAGATGAGGTGAGGTCGCTGGTAATAGTAATTCACTTGAATCTGGTAATATAACAGTCGGGGACCAATGCCTAGACTTTGAATAACTTTAAACTGGTGATAAAGTTAAAGCCCCCTTTCAGTTCAATTGACTAAAATTGTTCTTCTGGTAAATGAGGTAAAATTATATGGTAAATGATGAGATTCTAATGTTATAGATAAAACTAAACTAATCAGTGAATCTTAGAATCTGTCTGAGAGATATTACGAATCTCTAAAGGAATTGAGTGATTATCTAAGAATCTACTGCTAATCTCTTGTCTTCAGTGACATTTATAGTCGAAGGTGACGTCATGCCGTTGACGTCATGCATAATGCTCGTTTCCTCGACAACAATAGCCAACGCTAAAATCTATAATAACACGGATGCTTTCCTCTTTATTAATTTTTGGGGGTCTTTTCTGCCTTCATATTTAGTGAATAGTGAAGATAGACAGGAAACAGGGAGAGACAGATGTGGAGAGACATGCAGTAAAGATTATCGGGAATGGGACTCCAACCTGTGATGTACTGTTAGGCCACGTTGGAGCCTTGGTGCCCAGACCCAGAGGTGTCTATTGGGTATGGCATGGGGAGGAGTACTTCTTAAAATAAAATCATCATGCCTGTTGTTAAGGTATGGCAACATGGCGCAAAGGTGCCTATTATAGAGCCACCAGGGGGCCACAATAACCTACCTGACCTGGTGGAGACCTGTGCTCGGAAGAGCACTGCTTCTAGTTTAAAATACTCAGTACAGTTCGGAATACTTATCAGGCCCAATATTTGAATGTCTTTGCGCATGCCATCATTTGAATGATGCACGCGCATGTGTGTGTTTGTTTATAGATAATTGACAAGATAACAGAAAACAATATTAGGAAACGTCAAAGAATGAAAACAGGATTCTTGGGGCTTAAAGTTTGTTAGGTTAAAGTGCACACACACACACACAAGCATGCACGCACACGCACACGCGCACCCGCGCACACACACACACACACACACACACACACACACACACACACACACACACACACACACACACACACACACACACACACACACACACACACACACACACACACACACACACACAGTACACCCAACCCACCACCACACATATCAGCAGTGGAGACGACTTGTCAGTCATCTGATGTTTTCTAAAGGTTGCTGTCGGGTGGAAACCTCATATGTCCAAAAGTGCTGCTCTTTGAAAAGATAGCAAAAGTAGCAAAAATAGCAGATCTACATGCTCAAAACGCGCCGTGTCACGCCACGTTTTGAGCTCGTCGGTCGGCTATTTTTGCCACTTCTGTGTGACACTGTAGTGTGACGCAACAGGGCTTTCATTTACGAAAAGAATGTAAAAATGTAAACTATGGAGATACAAGGTTTCTGCCTGACGGCGACGCAGTATGCAGGATAATATCAAGACGGAGACAAACAGAAGAACCCAGGTGCATTTCAACAGTGTCTGTACAGAATTCAATCATCTCTCTCTCTCTCTCTCTCTCTGTCAGCTAGCATTTCATATTCCACCTGTGTGTTGTTGATCAGCAGTAGTCCATGAATATCAACACATGTGGCTGCTGCCCTGTAAGCCGGCGTGTTCTCATTCATGTCAAGGACCCCCAAAATGTATATTTGGCCGCAGACCCCCTTCTGAACATATTTGTGTCAGTGACCCACAGATCTTTTCCAAAATGTTTCAAAACAATTTGGCAGGCTGCAGATAACAACTCGCTAACATAGCCAGTACAAACTTGATGCTTCCCAACAACAGACAAATATCGGCTACTGCCATCGATGATTGTCATCCTTATTTGCCGATACGATTTACCGATACTGAATTCTCAGCTGATACAATATGTGGCCGAAATATCGGTGCATCCCTAATGGCCCATTCCCACTGGGCCAGATAACAGATAAAAAATCTCTTTCTCCAGATAAAAAAAAAATCTCTTTCTCCATTCAAGTGGATGGTAAGATACAGATAAAAAAATATATCTGTCATAGATAGAAAAAAAATCTGTGACAGATATTATTGTATCTCTATGTTCCCATCCACTTGAATGGAGAAAGAATCTTTTTATCTGGAGAAAGAGATTTTTTTATCTGTTGTCTGGCCCAGTGGGAATGGGCCTTAATTGCGACCGTAGGTCGCATTTACTATCAAACCCTGCACAAAGTGTAAGTCCGTCAGTCAGTCAGTCAGTCAGTCAGTCAGTCAGTCAGTCTGTCTGTCACACCTCACACGTCACACTCTTGCCCTGCTCATATCTCCGCAACCGTTGCCCCGATCCATGCCAAATCTTGCACACACCTTCCTTACCTGCCAAACTACAACCTCCAAGGACCCCCGGAGCTCCAGGGACCCCCAGGTCCCTGGGGGACCCCCAGATGTAAAAAATGACCAAATGTGCTAAACTGACCAAATGACCACCCCAACGGGGCTGCTCACGGGGAATTCCCGGGGACCACCCACTCCTGGTGCTCCAGAACGGATGCAAAAGTGGTGGCGCCCCCAGTGGAGGACCCCCTACACTGCAGCTCACATAAAATGCCGTAACTCCGGCTAGGAGCGACCGGGACAGCCGGGGCCGGTACCTATTCGTCCGCCTTGCCGGCGCGGAGACCCCACCCCTCATTTCTCACATGGCCCTCTTCTAGCGCCACCATGAGGCCGATTCTTGCAAAACACATTTTTGGACACTGCTCCTACAATTTTTGCCCTAAAATCACGCAAATCGGTACACAGTATGTCTACACTCATCCCATCAACATGAATCTCTCCCATATAGCGCCACCTCCAGGCCGATTTTTAAAAACACATTTTTGGACACTGCTCCTACAGATTTTGCCCTAAAATCACGAAAATCACTACACAGTATGTCTACACTCATGTCATCAACATGGATCAGGAAGATTTTGGCAAAACACATTTTTGCCCTATTTGTGGAGATAAGTGACCTACGGTCGCTTATCTCCCGATTAGGGAGTCTTACTGGTGGTGACAGAATAACCGTAGGAGTTGAACGTATTGTTTGTGTATTGTTGACTCCACCATGAATCTGAAAGTAGAAAGGACAGCATGGTCTTAGCATAATAATGCATATTATCTTCTGTACATTAATATTCATATTTAGACTGACACATGGGCCCTTTTTGCACCTGGCAGACATCTGCGTCAGAACAACCGTCTGTATGATTCTGTGCATGCATGCATATGCATAATCATTATAAAGTAAATTGTCTACACATGCTATAAGTAGCACTGGTTCACAAACGTTTTAGCTTGAGACCCAAATGAGAAATCTGATGTCTCCCCGGGACTCAAACTCTTCGAGCTAACGTGAGCTTGAGATCTGCTATTTTCACTACTTCTTTTTCATGTTTTTTACATCATTATTTCCTCTCTCCCAGACATAATTGTATCTCATGTGAAGGTTGAGGCCTGCATCACAGAACTCATCTGATTCTGTACTCCTTCAGGGGGAAAACAAAGGGGAGGGTCATTTAATTATGAAACAGAAACCGGTTGCAGGAGAATAAAGCTTACATTTATACTCATGAATAAATCAATACATCTATATCTATATCTATCTATATATATATATATATGTCTATACGAAGATAGATAGATAGATAGATAGATAGATAGATAGATAGATAGATAGATAGATAACGCATGTACTGTAGATCTGCTGTCTCACATACGGGGGTGCTTTCCATTCCGACATGTCTCCATTCCGACAGTGACTTCTTATTGTCGGAGTGGCAACACTTCCATAGAGGTTAGGGTTAGGGTTAGGGATAGGGTTAGATGTCGGAAAGGATACATGTCGGAATGGAGACATGTAACCCTCACATACACTGTATGGTAGTAGCACAAGCTGTCGAGCTGGTATGTGGTGAGACACAAAGACAATGGCACTCACCCTCTCTCGACAATGGCTTCTGATACAGGTGATACAGTTGAACAAAGGCAAGAATATCTCAGACAAGAGACAAACTAAAACCTATGCACAGAAGCCATATTGGGAAGAAATTGGGCCTCTGCCTTACTTCCTTTACAGGTTTTACAAATGATACTAATGAAGGCTCTGTGGTTTTCAAACGTCTTCATTTCAAGGACCATTATAACTCTGAGAGTGTACAAATGGAACCAAGTGGACCGTAGCTACCATGTGTACACTCTCAGAGTTACAGACCCATAAGGGACCATTCGGAAACCCCCTCAAGGACACTTTGAGACCCATTGGTGTAGCAGAGTGTTTCCAATGAGCCGACATGCACAATATCAGCACCCTGACTCTGTTTGAGCCTTAATCAGTATCATTGGTAACACCTGTGAGGGAAGGAAGGGGCACAATTTCTTTACAATATGGCTGCTGTGAATACAAAGAGCCTACAGTTTACAGTTTACAGTTTAGGCATTTAGCAGACGCTTTTAATCCAAAGCGATTTACAATAAGCAGATACAACATCGCAATAATAAACAAGATAATAGGTCAGTACATTAACAGCAATATAACAATGTAAATGGATATCTATCTAGAGAAAAACACAATATAATCAAGTTCTAAAGAAACCTAACAAACAAATGTTAACTAGCTTCATGTATGGTCATTGATTTTACTGTAGTGCTAAGGGTTTAGGTGGAGCCTATAGACGGGTTTCTTGTTTACAAACATTGAGACTAAATGCACAGGTGACTGTATCATGTAATCAATTCCGTCCAATCCCCAAACTTGTTGTTTTGAGGATCTGGTTTCATTCTACACTCTATGGTTTCATTGGCTAATTTTGGTACCGACCCTCAGTGTGACGTGGACCAGAAACCCGTCTATAGGATGCAACAAAGGACTGCCTGGGAACAAGACTGATCTACACAGGATCAGAGCGTTATATAGAAAGAGTGGTGTCACTCCTGTTCACTTCATGGGTCCAGGTATATACACATCAATTGGTGTACAGTATAGTGACAAACCGCGAACCGGAAGTTTACAGAATGCATTGAAGTCTATGAGGGGTAAAGTGACTATGAACCACGTGACCAGGACTGTTTCTGACCCCGCAATGGCAGAACTCTCTGATTAGACGACTCTGCACGGGATGAGGGGTGATTACAAAATGACAAATGAGATACAGCTGGAGCAAATAAACATCCAATGAAAAGTAAACCAGGGAAGAAAGTATGTAGAAATAGCCAGTACCATCAATGAGACAAAAGTCTGACTGTAGTGTGACAGAAGCTCTTTTCATGCATACTCGGCAAACTGTTTTGGACGACATAGTTCTTAGACAGAGAGAGTCATTGAAACACTGTTTGTTCCTCACTTGTTTCTCAGAGGTGACCATATCACAATTAGTATTCACAGCGGAGTCTCCTTCAATATGGCCGCAATCTGAATGTAGAAAATGAACATGGCAGAAGATATAACCTAATGTTGGATTTTTTTTCCCTTCTTCGTCAGTGCCTTAGGAGAAGGAGTTAATATGCACGTCAATCAAGGCCAGTGGCAACAGATAAAAACCAAACAAACCATTTTATAGCCTCAGAATGAATAAGATAGTGGTGTGAATCAACTGACCGGATGTCCTGACCTCCAAATAGAGATTTATGCAGAGTAGGACAGTCGGGGATGCGGGGAACCGCGACTCTCATTTGTGCCAGACGTCATTCAAATGTGGAATGGAGTGACACTTCAATTAACTCCCTGTCCTCAACTAAGTTTACCTTGGGGTCTTCAAAGAGGCACCGCATTTCTTCTCATCCTCCAGGATTAGCCAATCATATTTCCAATCTCGGAACCTGTCACCGCGGTGTCGCTGCGTGACATCAAGGAACCGTAATGACAGTCCCTTCCTTCGGAAAGTGGAGTTTTACTTCATTTCTTCCAGACCAAAGTGGAGCATTTCAAATCAGTCTGCTTATAATGAATGATTTTTTGATTCATTTGTATCTTGCGTGGGTTTTTGTATTATCTCTGTTTTGTTGCCTTATTTTTCATCCATTCATAGTTGCATCCATCCAACTGTCTGGTGGCCTGTAGTCTCACGTAGCCAGACAACTATTCCACAATCTCCGAATGCTATATAGAGTCTGGAACGGCAGCTCCCGAATGGCGAGTATCGGAAGTAGCCACTGCTGCACTGAACTGTAGTCCCACTGGAAACATTACAGAAACACAATAGCTCAGACAAAGTCATTCGAGCGGCATATTCTTGTTATGCGTGTATAGTTTAAGAAAACATTTGAAAACATCATGGAGGTAACACCAATAACACCAGAGAAAGACGGAATAACGCCCCCAGAAATATTGAAAGGAGACTTAACGCTTCCAGTAGGACATGTTATTGTTACTGCACCAAGGGAGCGGTTGCGTCACATCCGCTTTATCTCGCACTCATCGTTTCTATTTCCGTTTGCCAGACTGAAATCGCGGAGGCAACAGTCTGGCCTCGCGAGACTAGGTGGCCTGTGACTAGCTGTATGTGAACCCTGTAAAGCCAGAGTGTAGCTTGTATGGAGAGATGACCTGGCTGGCTTGTCAATGCATTACACGTGGACACAGTTTCAGTTGAAACTGGCTGAAGGCACCAAAAGTATTCAGAAAACGTGATGAACGTGGAGCTGACAAAGGGCACATTAGATAACCCAAATCAGCTCTTCATGACTGGCCACTTCTGGTAAAAAATGCCTAGATCCTAATTGAAAAGGATCATGCTATACTAAAAGGGTTGGGCAATTTAGTACTGGCCTATCTCAAGAGAGTGACTTGGGTCAAAATGGCCTAAGTCTGGAGTAATTCAGCAGGCTAAATCATTTTTGCCTGAATCAGGTTATACTATTCAATATACATAACTGACAGTGTTATTTTCATGTCATATATTGTTATAAACGTTTTAAGTGAAATGATTAATAAATATGTCGTTTTGTTTTCCGTTTTCTGAAAAACCTGACATGACTTAGGTGACGATTTTTCTTTCTTCATTCTCATTTTATTTGTATCTTGCACTCTTCAACACGAATAACTATTTGAAGACGGAACTGCTTTGGAAAAACTAAAAAGCTAAAATCATAGGCTACTGTTTGCTTTGCTTGCATGTTTTTGTTTTCGTGGTATTACTTACTGCAATAAATTAAAGATTCTTGAACTGAAGATTAATGGAGACATGGAAGAGCTGTGATAAGTTGAAGGAAGGCAATAGAGCTATTAAACTCGGACTGTTTAAGCCTTTTTATTCATGGGGTGCCTAGCAAATATAGTGACAAAACGTTTCGATGTCAATACTGTACATCATTCGTTGGGTCATTTGTCTGAAGAGCTGTGATACTCTGTTCCACACTGGATGATAATCATGTTAATGGGTTTATTATTTATGAACATAAGTGGTTGAATCATTTGCTGCATTTAGTGTCATAACGCATCTACTACAAACACACGCACGCACGCACGCACGCACGCACGCACGCACGCACGCACGCACGCACGCACGCACGCACGCACGCACGCACGCACGCACGCACGCACACACACACACACACACACACACACACACACACACACACACACACACACACACACACACACACACACACACACACACACACAGTACATCCTGTATAAATGCACACAATGAACACAAACAAAACAATGCATGCACTCAGTCTCACCCACGCATGCACTTGACTAGATGCATGCATTAATAGAACATAAATAGTACACAAATGCACACGCACGCACGCACACGCACGCACAAACACACACACACAGGTCTGAATGATATCACTTTCCCACATATGCCACCCGCAGTGTCAGCAGGATTTCCTTCCCAGCAGAGATGCCTTCAGACATGGGAGGAGGTGGGTTCATAGTTACATTTCCTGGAAAGGTTAGGAGGCCAGTAGAATTCATTTCATGGTGCTGTCACTGTCAGGCCAGTTCAGCTCAGTCCAGTGGAGCTTGGCAGCGCAGAGCATCTTGGTGTAGAGAGCAGGGGTCTTCAATGTGTGTGAATGTTTGCTAATGGGGCATGCTATTAGTGTTCAAGTGGTTAATGTAATAGAAAAAGAAAAGAGAGAGAAAAAAGGTCCCCATTACACAAAATGTAGGCGGCCCCCCTTTAGTAACTCGGAGGATTCCCTGTTCACAACCAGCATAGTTCTCAAACGTTTCAGGCCGCGACCCACAAAAATAATCATATTTGAACTGGGGACCCCCCCAAAATTATTATTTTTGAACTGGGGACCCCCCAAGATAAATAACCATATTTGAACTACACCCCCCACCCCGACAAGCACTTGGAAATGTAGGAGTTGAGGCATTGATTACAATTACATCTAAAGATGCTTCCTTCATTCATTCACGTTTGGAGTCTCTCCAAAACCGAACTTTTCTTCGGTGAGTTCAGACTTTCCAACGTGCAAATTGTAATGCTTTTCAGAAGTCGCAAGTGACGTCAAAAAGTTCAGTTTCGGAGAGACTATGGACAGGCCTTTAGCCAGGAGGAGTTGATGTCTTCAGGCGGCATTCATTGATCATCAGGTGTTTCGACCCTGAACCGTTACACCCTCCAATAGATGTAGCCAGCAGTGGTGGCCAAATCACTGCCCATCTTCTCCTTCCTGGCCAAGGCTAAACTCCTCTCTCCTGCTCCATAACCAGCAAGAGGCTCCTCTCAGTCCTCTGGGGAGGCATTGGGTGGGTCCCTCCTGAGGTCTTGAGGTGACACAGGTGTATAGAGATCTCCAGTACTGTGTGAGGTGATCCTGCCTGGAGCTCTCCTTCGTCTCACCAGCTGAGCGCTGCACCTGTGACCCCTCTTTTCTACACTTGGTCCCAGCCTGATGTATCCCTGGCCTTCTGACGTTCCTGCAGTTCTTCTTGCAGTGACACTTTACGTCCAATGCTTCCCCGGTTGATGTTGTTTGGGTGAGCCGTCTCGTTATCTGTGATTAATTCCTGGCTCGGCTGTTTCCGTTATGTCTGTATTATTGAGTCTCACATACTCCCCCCCCTCTCGGGAGACTCTGGGGGTATCTGTATTAATGTCTGTAGCTTGAGCTGGTGCCCTCTTGCGAGTGCTGTTACATCTTGTTTGACTCGGTTCCGCAGATAACCATTGTGAAACTAGAAACCTACATATATATTATATGTATTATTTGACATCTGGGGATCCCTCTTAATCATGTGGGGACGCGCCCCTGGGGGTCCTGACCCTCAGGTTGAGAACCACGGGTGTAGAGCACCTAAGAGAGCTAAAAATTGCCTAATAAAAAAGCCAAACTAACCTTGTTATTTTGTCTGCCACTGTTATCGCCTTGCCGTCGTTTATCTGTGGTTTTTGGCAGCGTAGTAAAACCGTCTCACTGGGAAGGTGAGAAGCGTAAACCATTTTTTTTTATTGGCTCATCATCGGTCTTTATCAAGTAGGAGTGTGTGGTGGTCTGGACACCTTTGACCTTGTCCTAGCTAATGACCCGGGACATCACACACACTGGCTCCTCAGGAGACAAGCAGAAACACCAGGCTTAGTTCAACAACGGCCCTCAATCAGCGCTCCGCACCAGCAGTCTCCTTGGCACTGGCATGTCGTCACTGTCAGGTAGAAACCTTCTATGTCCAAAAATCTGACATTTTTCTTATTTAAAAAATATATACTGTATATCTAACTATTAATTTACCGAATGTCTGTTTGGAGATGAGTAACAGCCGCATGCTGAAACAATGCCTAAATTTGGAGATAAATATGCTGACATCACTGACCAGATTAATAGTTTAACTCCTGCTTCTTAACTGTGCCGTATTAAGAAGCTCTGATGTTTCATCATCTCGCCCTTTAGGGTGAGGTCGCTTCTTGCCCTTAGGGCGTCTTACTGGTTTAGTCTTAGTTTTAGTCTTCATATAGCTTTTTATTTAGTTTTCGTCAGTGACAAAGGTAGTAGCCAAAACATTTTTCATCATAGTTTTAGTCTACAAAATTAAAACTGACATAGTGAAAAATAAGGGAGCCGATGTGCGAGTGGTTAAAGCGCATACCAGATCATAGGCTCTAATGTAGCCTGACAGCGAGTCACGGGTTTGATTTCCAAGCCTGATGACCTTTGCTGCGTGTCCGTCAATCCCTGTCTCTCTCTCTCCCATGTTTCCTGTCACTCTCCACTGTGCTATCCAAATAAAGGTCAAACTATCTGAAATAAAATGTGAAAACAGCTGATCTACAAGTTCACAACCCGGCACTGGAAGAAACATAAAAGGTTGAAACATGGAGATACGAGGTTTCGGCCCGACAGCGGACTATATTCATCATCATAATCAAAGTGTGATTTATGGTTGGGGGGATGAGGGCTAAGGAAACCACAGTGGGACACAAATGCACACAACACACAGTGACAGCAGCTCCCTCTGGTGTAGGGAAAAAAAGAGAAGAGAGAAAGACAACAACACAAGAGTTGTTTATGATGTAGCAGCAGCTACAGTACATGAAAGCAAAGTAGAGATATGTCACAGAAAGGCCACGCTGTTGCTTGGGAATCATTATGGTATTCCACAATGATTTCCAGAGATTAATTGCCGTTTGAGCATTTGTTGGTACAAGGCGTTTTCTAAATGTTTGTGCAACTTGGAGTGCTGTCTCTGTTTTCCTTCCTTCTTTCTTCTTCTTTTTCTTATGTCTCTTTTTTTTTATATCTAGTATGCACTATAGGGCAGTGGTTTTCAACAAGTGGTCCTGGGACCACCAGTGGTCCTTGAAGGGAATCCAGGTGGTCCCCTGCAGCTAAATGATGGAGAGTTGGTAACCAAATTGACCCTTATAGATCTTTAACTTTTCTGGTGAAAAACGCAAAAAAATGTCCTTCAAAATGAGACCTTGCCCAATGCATTACTCCAAATGGTTTAACAACAACAATTTACTTTGGGTATGCTGTGTATAGGCGTTCTATGCAAATTACCATATACAGGATTGTTAACAGGTTAACTCTTGAGGGTGTAAAATGAAACCAAATACAGGTCCATTTGGTTAAATTTTACGCTCTCAATAGCTATGTTATTGTAAAATCCACAATTAGAGAATGTTGGCAAATGTTTTGATCAACATTTGCCTGCCATCTCTCATTTTGTAACAAATTAACACAGCATGGAATTGCGGACAAAATCTTATCCAACAATAACAAAATATTTTTAGTTTGCGAGGCTCAATCTCATCAAATGGTAGTCTGTGGCTCAAATGCTGAATAAATAATGGACCTTGATTATGAAAAAGGTTGAAAACCACTGCACTAGGCTTAGAGCTCAAGTGACAAGGGCCTTCACCAACTAGTCGACTTTTCACTAGGCCTACAACTATAGTCGACTTGTGTAACCACTAGTCCGCCTTGTTGGTGCTAGTCAACTAGTTTAGTTGTACGTCTGAGAAATCTTGAATAATTTAGTTTTTTTTTTAAACACAAATTTTCTCTTCTGGGGTCCCAGGCACACAATCTAAAAAGGGGGGTCTGCGGCCAAAATACATAGGCCTACATTCATTTGGGGGTCCTTGACACAAAGAAGTTTGAGAACCATTGCTTTATGACAAGGCTTCAGCCTGATCCCTGTTGACTTCCATTCTAAATGTAAAGTTCATTTCAAAATGTATAATACATGTGGAAAAACAAATTATTAGAGATATTAGTTTGGCCTATGCTGGCAGTGTGCAATGTGCACGTACAAATGTGGAGCTGATTATTGGTCCAGCGTTTTGTGAGATTAATTCTCTTTCTCTCTCATAACACACGCACGCAAGCACGCGCGCACACACACACACACACACACACACACACACACACACACACACACACACACACACACACACACACACACACACACACACACACACACAGACCTCCTGCGGAGCCGCACAGTAACAACAGATTAGTTTAGTTTATCTTGCTAAAAACGTGATTTCTTTCCCCCTCCATCGTTTTCTCTCGGACTCATTTGGAATGTATTTCCCCCCCGTGGAGACCTCTGTCTGCTTTATGCCGCTCAACAATGGACAGGGAGGAGGCCACCTAATGCCTCCGCTGTGCTCTACTCGCCTTTGTTCTCTCATCTCTTCTCTTCTCTTCTCTTCTCTTCTCTTCTCTTCTCTTCTCTTCTCTTCTCTTCTCTTCTCTTCTCTTCTCTTCTCTTCTCTTCCCTTCCCTTCCCTCCCCTTCCCTCTGGTCAAGGTAGACTACTGTATAACTAATCTTATAAACCCCTCAGGAGAGAAGCATATAGGATGATAGGAGGAATGGTTACAAATACACATGAGATTAACGTAATAATGTATGAATGACATACCTTTAAGATTACGTTGGTACTATAGGCTAACCAGCAGTAATCTACAGTGAGGGTGCTGGGTAGCCTCGCGTTGCCAGGCTTACTCATCTGCGAAGAGAAAAGCCTGGTGACAATATCAGGCAGAGACTGTTCAACTTCCGCCGTGAGAATTTCACCGGAAGACTACAACGCATGACGTAACTTCCGTTAAACACAGCACTTCCGCCACTTATGCTAGAACCAACCGGAAGTTATATTGTGGCCAGGGTGGGTGCTGGGTGGCTGTAGTGCTGTAGGTTGTAGGGCATAATATGTCACAGTTAGTTCTGACCTCTGCCTTTTATACACCCTGTTTAGTGACCCTGTTCATCCCCTATACACAACAATCGATATGAATTTCTATTCGGATAACCTTTCCATAACACCAATTGTGGTTGCGAATCATTCATAGCATATCCCATGGTAGCATTTCTCTCCTCAACAAACCAACAACCACCATACGCACAGTGTTTATTACGTGGTGTTGTATGTCTGTATGTTCATCCTTTTGCACTACTGGAATTGTGTGTGTGCGTGCGTGCGTGCATGCGTGTGTTCCCAGACAGCACACCAGTTGTCCAATTGCCTCTAAACTTAATGGCACACATATCGCTCATGGTCTTTGAACAGGCTACTTTTCCCCATTGCATGCAATTTCAGGTTCCTTTGGGTTCTCAGCAAGGATCTAAGCTGGCCACATCTTAACGAGGGCTTAACGTTGTTATAGGCGGCAAGACAATTGCACACTGCTTGGTATGAGAGATGCTCTCTAGTCTCTACTCATTAGTGCTGGCCAGGGCTCCACAGAGAGTGCTTATAACAGCACAGCTAGTGCATCACCAGGGGTGAGCTGCCAGCCTGGGACCTTTACACCCAGAGCTAGCAGAGTGAAGACTCTGTCATGCTGGCTTTCTCAATCACCATCAACAGAGGTTCAGACACTGGAGAATTAAGTTAAAGGGATAGTTCAACCCAAACAATTACTACTCACCCCATGGAGACTTGTATTCATGGATATATATTTATGTTTTGTCGCATAACTCGCATTCCTAAGACAAAGAGCCTGCTTTGTTCCCCATGGAGACACAAAGAGTCTCTTCAAATTATTAGGCTTAGGAATGTGACAAAAACTAAAAATTAGTTTTCCCCAAGGCCCGAATTACCGGTATGTCTAGGGTACCAAGCTGAGGGCCACAACATTGCAGGGGGCGACGGCGGCGTTCCAGCAACAGTTCAGATATCGTTGTTGTCGGGTGAAAACCTTGTATGTCCAAAACCGTTCGTTTTGCATTTATCATTTTAAAAAATATTTAAACTAGTGAAAACTGATCTACAAGCACACAACGCCTCGCACCACGAGGCGTTGTGTGCTTGTAGATCTGCTGTTTTCACTACTTTTGTGCGACAGCCTTGTATGATTTGGGAAAGAGTGTACAAATTTACGAGATTTCCACCCGACAACGACGATATACTAGTGTTGTTGCTGCTCTTATAACACCATTATTACTGGGGTTGGTGTGGGCCAGACTGTAGCCCCCCGCGGGCCGCAAATGGCCCGCGGGCCGCCTATTGGGGAACCCTGGTATATATACCATCCTGCATCCTTGCAAGGTACACACACTTCTCAGTTCCTTCATCCTCATATGACCCCAGGCCAGGAGGAGTGCAGTACAGTATAACAGCAGAGCCTAGTGTCCACAGCAGGGACGTGCAGAGAATGTTAGAGAGGCAGGGGCTGAAATACCTAAAAGGGCCTTTTGGTGGAAATAACGAAAATAGCAGACCTTCCGAGCTCACAACGCGTTGCGTGAGCTTGGAGGTCATCTATTTTCGGTGCGTGATACCATAGTTAGCTAAGCATAATCAAGTGAATACTGGAGATGTGATGTGACGGCTACACAGAGAGAGCAATTCTTTCAACATAAGACACTGCATTCAAGTTCAGGAGAGTTTGGGCAAGGCAATTCTCTTGAATGCTGCCTTCAGGTATGGCACGGAAAGCATTTACAGTAGGCTGCATATCTTTCACCACAGTGAAAACTCCATTTATGGTCTGGAGAGGGCACTTTTTACAGACGGATAAAAGGGCAGGGGCTCAAGCCCCCTTTGATGTCTACTGTCTGTATGTGTGCACGTGCCTGGAGCACAGCATAGAAATGCACTCTCCAGCTCCAGGGCTCCAGCCTGGTGTCTGTGGAGTCAGCAGGAGCAGGGGAACTTGGCCATCACGTCGTGATCGACCTCCTCTCTCTCCTCCATGCATCCCAGGGCCTGCAGGCTCTGCTGGCGGCCATGATGGATGATTCATCCTCCCAGTGAAAGGAGCTGACTCATCGCCACCGCATCCCCATCTCCAGATTTACACAGTGTGGGGCCAGCTAGACGCAGTGGTTCTCAACCTGCGGGTCGTGACCCCCCAGCCAGGGGACGTTGGACCCAGATGACAGTGAAGTGACACAATTCAAGGACTTTTCAGACATTTTCAATACCACAACAAAAACAAAGGGAAAAAAGACCATTACTGCATCAAAAGTAATCAACAAACTATAGTATAAAAACTGGTCAAACATTTGGCAAATTGTACAAATAATACAAGAAAGAAAAAACCTTGAAAATAGCTGATCTACAAGTGCCTTTACTCAAGGTATTCTTTAAAACCTTTAAATCTTTTATAGTGATGATATCAATAAATAAAGCAGCCTATATAGTACATTGGCTCCATTGATCCAAGTCGGAACACAATCGATTGGTTTGTCCTTAAAATAAACACACTCTGAAAATGTTATACGGACTCTTTCAAGATTCTCAAGTGAGCCTTGATCCAGATACGGTTTGGAACCACTGGGTTAGAGCATGGATTCTTCACTGGCAAGAGATCTTCTCCTCTGTTGCTGAACATACACAGTGTTATAAATGTACTGTCATCAGGATTGCCCGTCTTGATCTCAAATAATGCAGGAATTATGTTTCCCGAATCCCTTTCAGAATAAAAGATCAGATCAGAGCTGGAGATTTTGTTTTTGCCGCTGTCTCTGCATGCCTCATGGGTGTTTGTGTTTTTGTGAGTGACTAATCTCAAAAAACGAATTCACCAGTGACCGGTTAGCATCACATTTGACAGTAGGCCAAGGAACTCTCTCTCTCTCTCTCTCTCTCTCTCTCTCTCTCTCTCTCTCTCTCTCTCTCTCTCTATTTTCGCCAAAGGTTTGCCCCCAGAATAGGGTTGCTATACGGTTCATGTTGTTAAATATGTTCATCCATTTGGATGCTTTTTATTTTCAAGAATGCTGTTACCTCACTCAGTCAGTGGTCATTGGTCAAGAACATCCAAAGCACAGATAAAAAAATGCAAAAAAAATGCAACATCACTCAAACGGTGCTCTCTAAACACGACGTCAAAGAAACCGCCTCCGAGAGCGGTGTCCTGGTGCATGCGTCCGTATATTCATATCAACACCTGCGGTCAGCACATCTTTTCAATCTCAACCTGATCGTCTCTCTCCACCCGATAATCTCACCTTTGTCCTACAAAGCACTTCCTGCCTCGATCTCACCTCATCCTGTTTTCCTCTCTAAGCCGAGAACATCTCCGGCTCTCTTTGAAATCAGGAAATGAAAGGGAGCCTCGGCGCTGGGCAGCGTGAAGAACCATTCTTCCATAAACAGTGTATTATAAAGGTTACTGAGTCACAGAGAGAGATAGTGCACCTTTTTTTTCCCTTCGTGGAAAGGCTTATTCCCATTGGCTGCAAGTTTTTCCCATGGACCAAAGCTCCTTGTGAATGATATGCCGGGTCTGTGTTGACGGTTTGGAGATAAGGAAGTGCCCTCAGGTATTAGTTGTCATTCCTTTTCACTTGGAAAAGCGGCTGAGAGTAGCTACCTTATTCCCCCCCCCCCCCCCTCCTCACAGGAGCACCTTTCCTCCTATTCTTGGATGAAGAGAGAATTTCACAACAACAAAGCCTTTCCGCTCTCATTAAGTCAGCCACAAAGCCAAGCAGCAGCAAGGAGCACAATATCTGAAGCAGATGAATAATCCCTGTGCTCAATCTAGAAAGCTGGAACGGAATTTCAAATGTCCATAATAACGGTTAGCGAGGGAGGTGAGGGACGCACACATTTACGAAGCCACCAAGTGCGTGCCTGCGTGCACACACGCGCACACACACTCTCTGTGATGAGAATACATGCAATATTGACCATTAGCCCACTGTGCCACAGCAGAACTAAAATGTCCTTCACCTCAAGAATGTCACACTGAAGTCTGGAACATGAGGACAGAGCAAGGGGAAAAAGAGGGGGCCCAGTATAGACCCCTGGGGGACTTCGGTCAACTACAAATATAGGGTTCAAGTGTTAAAACCAAACACTTAAATCGCACTGGGGTAATTACCAGCTGAGAAACACAGCCTACTGCCCTAGATAAACGTACTCGCTTGATTCTTGTTGAAACCATTAAAGCAAAAGAGAAAAAACCCAACGGTCGAGCGGGACCCAAATTAAACTAAAAGGTTATCACTAAACAGGGCACCACCAGAAAACAAGATGCTTGTCAGGTGAACTCAAAATACAATCTACAAAATAGGCTGGGGCAAACAGGTCCACAGGTGAGTAGGGTCAACAACAATCAGAGTGGTTAGACAACACATGTAACCGCAAACACGGGTAGATGGGAAGCACAAGAACATTACTACAAAATAATTAAACTAACACAAACTACAAGAACTAACCAAATGCAGAACCAAAGAACAGAAGAGAAATGTCCCCCAGTACACCACTGGTTATCCAGAAGTTTCCCAAGGAGTTTACTGGGGAAAAGGGTGTGTGTTAATGTGGGCTTCGCTTCCTCCAAACAGCTGATTCAAATCACTTAACAAAGCAACAAGTAATCACCACAGCTTTGTCTCAAGTCCTTAAATTAGATCCTATTTCCTACACTTCTTTCCTATTTCCTTGTATGTTAGTCCCGCCCACTGACAATAGAACGCCCCTACAAGGGAGTCGCCCTATCACCCGTGATGTTGTGATCAGAAGTGGGACGTCTCCTCTTCTCTATTACCTCAATGGGAGGGACTAACATACAAGTAAGGAAATAGGATTTGATTTAAGACTTGAGACGCAGCTCATGCAGAGATGCAGGTGTCACAGCCTCACTGCAGCAGCAGCAACAGCAACCAGTCAGAATTGAACAGCTAAGAGGAACAGGAAGTGATGCCCACATTTCACGTAATGGCTCATGGGACACTGGAAACTTGTGGATAGGAGAAGCGTCTTGGTCATGACTTTGTCCTGGGAAAGAAAGGAGTAACTATACAAATATACAGTATAGTTACTGAAGACTGTACGTGGGTAGCGTTGTTCCAACGTGTCATTTGTCCGACGTCGCATTCACCCGTCTTTCCACAATTAACGAACACTAACACTAACCCTAACCCTAACCGCGCACCGGACTAAATGTCCTGCAGCTCTATAGAGCTGTGGTGGTCCCCAACTCTTTTTGGATAAGGGCCCACTCAAAGTTTTGATTGCGTCCGCGGCCACCACATTAAGTGGTCAGATGATGGATGGGCCGTGTGCATTTTCAGAGCATGTTTATTTGAAAACACTTTAAGTTCCTATTTATAGAAAAAGATTATATTAATGTTACCGTCAGTAAAGTATTGAACGTTGTGTTTTGTCAATTATTTGTGTGTGTGTGGCGGGGGGGATATTGCAATATCCTCACAGGGTCAGAGGTTGGGAATTGCTGCTGCTGTAAAGATGCTGCAGTCCAAAACTAATGGGACCAAATTCTGAGGAATACTATTTTCCTTTTTACATACTGTACACACGCACGCACGCACACACACACACACACACACACACACACACACACACACACACACCCGTGCTTGCGCACAAACACACACACATACACACACACACACACACACACACACACACACACACACGTGCGTGCGCGCGTGCGTGCGTGTGCACTACCCTTGAGGTGCCTTGTCAGTGATTAATGCACGTTGTTTTTTTGTTGCGTTTCAGTTGTGCAACAGTAATGCTTGTGTAACATATCATGTTGATACATAATTTCCGCCTGCCATGAGATCTTATCAAGTGTAGCATCCTGGGCTATTGAAGTGTATTGTATTATTATGAAAATACAGGTACAAAACAACTAGGGATACAGTTTAATCAAGCAAATACATTTAATCGATCATTTAATAGTCAATACTTTAATAAAATAATCGATGAATAATCGATTCATATTTTGAGCATGGCATAGGGAAAAAAGGGGAGAAAAAAATAGTAAAAAAAATAGTAAAAACCCAAACTGCAAGCTTACAACATATCGGCGATGGAATGGGTTGTGAGCTTAGATCAATTATTTCCTCAATGTTTGCACAACACTGTTTTACAACAAAGGTAGGGCTGGACTGGGACATAAATTCAGCCCTGGTATCTTGGCCCAGACCGGCCCACCACAACCGCCGCAAACCGAACATAGAAGATCTACAAGGCCACAGCGCATCGAGGCAGGCAGCGGCATGTTGTGGGCTTGCTGTAAAATGGACTCCTGGGCCACAGCAGCCTGTGATTGGGCTACCAGTATTCAGATGCTAGACAAGCCAGTGGGCCAATCTGCTCTGTGGGCCGGTGCTACTGAAGGATTGGCTCTCTCCACTTAGTGGCCGCCCAGCCCAAAAATTACTGTAACTATCCTAAAATGGTGGCCCACAGGCCCACTTGTATAGTCAGCCTGCCCGGTATGCCAGATGCCCAGTCCACCCCTGAACAAAGGGTAAAATAAAGCTTAAAGGAGGACTTTGCCACTTTTCAACATATCTTCATATAGGTCCTCACTAATGTTCATAATAAAATTGCAAAGTATCTTAGGAGAGCTGTGGGAAGTTCAGAAATCCATAGTCTTGTGACATCATCGTTTGACAGATTTTTTTTAAATAATATTTTTGCAAAAATAATTTAGATTTTTATTATCGTGAGAACAATAGCTTCCACTTTTTTTGCAATTTTATAATGAACATTAGTGAGGACCTATTATATGAAGATAGGTTGAAAAGTGGTGAAGTAATCCTTTAACACATTGGCCGCCATTTTAACATTGACTGTATGGCTCTCCTGCCATTTTGTTTAATAAAAAAATTGATATATTTTTTTTATATTGACATTTTTCCTAAATTCTGTATTTTTTCGACAATGTCATACAGAACCTCAAATGAAACAGGACAAACTCTAGTCTCACCGAAAAATAAAATAAATAAATAAAAAGCTTTTTTTTCTATAGTTGCAGCCATCTCAAAATAGCCATTTTTGACCAAAATCCAGCTATAATTGAAAGAACTGGAGATATTGACCTTTTTGTGATTGATGGCTTTTCTAGCGAATAACTCAGTTGATATTTGTATTTATGACGTCAGGCACTTATCAGATAAGTGTACTAATGTAATTATGTAATAGGAATTATTTTTAGAATTTTCTGTTTAGAAAAATGCAGAGAAAAATATTTTTATATGCTATGTCTGACCAAAAACAGCAAGTTCACATTGATATACTATTACTGCTACAGTATTCTACAAGTCTGCTACAAGTCACTTGGGGGCGCTGTCTCTCTGTTTCTGTGTGTAAATGCTAGTTGCGCTCTGTAGGCCTACAGGTGCACACACACATTGACATCAAAGGGGGCATGAGTCTTTACAACCAGTAAGACTCCCTAATCGGGAGATAAGCGACCGTTGGTCGCTTATCTCCACAAATATCACAACCTCCACCTCTCACGTCATACGGGTAGCCTTAGTTACACCTGGAATGTTGAATCTCCATATATGGAGATAACCTACGCATCACACAAAGTCTGACCTCACCAGCCCATACTTGGGCATGGACGACTTATATCTCCATATACGGAGATGGCCATATATGGAGATACGATGACATCACAGAGTCCACAGCTGATGATGTGGCGTGATGTCATACAATACACAAACAAGCCCTATATAAAGGGGCAATTCTCACCAGGGAAGAGAGCATTGCCTGGAATGTTGAATCTCCATATATTGAGATAACCTACGCATCACACAAAGTCTGACCTCACCAGCCCATACTTGGGCATGGACGACTTATATCTCCATATACGGAGATGGCCATATATGGAGATACGATGACATCACAGAGTCCACAGCTGATGATGTGGCGTGATGTCATACAATAAACAAACAAGCCCTATATACTGATGCGATACGATGACATCACAGAGTCCACAGCTGATGATGTGGCGTGATGTCATACAATAAACAAACAAGCCCTATATACTGATGCGGAGATATGAGCAGGGCAAAGGTGTGACGTGTGACGTGTGACCGACGGACGGACGGCCGGTGGAGGTTTTCATAGTAAACTGCTCCCTGACGGTCGCAATAACACTTCTAGAATACACCTCTAGAATGGATTGCTATGACATTTGTTCAACAAGGTGATCAGCAATCTCTCAACACGTCGCTCTGCGACACTTTGAGAGCTTGTAGAGCTTGTAGATCTGCTATTTTCACATTCTAGCACATGTTAGAAAATGTCTCCCCCTGCCCCTAAAAAATCCTCTGCACTGCCCTGGCAAGAGCAGGGCAGATGCAGTTTGCTAACGAGGCGAGGCTGTAGTTGATCGATCGCTTGTTGGCTGTAGTTGATGCTTGTTTTGGTGGAGCGTGGGCCAGGGACCCCCACGCCCACCTGGTTCCCTAAGTGTTGGCTGGAGACCAGGGGACCCCCTTTGTGAGACCCCATCGACAGGGACCACTTGTCCCTGCAACTGGATCATGTGAACTTTATGTAACAAATGATCGGCTTATTGATTGATTTTACAATGTTATGTAACTCCGCACTGCTCTGGGAGGTCGGCGAAGCGTTGGACCCGCGGACCCCTTATTGGTTCCGTTAGAAAGGCGACCAGGGACCCCCACCTTTGCAAAGGCGATCGTGGCTTGTTTGTGGACTAAATACCATTACAAAACTAATATTATAGCCTGGATATGGATTATAACCCAGGGTGTGGATTCAAATCAACCATCATCATTATCAGGTACGTTTTAGAAGCATTTATATGGCGAATTGGCGATAATTGTGTGTTTTGTGTCTTGAGAGAGAGAGAGAGAGAGAGAGAGGCAGATCTCACTGATAGCACTGTTTTTTTTATGGGACTGAACACCATCAGGGGGTCCAACAGGGACCACTGAAACAGAGATATAGTGGTCCTGGAGGGAAGCACACACACACACACACACACACACACACACACACACACACACACACACACACACACACACACACACACACACACACACACACACACACACACACACACACACACAGCTGTTCTCACACTTTTTTTTCTGTTCTCTCTTTTTTTTTCCGGCAGCCAGCCTTTTGAGCTCAAATGCGTCTTTTGCCAGTTCACTGTGGGTTATGGGGAGATTTATACATTTGTATTGCAATTTATACATTATTACAGTATTTTTTTCAAACACACTTACTTTGATGTGTGATATTTTAGGTTCCCTTTAAGATAAAAGGCTCAGACTTTGTAACGGGCTGTGGAAGAATGTAATTAAACATTACATTATATAAAAGCAAATTCTCGGGACTATCGGGCCTGGTGGGGAACGACATTGGGATTTTCTCGGGACTATCGGGGGAGGCGGGGAATGAGTTAAGCGGTTAATTGATTTGTTGACATAGAATTTCAATTATTAATAAATAAAGAAACACACTTCTCAATTATATGATTAATCGAAATCGAAATGTGCAGCAACTATTGATTATCTTCTTGAGTGGTAAGAAGATCAATAGTCGCAGCCCTAAAACAACGCAGGGTTACAATACACCACACTACACTGATGCCTGATACGGAAGCATAACACATCATGCCTACATGTCAAGAACAGTGACTAAAGCCAATAACAATCAACAGTCAAGTCAGGTGATATTTGCAACTTTTTCAGTGCCCTTGATGGTCATAGATCATAGATACCTACTCCTCCCGCGAGGGAAATTCAGTGTTTGGTGATGAGTAAGGTTCATGGTTGTAGAAACAAGAAACCCATTCAATATAGACACTGGCCCGGGCGACTGGCGTAGTAGTGGTCGGAGCACCTAGGCTCAATGTAGCCTGACAGCGTGCTGTGGGTTCGAGTCCAGATCCCGATGGCTTTTGCTGCGTGTCACTCCCCATCTCTCTCCCTATTTCCTGTAAACCTACTGTACTATCAATAAAGGCATGGAAAAATTACACTCCAATCACCTTCTGCTATGCTATTTCTTAATATTTCCGTAGACGATAGTACTTGTCCGACTTTATTCCATCGATCGATCTATCCATCCATCCATTGTTTCTTTTTTTGCCGCTATCGCGCGTAGGCCATGTGCAAAATCGACCGGCTTCATCGGGAATCGATTCCTTGCATTTTGCTAAGAGATACATTATAGGCCTATAGTTTAATTTCTATACATTTATTTGTGAATGCATTTTCGCCATTGACTTTAATTAAAAAGAAAAACCCCAAATACGGAGATGACTTACATGACATCATATATGTCTGACATCACAGACCACATGAGACTGACACAGTATGTCCATATATGGGCATTACAAGATATGGCTTAATATTGATGACATCATGGATCTCTATATATGGGCATAAAAGGGACAAGGGTGGAACGGTTATAACCACCGCTCGAATTGGAACAAGGACGGACAGATACAGAGATATTTGCAAGTGTGAAGGCAACCACACTTGCAATTTTAAAAATGATTTAAACTAGTGAAAACAGCCGATCTACAAGCACACAACGCCGTTGTGTGCTTGTAGATCTGCTGTTTTCACTACTTTTGTGAGACAGCCTTGTATGATTTGCGAAAGAACGTACAAATTTGGAGATACGAGATTTCCACCCGACAACGACGATATACTAGTGTTGTTGCTGCTCTTATACCACCATTATTACTGGGGTTGGTGTGGGCCAGACAGTAGCCCCCCGCAGGCCGCAAATGGCCCGCGGGCCGCCTATTTGGGAACCCTGCAATACTGTGTAGGACAAACCACACCAAAAAGAAATAACACAACACAACAAAACAAAGCCAAAGACCATTTTATGGAGTGCATCTACAGCTAACCCAGTCTCCACACACAATGTAATCAATAGGATCCCGCTGTGGGTTCAATGCACAATAAAACTAGACCAGGTCAACCTGGTTGTGCCAGACCCCCTGTCTGTCATCATCATTTATGACATCATGCCTTTTGTAGGCATGTCATCATCATGTCATCATCATATATACCCTTTATATAGAAAACCCGGACCGACATTTGCTTATGTAGGCCTACCCATTTCATGGGTCTGGCAACAAGCTTCTACCTATAGGCTTCTCTCCTTATCCCTGTCTATGTTTGAAGTTAAAGAGATTGTTTGACCTGGCAGGTTATATGGTCGACCAGAACTCTGGCCTGACGTCACACACAATGCAAACCTTTGCCTGACAACCTTTGCCACAAAGCCTTTTGTAGGCCGACCCAGAGGGTCTGAGGGTCTGTCTGTCATCATCGTTTGTGACATTCTGCCTTTTGTAGGCATGTCATCATCATGTCATCATCATGACCATCTATGGAGAAAAACAGGACAGACAGACAAAGCCTTATGTAGGCCGACCCTCTGGGTCTGGCGGTCAACCTGGTTGTGCCAGACCCCGGTTCTGCCAACCCCCTGTCTGTCATCATCATTTATGACATCATGCCTTTTGTAGGCATGTCATCATCATGTCATCATCATATATACCCTTTATATAGAAAAGGGACAGACCGACATTTGCTTATGTAGGCCTACCCATTTCATGGGTCTGGCAATAACAGACACAATGAGGTGTCCACACCCCGTAAATGTCCAGCTTTTCCTTTCATTTTGTAGTACACATAATCAAGAGGGATATACTGGGGATATATCTGCCTTCCACTGAGACAGTGTTGGGGGGAAAAAAACAGGCCTTACTGCCAACAGCAATACCCTTTTCAGCAATAAATGCAAGATTACAGAATTTCCTTTGGTAACAGTTACCAACCTTAAAATGATCAAGTAGACAGAGACAAGGAGAAGGTATTAGATTGACTTCCACGCATGATGAAATAAAACAAACTCAGCTCTATTGTCACATCACAGGTTTCCATGTGTAAAGAAGTGGCTGAAATTATTATATATAATTTTCATACAAGCTCCATCATTTGTAGTTTCCAGGTGAGGGAAGAAGAACAGAAATAGAAGGAAGAGTATAGGGTGAGAATAAATACTGTGTGCCCATGGCCCAATCAGGGACCACCAGCATTTCTGGCAACGTCATTATTAACAGCCAATGAGGGACCAGCATTCCTGGTGATGCAAGTGGTGATGTCACTGGCAGCACCATGAGGTGTGCTCTGCTGGCGCACACTTGTGCACAAGGCGCAAGTTGGCACCTCGACAGAGTGCAGTTCTAGTTTAACCTTTTGTATTCCTATTTTTACAATCGCCCCATATTTTGACCAGTAGGTACGATTCTGCCTGTAGACATTCTTCATATTTTTGCCATATTGCCCACTCTTAAAAATAGTTACAGTATATCAGCATGCCCATATATATACACGCCTTGGTGTGAAGGCCACATAGCGGCCCAAACGGATGAATTGCATCTGTTAGATGCGCAAATCTATTTCATTGTGGGCTCGCTGAAAGGCCAACAAAACATTATAGGTCAAGTGTATTCTCCTAAAAGAATGTCCGACAGTACCATAACACACTAGAAAAATATTGTTCCTTCGAAACAATTGTGGGCTCGCTTCAAGCCAGAAAACAATGGCTATAAAAGTACAAAATGTCAAGATCGCAGGCAGTGCTCTCTTTGACGTTACTGACGTCAAAGATTGGTCCATTTTGTTCCAAAAATGTGTTGTGCAAAAGTTGACCCGCTGGTGGCGCTATAACAGGCCAATGTAAGAAGGGTGGTATCTGCTCCTTGACCTATTGGGAATGTGCTTGCAAGATTTCACGCACATTGCAGGCTGTGTTCATGATTTGAGGTGTTTTTGGCTTTGGCCACTTTATCGCTGCTTGCAGCTATATTCATTATTATTATTTTTTTTTTGTGTGTGCACTTTAGATAAAGGTCCTTAGATTGTGTGTAGAATGTTTCATGCAAATTGCAAAAATAAATCCTAACGGGTTTAAGCGTTTCACAAACTGCTCAAAATGATATAGCGCCCCCCTTTGGCCAATTGGGGTAAGATTGGTTTTAGTGATATTTGGACTAACACTCTACATCTTTGCCAAATGCCATGAACATGTTACTTTGCATGTATGATTTAGAGGCAGAAGAATAATTTGCATAAAACTGCAATATTCATTGAATTTATTTAAAAAAGCATGTTTCAATTTGAAAGAAATCCGATCTGACAGATCTTTAGATATCGGTCCAAAGTTCACGTAAAAAAAGTTTTGTGCACGTGGAGCGAAAATTCCAGAATAAAAGCGGGTTTACGCGTTTTACAAACTGCTCAATATGGCGGAAAATCGAAGGGCGGAGCTTACTTAACAACGACACAGATGTCTTCCGCTCGAGTCAAAGCACGCGTGTAACAAGTTGCATGTCTTCAAACAAAACGAGTCATGACTTATGCCTGTTTGAAGTTTGAATTTTCAAACGCTTCGTATAGCGCCCCCCTTTGGCCGATTGGAATAAAATTGGTTTCAGTGATACTTTGACTAACCCTCCACATCTTTGCCAAATGCCATGAACGTGTAACTTTGCATGTATGATTTAGAGGCCGAAGAATAATTTGCATAAAACCGCAATATTGATGGAATTATTAAAAAATTATATTTCACTTTAAAAAAAATCTGGTTGATCAATCTGACCGTATTGGTCCAAAGTTCATGTGAAAAAAGTTTTGTGCACTTGACGCGAAAATCCCAGGAGGAGATAGATTTTTACTGTTTTTCATATAATTCCGAATTGTGGGAGACCTAAAGGTCATAGGTCAAAAGTTAGAGGGTAAAAGTTGTTCGGCATGAGGAGACGCATACGTGTATACAGGTTTCATGGCTGTATGTATAACACAGCATGAGCTATACCTGTTCAAAGATCGCACTTTCGAAGGCTTCCTACAGCGCCACCATTTGGCCGATTGCTATAGAAAATAATAGCACACTTCGCCGCTGTAAACTGAACACATTGATGTTTTTATTTTCATTTTCTCACTAAGTATGTAGGAGTAGAAAGGAACCGAAGTTTTGAGGAGAACTTGATATGACGGTTAGATATTGTCACTAGAAAAATATTGTTCCTTCGAAACAATTGTGGGCTCGCTTCAAGCCAGAAAACAATGGCTATAAAAGTACAAAATGTCAAGATCGCAGGCAGTGCTCTCTTTGACGTTACTGACGTCAAAGATTGGTCCATTTTGTTCCAAAAATGTGTTGTGCAAAAGTTGACCTGTTGGTGGCGCTATAACAGGCCAATGTGAGAAGGTTGGTATCTGTTCCTTGACCTTTTGGGAATGTGCTTGCAAGATTTCACGCACATTGCAGGCTGTGTTCATGATTTGAGGTGTTTTTGGCTTTGGCCACTTTATTGCTGCTTGCAGCTATATTTATTATTATTATTTTATAATTTTTTTGTGTGCACTTCATAGGCATGTTAGATAAAGGTCCTTAGATTGCGTGTAGAATGTTTCATGCAAATTGCAAAAAAAATCCTAGAATAAAAACGGGTTTAAGCGTTTTACAAACTGCTCACAATTATATAGTGCCCCCCTTTGGCCATTTGGGGTAAGATTGGTTTCAGTGATATTTGAACTAACCCTCTACACTATTTTGTCATGAAAATGTGACTTTGCATGTATGTTTTAGAGGCAGAAGAATAATTTGCATAAAAATGCAATATTGTTTGAATTATTTAAAAAAGCATGTTTCAATGTTAAAGAAATCCGATCTGACAGATCTTTAGATATCGGTCCAAAGTTCACGTAAAAAAAGTTTTGTGCACGTGACGCGAAAATTCCAGAATAAAAGCGGGTTTACGCGTTTTACAAACTGCTCAAAATGGCGGAAAATCGAAGGGCGGAGCTTACTTAACAACGACACAGATGTCTTCCGCTTGAGTCAAAGCACGCGTGTAACAAGTTGCATGTCTTCAAACGAAACGAGTCATGACTTATGCCCGTTTGAAGTTTGAATTTTCAGACGCTTCGTATAGCGCCCCCCTTTGGCCGATTGGAATAAAATTGGTTTCAGTGATACTTTGACTAACCCTCCACATCTTTGCCAAATGCCATGAACGTGTAACTTTGCATGTATGATTTAGAGGCCGAAGAATAATTTGCATAAAACCGCAATATTGATTGAATTATTAAAAAATTATATTTCACTTTAAAAAAAATCTGGTTGATCAATCTGACCGTATTGGTCCAAAGTTCATGTGAAAAAAGTTTTGTGCACTTGACGCGAAAATCCCAGGAGGAGATAGATTTTTACTGTTTTTCATATAATTCCGAATTGTGGGAGACCTAAAGGTCAGAGGTCAAAAGTTAGAGGGTAAAAGTTGTTCGGCATGAGGAGACGCATAAGTGTATACAGGTTTCATGGCTGTATGTATAACACAGCATGAGCTATACCTGTTCAAAGATCCCACTTTCGAAGGCTTCCTACAGCGCCACCATTTGGCCGATTGCTATAAAAAATAATAGCACACTTCGCCACTGTAAACTGAACACATTGATGTTATTATTTTCATTTTCTCACTAAGTATGTAGGAGTAGAAAGGAACCAAAGTTTTGAGGAGAACTTGATATGACAATATCAAGTTCTCACTAGAAAAATATTGTTCCTTCGAAACAATTGTGGGCTCGCTTCAAGCCAGAAAACAATGGCTATAAAAGCACAAAATGTCAAGATCGCAGGCAGTGCTCTCTTTGACGTTACTGACGTCAAAGATTGGTCCATTTTGTTCCAAAAATGTGTTGTGCAAAAGTTGACCCGCTGGTGGCGCTATAACAGGCCAATGTGAGAAGGTTGGTATCTGTTCCTTGACCTATTGGGAATGTGCTTGCAAGATTTCACGCACATCCCAGGCTGTGTTCATGATTTGAGGTGTTTTTGGCTTTGGCCACTTTATCGCTGCTTGCAGCTATATTTATTATTATTATTTTATAATTTTTTTGTGTGCACTTCATAGGCATGTTAGATAAAGGTCCTTAGATTGCGTGTAGAATGTTTCATGCAAATTGCAAAAAAAATCCTAGAATAAAAACGGGTTTAAGCGTTTTACAAACTGCTCAAAATTATATAGCGCCCCCCTTTGGCCATTTGGGGTAAGATTGGTTTCAGTGATATTTGAACTAACCCTCTACACTATTTTGTCATGAAAATGTGACTTTGCATGTATGTTTTAGAGGCAGAAGAATAATTTGCATAAAAATGCAATATTGTTTGAATTATTTAAAAAAGCATGTTTCAATGTTAAAGAAATCCGATCTGACAGATCTTTAGATATCGGTCCAAAGTTCACGTAAAAAAAGTTTTGTGCACGTGACGCGAAAATTCCAGAATAAAAGCGGGTTTACGCGTTTTACAAACTGCTCAAAATGGCGGAAAATCGAAGGGCGGAGCTTACTTAACAACGACACAGATGTCTTCCGCTTGAGTCAAAGCACGCGTGTAACAAGTTGCATGTCTTCAAACGAAACGAGTCATGACTTATGCCCGTTTGAAGTTTGAATTTTCAGACGCTTCGTATAGCGCCCCCCTTTGGCCGATTGGAATAAAATTGGTTTCAGTGATACTTTGACTAACCCTCCACATCTTTGCCAAATGCCATGAACGTGTAACTTTGCATGTATGATTTAGAGGCCGAAGAATAATTTGCATAAAACCGCAATATTGATTGAATTATTAAAAAATTATATTTCACTTTAAAAAAAATCTGGTTGATCAATCTGACCGTATTGGTCCAAAGTTCATGTGAAAAAAGTTTTGTGCACTTGACGCGAAAATCCCAGGAGGAGATAGATTTTTACTGTTTTTCATATAATTCCGAATTGTGGGAGACCTAAAGGTCAGAGGTCAAAAGTTAGAGGGTAAAAGTTGTTCGGCATGAGGAGACGCATAAGTGTATACAGGTTTCATGGCTGTATGTATAACACAGCATGAGCTATACCTGTTCAAAGATCCCACTTTCGAAGGCTTCCTACAGCGCCACCATTTGGCCGATTGCTATAAAAAATAATAGCACACTTCGCCACTGTAAACTGAACACATTGATGTTATTATTTTCATTTTCTCACTAAGTATGTAGGAGTAGAAAGGAACCAAAGTTTTGAGGAGAACTTGATATGACAATATCAAGTTCTCACTAGAAAAATATTGTTCCTTCGAAACAATTGTGGGCTCGCTTCAAGCCAGAAAACAATGGCTATAAAAGTACAAAATGTCAAGATCGCAGGCAGTGCTCTCTTTGACGTTACTGACGTCAAAGATTGGTCCATTTTGTTCCAAAAATGTGTTGTGCCAAAAGTTGACCCGCTGGTGGCGCTATTATAACAGGCCAATGTAAGAAGGGTGGTATCTGTTCCTTGACCTATTGGGAATGTGCTTGCAAGATTTCACGGACATTGCAGGCTGTGTTCATGATTTGAGGTGTTTTTGGCTTTGGCCACTTTATCGCTGCTTGCAGCTATATTTGTTATTATTTTTCTTTTTGTGTGTGTGTGTACTTCATAGGCATATTAGATAAAGGTCCTTAGATTGTGTGTAGAATGTTTCATGCAAATTGCTAAAAAAAATCCTAACGGGTTTAAGCGTTTCACAAACTGCTCAAAATGATATAGCGCCCCCCTTTGGCCAATTGGAGTGAAATTGGATTTAGTGATATTTGGACTAACACTCTACATCTTTGCCAAATGCCATGAACATGTTACTTTGCATGTATGATTTAGAGGCAGAAGAATAATTTGCATAAAACTGCAATATTCATTGAATTATTAAAAAAGCATGTTTCAATTTAAAAAAAAAATCCGATCTGACAGATCTTTAGATATTGGTCCAAAGTTCACGTAAAAAAAGTTTTGTGCACGTGGAGCGAAAATTCTAGAATTTTTTACAAACTGCTCAAAATGGCGGAAAATCGAAGGGCGGAGCTTACTTAACAAAGACAGAGTCAAAGCACGCGTGTAAGCAAGTTGCATGTCTTAAAACGAAACGAGTCATGACTTATGCCCGTTTGAAGTTTGAATTTTCAAACGCTTCGTATAGCGCCCCCCTTTGGCCGATTGGACTAAAATTGGTTTCAGTAATACTTTGACTAACCCTCTACATCTTTGCCAAATGCCATGAACGTGTAACTTTGCATGTATGATTTAGAGGGCGAAGAATAATTTGCATAAAACCGCAATATTGATTGAATTATTAAAAAATTATATTTCACTTTAAAAGAAATCTGGTTGATCAATCTGACCGTATTGGTCCAAAGTTCATGTGAAAAAAGTTTCGTGCGCGTAACGAAAAAAACCCAGGAGGAGATAGATTTTTACTGTTTTTCATATAATTCCAAATTGTGGGAGATCTAAAGGTCAAAGGTCAAAAGTCAGAGCGTAAAAGTTGTTCGGCATGAGGAGACGCATACGTGTATACAGGTTTCATGGCTTTACCTCAAACACAGCATGAGCTATACCTGTTCAAAGTTCGCACTTTCGAAGGCTTCCTACAGCGCCACCATTTGGCCGATTGCTGTAAAAAGTAATAGCACACGTCGCCACAGTAAGCTGAACACATTGATGTTTTTATTTTCATTTTCTCACTAAATATGTAGGAGTAGAAAGGAACCGAAGTTTTTTGATACTTGCACTGACTGCCTGCCTAGTATAGAAATAATGACAATATCTAAAGTGTGCTCGCCTTATAGGCGAGCCCACAACTAGAAAAATATTGTTCCTTCGAAACAATTGTGGGCTCGCTTCAAGCCAGAAAACAATGGCTATAAAAGCACAAAATGTCAAGATCGCAGGCAGTGCTCTCTTTGACGTTACTGACGTCAAAGATTGGTCCATTTTGTTCCAAAAATGTGTTGTGCAAAAGTTGACCCGCTGGTGGCGCTATAACAGGCCAATGTGAGAAGGTTGGTATCTGTTCCTTGACCTATTGGGAATGTGCTTGCAAGATTTCACGCACATCCCAGGCTGTGTTCATGATTTGAGGTGTTTTTGGCTTTGGCCACTTTATCGCTGCTTGCAGCTATATTTATTATTATTATTTTATAATTTTTTTGTGTGCACTTCATAGGCATGTTAGATAAAGGTCCTTAGATTGCGTGTAGAATGTTTCATGCAAATTGCAAAAAAAATCCTAGAATAAAAACGGGTTTAAGCGTTTTACAAACTGCTCAAAATTATATAGCGCCCCCCTTTGGCCATTTGGGGTAAGATTGGTTTCAGTGATATTTGAACTAACCCTCTACACTATTTTGTCATGAAAATGTGACTTTGCATGTATGTTTTAGAGGCAGAAGAATAATTTGCATAAAAATGCAATATTGTTTGAATTATTTAAAAAAGCATGTTTCAATGTTAAAGAAATCCGATCTGACAGATCTTTAGATATCGGTCCAAAGTTCACGTAAAAAAAGTTTTGTGCACGTGACGCGAAAATTCCAGAATAAAAGCGGGTTTACGCGTTTTACAAACTGCTCAAAATGGCGGAAAATTGAAGGGCGGAGCTTACTTAACAACAACACAGATGTCTTCCGCTTGAGTCAAAGCACGCGTGTAACAAGTTGCATGTCTTCAAACGAAACAAGTCATGACTTATGCCCGTTTGAAGTTTGAATTTTCAGACGCTTCGTATAGCGCCCCCCTTTGGCCAATTGGAATAAAATTGGTTTCAGTGATACTTTGACTAACCCTCCACATCTTTGCCAAATGCCATGAACGTGTAACTTTGCATGTATGATTTAGAGGCCGAAGAATAATTTGCATAAAATCGCAATATTGATAAAATTATTAAAAAATTACATTTCACTTTAAAAAAAATCTGGTTGATCAATCTGACCGTATTGGTCCAAAGTTCATGTGAAAAAAGTTTTGTGCACTTGACGCGAAAATCCCAGGAGGAGATAGATTTTTACTGTTTTTCATATAATTCCGAATTGTGGGAGACCTAAAGGTCAGAGGTCAAAAGTTAGAGGGTAAAAGTTGTTCGGCATGAGGAGACGCATACGTGTATACAGGTTTCATGGCTGTACCTAAAACACAGCATGAGCTATACCTGTTCAAAGTTCGCACTTTCGAAGGCTTCCTACAGCGCCACCATTTGGCCGATTGCTATAAAAAATAATAGCGCACTTCGCCACTGTAAACTGAACACATTGATGTTTTTATTTTCATTTTCTCACTAAGTATGTAGGAGTAGAAAGGAACCGAAGTTCCCGTCTACTGTCTGACTGACTGACTGATAGATAAACTAGAAAAATATTGTTCCTTCGAAACAATTGTGGGCTCGCTTCAAGGCAGAAAGCAATGGCTATAAAAGCACAAAATGTCAAGATCGCAGGCAGTGCTCTCTTTGACGTTACTGACGTCAAAGATTGGTCCATTTTGTTCCAAAAATGTGTTGTGCAAAAGTTGACCCGCTGGTGGCGCTATAACAGGCCAATGTGAGAAGGTTGGTATCTGTTCCTTGACCTATTGGGAATGTGCTTGCAAGATTTCACGCACATCCCAGGCTGTGTTCATGATTTGAGGTGTTTTTGGCTTTGGACACTTTATCGCTGCTTGCAGCTATATTTATTATTATTATTTTATAATTTTGTTGTGTGCACTTCATAGGCATGTTAGATAAAGGTCCTTAGATTGCGTGTAGAATGTTTCATGCAAATTGCAAAAAAAAATCCTAGAATAAAAACGGGTTTAAGCGTTTTACAAACTGCTCAAAATTATATAGCGCCCCCCTTTGGCCATTTGGGGTAAGATTGGTTTCAGTGATATTTGAACTAACCCTCTACACTATTTTGTCATGAAAATGTGACTTTGCATGTATGTTTTAGAGGCAGAAGAATAATTTGCATAAAAATGCAATATTGTTTGAATTATTTAAAAAAGCATGTTTCAATGTTAAAGAAATCCGATCTGACAGATCTTTAGATATCGGTCCAAAGTTCACGTAAAAAAAGTTTTGTGCACGTGACGCGAAAATTCCAGAATAAAAGCGGGTTTACGCGTTTTACAAACTGCTCAAAATGGCGGAGAATCTTAGGGCGGAGCTTACTTAACAACGACACAGATGTCTTCCGCTTGAGTCAAAGCACGCGTGTAACAAGTTGCATGTCTTCAAACGAAACGAGTCATGACTTATGCCCGTTTGACGTTTGAATTTTCAGACGCTTCGTATAGTGCCCCCCTTTGGCCGATTGGAATAAAATTGGTTTCAGTGATACTTTGACTAACCCTCCACATCTTTGCCAAATGCCATGAACTTGTAACTTTGCATGTATGATTTAGAGGCCGAAGAATAATTTGCATAAAACCGCAATATTGATTGAATTATTAAAAAATTATATTTCACTTTAAAAAAAATCTGGTTGATCAATCTGACCGTATTGGTCCAAAGTTCATGTGAAAAAAGTTTTGTGCACTTGACGCGAAAATCCCAGGAGGAGATAGATTTTTACTGTTTTTCATATAATTCCGAATTGTGGGAGACCTAAAGGTCAGAGGTCAAAAGTTAGAGGGTAAAAGTTGTTCGGCATGAGGAGACGCATAAGTGTATACAGGTTTCATGGCTGTATGTATAACACAGCATGAGCTATACCTGTTCAAAGATCGCACTTTCGAAGGCTTCCTACAGCGCCACCATTTGGCCGATTGCTGTAAAAAGTAATAGCACACTTCGCCACAGTAAGCTGAACACATTGATGTTTTTATTTTCATTTTCTCACTAAGTATGTAGGAGTAGAAAGGAACCGAAGTTTTGAGGAGAACTTGATATGACGGTTAGATATTGTCACTAGAAAAATATTGTTCCTTCGAAACAATTGTGGGCTCGCTTCAAGCCAGAAAACAATGGCTATAAAAGTACAAAATGTCAAGATCGCAGGCAGTGCTCTCTTTGACGTTACTGACGTCAAAGATTGGTCCATTTTGTTCCAAAAATGTGTTGTGCAAAAGTTGACCCGCTGGTGGCGCTATAACAGGCCAATGTAACAAGGGTGGTATCTGTTCCTTGACCTATTGGGAATGTGCTTGCAAGATTTCACGCACATTGCAGGCTGTGTTCATGATTTGAGGTGTTTTTGGCTTTGGCCACTTTATCGCTGCTTGCAGCTATATTCATTATTTTTTCTTTTTTTTGTGTGTGTGTGCACTTCATAGGCATATTAGATAAAGGTCCTTAGATTGTGTGTAGAATGTTTCATGCAAATTGCAAAAAAAAATCCTAACGGGTTTAAGCGTTTCACAAACTGCTCAAAATGATATAGCGCCCCCCTTTGGCCAATTGGGGTAAGATTGGTTTTAGTGATATTTGGACTAACACTCTACATCTTTGCCAAATGCCATGAACATGTTACTTTGCATGTATGATTTAGAGGCAGAAGAATAATTTGCATAAAACTGCAATATTCATTGAATTTATTTTAAAAAGCATGTTTCAATTTTAAAGAAATCCGATCTGACAGATCTTTAGATATCGGTCCAAAGTTCACGTAAAAAAAGTTTTGTGCACGTGGAGCGAAAATTCCAGAATAAAAGCGGGTTTACGCGTTTTACAAACTGCTCAAAATGGCGGAAAATCGAAGGGCGGAGCTTACTTAACAACGACACAGATGTCTTCCGCTCGAGTCAAAGCACGCGTGTAACAAGTTGCATGTCTTCAAACGAAATGAGTCATGACTTATGCCCGTTTGAAGTTTGAATTTTCAAACGCTTCGTATAGCGCCACCCTTTGGCCGATTGGAATAAGATTGGTTGCAGTGATATTTTGACTAACCCTCTACATCTTTGCCAAATGCCATGAACGTGTAACTTTGCATGTATGATTTAGAGGCAAAAGAATAATTTGCATAAAACCGCAATATTGATTGAATTATTAAAAAATTATATTTCACTTTAAAAAAAATCTGGTTGATCAATCTGACCGTATTGGTCCAAAGTTCATGTGAAAAAAGTTTCGTGCGCGTAACGAAAAAAACCCAGGAGGAGATAGATTTTTACTGTTTTTCATATAATTCCGAATTGTGGGAGACCTAAAGGTCAGAGGTCAAAAGTTAGAGGGTAAAAGTTGTTCGGCATGAGGAGACGCATAAGTGTATAAAGGTTTCATGGCTGTATGTATAACACAGCATGAGCTATACCTGTTCAAAGATCGCACTTTCGAAGGCTTCCTACAGCGCCACCATTTGGCCGATTGCTATAAAAAATAATAGCACACTTCGCCACTGTAAACTGAACACATTGATGTTTTTATTTTCATTTTCTCACTAAGTATGTAGGAGTAGAAAGGAACCGAAGTTTTGAGGAGAACTTGATATGACGGTTAGATATTGTCACTAGAAAAATATTGTTCCTTCGAAACAATTGTGGGCTCGCTTCAAGCCAGAAAACAATGGCTATAAAAGTACAAAATGTCAAGATCGCAGGCAGTGCTCTCTTTGACGTTACTGACGTCAAAGATTGGTCCATTTTGTTCCAAAAATGTGTTGTGCAAAAGTTGACCCGCTGGTGGCGCTATAACAGGCCAATGTAAGAAGGGTGGTATCTGCTCCTTGACCTATTGGGAATGTGCTTGCAAGATTTCACGCACATTGCAGGCAGTGTTCATGATTTGAGGTGTTTTTGGCTTTGGCCACTTTATCGCTGCTTGCAGCTATATTATTTATTATTATTTTTTTTGTGTGTGTGCACTTCATAGGCATATTAGATAAAGGTCCTTAGATTGTGTGTAGAATGTTTCATGCAAATTGCAAAAATAAATCCTAACGGGTTTAAGCGTTTCACAAACTGCTCAAAATGATATAGCGCCCCCCTTTGGCCAATTGGGGTAAGATTGGTTTTAGTGATATTTGGACTAACACTCTACATCTTTGCCAAATGCCATGAACATGTTACTTTGCATGTATGATTTAGAGGCAGAAGAATAATTTGCATAAAACTGCAATATTCATTGAATTTATTTTAAAAAGCATGTTTCAATTTTAAAGAAATCCGATCTGACAGATCTTTAGATATCGGTCCAAAGTTCACGTAAAAAAAGTTTTGTGCACGTGGAGTGAAAATTCCAGAATAAAAGCGGGTTTACGCGTTTTACAAACTGCTCAATATGGCGGAAAATCGGGGGGCGGAGCTTACTTAACAACGACACAGATGTCTTCCGCTCGAGTCAAAGCACGCGTGTAACAAATTGCATGTCTTCAAACGAAACGAGTCATGACTTATGCCCGTTTGAAGTTTGAATTTTCAAACGCTTCGTATAGCGCCCCCCTTTGGCCGATTGGAATAAAATTGGTTTCAGTGATACTTTGACTAACCCTCCACATCTTTGCCAAATGCCATGAACGTGTAACTTTGCATGTATGATTTAGAGGCCGAAGAATAATTTGCATAAAACCGCAACATTGATTGAATTATTAATAAAATATATTTCACTTTAAAAGAAATCCGCCGAGACTAGTTTGACCGTATTGGTCCAAAGTTCATGTGAAAAAAGTTTCATGCGCGTATCGCAAAGATCCCAGGAGGAGATAGATTTTTACTGTTTTTCATATAATTCCAAATTCTGAGGGATCTAAAGATCAGAGGTCAAAAGTCAGAGCGTAAAAATTGTTCGGCATGAGGAGACCCATACGTGTATACAGGTTTCATGGCTGTACGTATAACAGAGCATGAGCTATACCTGTTCAAAGTTCGCACTTTCGAAGGCTTCCTACAGCGCCACCATTTGGCCGATTGCTGTAAAAAGTAATAGCACACGTCGCCACAGTAAGCTGAACACATTGATGTTTTTATTTTCATTTTCTCACTAAGTATGTAGGAGTAGAAAGGAACCGAAGTTTTTAGGAGAACTTGATATGACGGTTAGATATTGTCACTAGAAAAATATTGTTCCTTCGAAACAATAGTGGGCTCGCTTCAAGCCGGAAAACAATGGCTATAAAAGCACAAAATGTCAAGATCGCAGGCAGTGCTCTCTTTGACGTTACTGACGTCAAAGATTGGTCCATTTTGTTCCAAAAATGTGTTGTGCAAAAGTTGACCCGCTGGTGGCGCTATAACAGGCCAATGTGAGAAGGTTGGTATCTGTTCCTTGACCTATTGGGAATGTGCTTGCAAGATTTCACGCACATCCCAGGCTGTGTTCATGATTTGAGGTGTTTTTGGCTTTGGACACTTTATCGCTGCTTGCAGCTATATTTATTATTATTATTTTATAATTTTTTTGTGTGCACTTCATAGGCATGTTAGATAAAGGTCCTTAGATTGCGTGTAGAATGTTTCATGCAAATTGCAAAAAAAAATCCTAGAATAAAAATGGGTTTAAGCGTTTTACAAACTGCTCAAAATTATATAGCGCCCCCCTTTGGCCATTTGGGGTAAGATTGGTTTCAGTGATATTTGAACTAACCCTCTACACTATTTTGTCATGAAAATGTGACTTTGCATGTATGTTTTAGAGGCAGAAGAATAATTTGCATAAAAATGCAATATTGTTTGAATTATTTAAAAAAGCATGTTTCAATGTTAAAGAAATCCGATCTGACAGATCTTTAGATATCGGTCCAAAGTTCACGTAAAAAAAGTTTTGTGCACGTGACGCGAAAATTCCAGAATAAAAGCGGGTTTACGCGTTTTACAAACTGCTCAAAATGGCGGAAAATCAAAGGGCGGAGCTTACTTAACAACGACACAGATGTCTTCCGCTCGAGTCAAAGCACGCGTGTAACAAGTTGCATGTCTTCAAACAAAACGAGTCATGACTTATGCCCGTTTGAAGTTTGAATTTTCAAACGCTTCGTATAGCGCCCCCCTTTGGCCGATTGGAATAAAATTGGTTTCAGTGATACTTTGACTAACCCTCCACATCTTTGCCAAATGCCATGAACGTGTAACTTTGCATGTATGATTTAGAGGCCAAAGAATAATTTGCATAAAACCGCAATATTGATTAAATTATTAAAAAATTATATTTCACTTTAAAAAAAATCTGGTTGATCAATCTGACCGTATTGGTCCAAAGTTCATGTGAAAAAAGTTTCGTGCACTTGACGCGAAAATCCCAGGAGGAGATAGATTTTTACTGTTTTTCATATTATTCCGAATTGTGGGAGACCTAAAGGTCAGAGGTCAAAAGTTAGAGGGTAAAAGTTGTTCGGCATGAGGAGACGCATACGTGTATACAGGTTTCATGACTGTAACTCAAACACAGCATGAGCTATACCTGTTCAAAGTTCGCACTTTCGAAGGCTTCGTGCAGCGCCACCATTTGGCCGATTGCTATAAAAAATAATAGCGCACTTCGCCACTGTAAACTGAACACATTGATGTTTTTATTTTCATTTTCTCACTAAGTATGTAGGAGTAGAAAGGAACCGAAGTTCCCGTCTACTGTCTGACTGACTGATAGATAAATAATGACAATATCTAAAGTGTGCTCGCCTTATAGGCGAGCCCACAACTAGAAAAATATTGTTCCTTCGAAACAATTGTGGGCTCGCTTCAAGCCAGAAAATAATGGCTATAAAAGCACAAAATGTCAAGATCGCAGGCAGTGCTCTCTTTGACGTTACTGACGTCAAAGATTGGTCCATTTTGTTCCAAAAATGTGTTGTGCAAAAGTTGACCCGCTGGTGGCGCTATAACAGGCCAATGTGAGAAGGTTGGTATCTGTTCCTTGACCTATTGGGAATGTGCTTGCAAGATTTCACGCACATCCCAGGCTGTGTTCATGATTTGAGGTGTTTTTGGCTTTGGCCACTTTATCGCTGCTTGCAGCTATATTTATTATTATTATTTTATAATTCTTTTGTGTGCACTTCATAGGCATGTTAGATAAAGGTCCTTAGATTGCGTGTAGAATGTTTCATGCAAATTGCAAAAAAAATCCTAGAATAAAAACGGGTTTAAGCGTTTTACAAACTGCTCAAAATTATATAGTGCCCCCCTTTGGCCATTTGGGGTAAGATTGGTTTCAGTGATATTTGAACTAACCCTCTACACTATTTTGTCATGAAAATGTGACTTTGCATGTATGTTTTAGAGGCAGAAGAATAATTTGCATAAAAATGCAATATTGTTTGAATTATTTAAAAAAGCATGTTTCAATGTTAAAGAAATCCGATCTGACAGATCTTTAGATATCGGTCCAAAGTTCACGTAAAAAAAGTTTTGTGCACGTGACGCGAAAATTCCAGATTAAAAGCGGGTTTACGCGTTTTACAAACTGCTCAAAATGGCGGATAATTGAAGGGCGGAGCTTACTTAACAACGACACAGATGTCTTCCGCTTGAGTCAAAGCACGCGTGTAACAAGTTGCATGTCTTCAAACGAAACGAGTCATGACTTATGCCCGTTTGAAGTTTGAATTTTCAGACGCTTCGTATAGCGCCCCCCTTTGGCCGATTGGAATAAAATTGGTTTCAGTGATGCTTTGACTAACCCCCTACATCTTTGCCAAATGCCATGAACGTGTAACTTTGCATGTATGATTTAGAGGCAGAAGAATAATTTGCATAAAACCGCAATATTAATTGAATTATTAAAAAATTATGTTTTACTTTAAAAAAAATCTGGTTGATCAATCTGACCGTATTGGTCCAAAGTTCATGTGAAAAAAGTTTTGTGAACTTGACGCGAAAATCCCAGGAGGAGATAGATTTTTACTGTTTTTCATATTATTCCGAATTGTGGGAGACCTAAAGGTCAGAGGTCAAAAGTTAGAGGGTAAAAGTTGTTCGGCATGAGGAGACGCATAAGTGTATACAGGTTTCATGGCTGTATGTATAACACAGCATGAGCTATACCTGTTCAAAGATCGCACTTTCGAAGGCTTCCTACAGCGCCACCATTTGGCCGATTGCTATAAAAAATAATAGCACACTTCGCCACTGTAAACTGAACACATTGATGTTTTTATTTTCATTTTCTCACTAAGTATGTAGGAGTAGAAAGGAACCGAAGATCCCGTCTACTGATTGCCTGATAGATAAATAAATAATGACAATAACTAAAGTGTGCTCGCCTATAGGCGAGCCCACAACTAGAAAAATATTGTTCCTTCGAAACAATTGTGGGCTCGCTTCTAGCCAGAAAACAATGGCTATAAAAGTACAAAATGTCAAGATCGCAGGCAGTGCTCTCTTTGACGTTACTGACGTCAAAGATTGGTCCATTTTGTTCCAAAAATGTGTTGTGCAAAAGTTGACCCGCTGGTGGCGCTATAACAGGCCAATGTGAGAAGGTTGGTATCTGTTCCTTGACCTATTGGGAATGTGCTTGCAAGATTTCACGCACATCCCAGGCTGTGTTCATGATTTGAGGTGTTTTTGGCTTTGGACACTTTATCGCTGCTTGCAGCTATATTTATTATTATTATTTTATAATTTTTTTGTGTGCACTTCATAGGCATGTTAGATAAAGGTCCTTAGATTGCGTGTAGAATGTTTCATGCAAATTGCAAAAAAAATCCTAGAATAAAAACGGGTTTAAGCGTTTTACAAACTGCTCAAAATTATATAGCGCCCCCCTTTGGCCATTTGGGGTAAGATTGGTTTCAGTGATATTTGAACTAACCCTCTACAGTATTTCATCATGAAAATTTGACTTTGCATGTATGTTTTAGAGGCAGAAGAATAATTTGCATAAAACTGCAATATTCATTGAATTTATTTAAAAAAGCATGTTTCAATTTTAAAGAAATCCGATCTGACAGATCTTTAGATATCGGTCCAAAGTTCACGTAAAAAAAGTTTTGTGCACGTGGAGCGAAAATTCCAGAATAAAAGCGGGTTTACGTGTTTTACAAACTGCTCAAAATGGCGGAAAATCGAAGGGCGGAGCTTACTTAACAACGACACAGATGTCTTCCGCTTGAGTCAAAGCACGCGTGTAACAAGTTGCATGTCTTCAAATGAAACGAGTCATGACTTATGCCCGTTTGAAGTTTGAATTTTCAAACGCTTCGTATAGCGCCCCCCTTTGGCCGATTGGAATAAAATTGGTTTCAGTGATACTTTGACTAACCCTCCACATCTTTGCCAAAAGCCATGAACGTGTAACTTTGCATGTATGATTTAGAGGCCGAAGAATAATTTGCATAAAACCGCAATATTGATTGAATTATTAAAAAATTATATTTCACTTTAAAGTTGTACTATGTAACTTTTTTTATAAAACAAATCTTAAAATTCTCCTAACTATTAAATCACAAAAGTTTTAGAAGATCCGCGCCGTGAATTTCAGCCTGTAAAGCCTTCTCTATATGTAAACTGAGATCCTTGCCGTGGACCGGATCTCGCGCGAAAATTGCGTCATCATACTACCGGCCAATCACAGCGAGGGTTATACAACTGCCGGCCAATCACAGCGCATCTTGAAGTGGGGTCGCTATGGCAGCCATATTTGTTGTCGCCCGTTTGTACCATCCCTTCTCTAGGTAATTTCGACTACCAGGCAGGGTGAAGGAGTCCGTATCTCTGGAATTACTGAACGCACAGGAACAAGGGACCCCTTAAAAGATAGATCTCAGCGAGGTGGAGGCAGACGCGGGGGTCTGAAGGTACGAAAAACGGACGAAAGACGCGGACGCGACCGCGGTTTGCTATAGGGCTAATGACCACTAGTTGGGCAACTTACACAGTATGGCTTTAAAAGAAATCCGCCGAGACTAGTTTGACCGTATTGGTCCAAAGTTCATGTGAAAAAAGTTTCGTGCGCGTTATGCAAAAATCCCAGGAGGAGATAGATTTTTACTGTTTTTCATATAATTCCAAATTGTGGGAGACCTAAAGGTCAGAGGTCAAAAGTTAGAGGGTAAAAGTTGTTCGGCATGAGGAGACGCATAAGTGTATACAGGTTTCATGGCTGTACGTATAACACAGCATGAGCTATACCTGTTCAAAGATCGCACTTTCGAAGGCTTCCTACAGCGCCACCATTTGGCCGATTGCTGTAAAAAATAATAGCACACTTCGCCACTGTAAGCTGAACACATTGATGTTTTTATTTTCATTTTCTCACTAAGTATGTAGGAGTAGAAAGGAACCGAAGTTTTGAGGAGAACTTGATATGACGGTTAGATATTGTCACTAGAAAAATATTGTTCCTTCGAAACAATTGTGGGCTCGCTTCAAGCCAGAAAACAATGGCTATAAAAGCACAAAATGTCAAGATCGCAGGCAGTGCTCTCTTTGACGTTACTGACGTCAAAGATTGGTCCATTTTGTTCCAAAAATGTGTTATGCAAAAGTTGACCCGCTGGTGGCGCTATAACAGGCCAATGTGAGAAGGTTGGTATCTGTTCCTTGACCTATTGGGAATGTGCTTGCAAGATTTCACGCACATCCCAGGCTGTGTTCATGATTTGAGGTGTTTTTGGCTTTGGACACTTTATCGCTGCTTGCAGCTATATTTATTATTATTATTTTATAATTTTTTTGTGTGCACTTCATAGGCATGTTAGATAAAGGTCCTTAGATTGCGTGTAGAATGTTTCATGCAAATTGCAAAAAAAATCCTAGAATAAAAACGGGTTTAAGCGTTTTACAAACTGCTCAAAATTATATAGCGCCCCCCTTTGGCCATTTGGGGTAAGATTGGTTTCAGTGATATTTGAACTAACCCTCTACACTATTTTGTCATGAAAATGTGACATTGCATGTATGTTTTAGAGGCAGAAGAATAATTTGCATAAAAATGCAATATTGTTTGAATTATTTAAAAAAGCATGTTTCAATGTTAAAGAAATCCGATCTTACAGATCTTTAGATATCGGTCCAAAGTTCACGTAAAAAAGGTTTTGTGCACGTGACGCGAAAATTCCAGAATAAAAGCGGGTTTGCGCGTTTTACAAACTGCTCAAAATGGCGTAAAATCGAAGGGCGGAGCTTACTTAACAAAGACACAGATGTCTTCCGCTTGAGTCAAAGCATGCGTGTAACAAGTTGCATGTCTTCAAACGAAACGAGTCATGACTTGTGCCCGTTTGAAGTTTGAATTTTCAGACGCTTCGTATAGCGCCCCCCTTTGGCCGATTGGAATAAAATTGGTTTCAGTGATACTTTGACTAACCCTCCACATCTTTGCCAAATGCCATGAACGTGTAACTTTGCATGTATGATTTAGAGGCCGAAGAATAATTTGCATAAAACCGCAATATTGATTGAATTATTAAAAAATTATATTTCACTTTAAAAGAAATCTGGTTGATCAATCTGACCGTATTGGTCCAAAGTTCATGTGAAAAAAGTTTCGTGCGCGTAACGAAAAAAACCCAGGAGGAGATAGATTTTTACTGTTTTTCATATAATTCCAAATTGTGGGAGATCTAAAGGTCAAAGGTCAAAAGTCAGAGCGTAAAAGTTGTTTGGCATGAGGAGACGCATACGTGTATACAGGTTTCATGGCTTTACCTCAAACACAGCATGAGCTATACCTGTTCAAAGTTCGCACTTTCGAAGGCTTCCTACAGCGCCACCATTTGGCCGATTGCTGTAAAAAGTAATAGCACACGTCGCCACAGTAAGCTGAACACATTGATGTTTTTATTTTCATTTTCTCACTAAGTATGTAGGAGTAGAAAGGAACCGAAGTTTTTTGATACTTGCACTGACTGCCTGCCTAGTATAGAAATAATGACAATATCTAAAGTGTGCTCGCCTTATAGGCGAGCCCACAATTATGCCTACATGTCCTCATTGGCTAAGGGCTCCTCATTGGCCCTTAGCCAATGAGGAGCAGCGTTCTTGGTGACATCACCACGAACAAGTGCGACCTGATATAAATAACATGTGGGCTCGAGACCAGTATGTTATAACAGAACTTTATAGACCACTTTATAGACCAAAGTTATTCTCCTCAAAACATTTACAGACAGTACAAAGGCAGGACCCTTAGCCAATGAGGAGCAGCCAAAGGGTAGATCTTTGTGCCCATACATGGTGTTCCATGCGAGCCCACACTGTTTCGTAGGAATAGTATTTCTAGTTAGGAATGATGTCAATGGTTTGTGTTGTGTGACGTCAGACCAGAGCTCTGGTAAACCTATAAAAAAGATGTGATCCAGTTTTAAAACATCACATTTAGTCTAGGTACAACCAAGAGAATTTCTTACCAACATTGTGTGGGTGACAGAGAGGCAGCAATATATAGAGACATAGAGGGGGAGAAAGAGATTGACAGAGAATAAATGAAAACCAAGTCTTTCCGGCCTAAAGAAACGCCTTCCAATTTACAGTCCAAGTAGCAGAAGCGATGTCCATGAACCAACCTTCCAAGACACGGGTGTCCTGTTCTTCTCTGGCCACCCTCCATAAAAACATGAACAGGAGCCACAACAACCTCTGTTGTCAAATGATGAGCAATGGACAGGTCCCCTCATCTTCCTGTCAGACAATCACCAGCTGTTTAACCAGACAGAAACAAGGAGACAAAGACAACCCAAGATCTTGCGAGGACAACGCAGCCAGGAGAAGTATAGAAACATTTGCTGACTTACACAGGAAAGAAAACCTCTCATGTGATAAGAGTTTAAACCAGCAAGTTCACATACAGCATGTCCATACTGGAGAAAAACCTTTCCAGTGTAAACAGTGTGACAAGGGTTTCAGTGAGTTAGGGACTCTGAAGAGGCACCAGCGTGTCCACAGTGGAGAGAAGTCCTTCATCTGTAAACAGTGTGACAAGGGTTTCAGTCAGTCAAGTGACCTGAAAAGGCACCAGCGTATCCACAGTGGAGAGAAACCCTTTGTGTGTAAACAGTGTGACAAGGGTTTCAGTCAGTCAAGTGACCTGAAAAGGCACCAGCGTATCCACAGTGGAGAAAAACCCTTTGTGTGTAAACAGTGTGACAAGGGTTTCAGCGTGTTAGGTCACCTGAAGACACACCAGCGTGTCCATAGTGGAGAAAAACCCTTCGTTTGTAAACAGTGTGACAAGGGTCACACACACACACACACACACACACACACACACACACACACACACACACACACACACACACACACACACACACACACACTCATAGTGTGCACACACAGGTGACGGCACTCAAGGCAATCAGCCGAGCAAGGGAAGGGAGGGGCAGATGCGTGTGTGTCTCTCACACACACACACACACACACACACACACACACACACACACACACACACACACACACACACACACACACACACACACACACACACACACACACACACTCATACACAGCTGCACCCCTTCCTTGCATTCTGATTTTCATTGCGGGTCTGGCAGAACCAGGTGACCTGGTCTAGTTACAATTGCCCCATATCTTGACCAGTAGGTACAATTCTCTCATTTGCAAATCCCGCCCCATTCTGCCCTGTTACTATGGTGGTACAGATGACCCTGGGCAGATTGTTTTTATAGTGGCAGTGAATGGGGGGAGAGGGTATTTTCATTGCCTCATTATTGCAATTTAAAGTACCAAAGGAAAAAACATCTAGGTGATATTAATAAAAAGGGAAGACAAAGGTACAGTAGTTACATTGCAAAACAGGGGGTTTCCCCCGAAAATATATGTTTTAATTGTTTAATCCCAGTGGGACAGAATCACCATTGCAGATTCTTTTATATTGGAAGTGGATGGGGAAAAAAGATTGTTCATAGCCTCATTACAGCAATATAAAGTACCAAAAAAAACACATCTACGTGATATTAATAAAAAGGGAAGAAAAAAGTACAGTAGTTACATAGCAAAACAGTAGTTTTCCCCCGAAAATATATGTTTTAATTAGTTTAATCCTCTGGATCAGAGAGAGGAGAGTAATAGAAAGAGAAAGCGCAGTGCATCTTGGGTAGGAAAATGACAACCAGATTATAGTTCTACTCACATAATAGGCTGGCTTTCGTAATTCTGCCCATTTAAAATATATGTACCCAATCGTAACTCTTAGTTACATTGATAAGGTCCATGTGAACTAGTCTGTTGAAGCTTATTCATTATAATGAGCGAAATCGCTATCACCTCGCGCGGCCGTACTGCACGCACGCCGTGTCGCGCAGAGCGGACCGTTGTTGAAAGCCTAAAGCAACATTCTCCACTGCACAAACTCCACCCCCGATAGCAAAAAGTGAATGATTTTTTCTGGTTGGCCAGTCAGGGAGTCTCAGGGACCAATCAGAAGGCTGACAAACGGTGAATTCTGCCTGTAGACAAATCGTGATTCTTCATATTTATGCCATATTGCCCACTCTTAAAAATAGTTACAGTATATCAGCATGCCCATATATACACGCCTAGGTGTGAAGGCCACATAGCGGCCCAAACGGATGAATTGCATCTGTTAGATGCGCAAATCTATTTCATTGTGGGCTCGCTGAAAGGCCAACAAAACATTATAGGTCAAGTGTATTCTCCTAAAAAAATGTCCGACAGTACCATAACACATTATGCTTACATGTCATTGGCTAAGGGCTCCTCATTGGCCCTTAGCCAATGAGGAGCAGCGTTCTTGGTGACATCACCACCAACAAGTGCGACCTGATATAAATAACATGTGGGCTCGAGACCAGTATGTTATAACAAAACTTTATAGACCATTTTATTGACCAAAGTTATTCTCCTCAAAACATTTACCGACAGTACAAAGGCAGGGCCCTTAGCCAGTGAGGAGCAGCCAAAGGGTAGATCTTTGTGCCCATACATGGTGTTCCATGCGAGTCCACACTGTTTCGTAGGAATAGTATTTCTAGTTAGGAATGATGTCAATGGTTTGTGTTGTGTGACGTCAGACCAGAGCTCTGGTAAACCTATAAAAAAGATGTGATCCAGTTTTAAACATCACATTTAGTCATCCAAGAGAATTTCTTACCAACATTGTGTGAGTGACAGAGAGGCAGCAATCTATAGAGACATAGAGGGGGAGAAAGAGATTGACAGCGAATAAATGAAAACCAAGTCTTTCCGGCCTAAAGAAACGCCTTCCAATTTACAGTCCAAGTAGCAGAAGCGATGTCCATGAACCAATCTTCCAAGACACGGGTGTCCTGTTCTTCTCTGGCCACCCTCCATAAAAACATGAACAGGAGCCACAACAACCTCTGTTGTCAAATGATGAGCAATGGACAGGTCCCCTCATCTTCCTGTCAGACAATCACCAGCTGTTTAACCAGACAGAAACAAGGAGACAAAGACAACCCAAGATCTTGCGAGGACAACGCAGCCAGGAGAAGTATAGAAACATTTGCTGACTTACACAGGAAAGAAAACCTCTCATGTGATAAGAGTTTAAACCAGCAAGTTCACATACAGCATGTCCATACTGGAGAAAACCCTTTCCAGTGTAAACAGTGTTACAAGGATTTAAGTGGGTTAGGGACTCTGAAGAGGCACCAGCGTGTCCACAGTGGAGAGAAGTCCTTCATCTGTAAACAGTGTGACAAGGGTTTCAGTCAGTCAAGTGACCTGAAAAGGCACCAGCGTATCCACAGTGGAGAGAAACCCTTTATGTGTAAACAGTGTGACAAGGGTTTCAGTCAGTCAAGTGACCTGAAAAGGCACCAGCGTATCCACAGTGGAGAAAAACCCTTTGTGTGTAAACAGTGTGACAAGGGTTTCAGCGTGTTAGGTCACCTGAAGACACACCAGCGTGTCCATAGTGGAGAAAAACCCTTCGTTTGTAAACAGTGTGACAAGGGTTTCAGTGTTTTAGGTCACCTGAAGACACATCAGCGTGTCCATACTGGAGAAAAACCCTTTGTGTGTAAACAGTGTGACAAGGGTTTCAGTGACTTAAGTCACCTGAAGAGACACCAACATGTCCACAGTGGAGAAAAACCCTTTGTGTGTAAACAGTGTGACAAGGGTTTCAGTAGGTTAGGTCACCTGAAGACACAAGCGTGTCCACACCACCTAAGAGCTTCAATCCATTACATATTCTGATGACAAACCATCATCTATCTCCACACTTCACCAACAGGGTTGTCCACCAGATGGCGCTGGCCATGCTTAAAGATCATGTAAACTGGAAATGTAGATTACTAGAAGTTTGCGGCAAAAGTCTACTCTAGAGTTCAGGCCGCTGCGCGGCAACTCACCGCCATGTTGCGGCAGCGTGGTGTGTAATGGTCAAATATGGAGATCATATGTATGTAGAATACACATCATATTTTTCTGTAGGCAAGTTTAGAGGATGTAATAGTAGTGGATAACATGACATAAGAGTTTAATAGAGTATTGAGAAATTACAGATGTAACAATGCAACAGGATTAGGTCAATGAGGTCAGGAGGAAGAGGCTGACTGTCTTTCAGCAAGAACTGGACTGGGACAAAAGATTTGACAGTAACAATTAATTGCCTATCAAATCAAGTCTGTGACCCCTGAATAGAGATGAATCTACAGCGCATTGCCCTGTTTGCAGTGTCTGTGGATTGGACAATCTAGGTGAAGTGAATGAATAGGCTCTCCCCTAATCCTGCTGTCCGGAGGCGGAAAAACGGAAGCGGACATGCAGTCTGGACACTGACTATGTGTAACGGCTGGGCTTCAAACCTGGGCCTCCCGCGTGACAGTCCAATATGCGATCATGCCTACTACATTTTTGGAGGTAAAAAAAAAATGTTTGAAAAACATAAAAAAAAAAAAAAAAGTTTTGAAAAAAGAAAATGTTTTTGAAAAAGAAAAATGTTTAAAAAAAAAGCTTTGAAAAAAAAAGTTTTGAAAAAAAAAAGTTTTGAAAAAGTATTGGTGATGCGATGACGTGGTGTATAATGTTTGTTGTATAATGTTTGTTGTATAATGTTTGTTTAACCTTTTGTATTCCTATTTTTACAATCGCCTCATATCTTGACCAGTAGGTACAATTCTCTCATTTGCAAATCCCGCCCCATTATGCCCTGTTACTATGGTGGTACAGATGACCCTGGGCAGATTGTTTTTATAGTGGCAGTGAATGGGGGGAGAGGGTATTTTCATTGCCTCATTATTGCAATTTAAAGTACCAAAGGAAAAAACATCTAGGTGATATTAATAAAAAGGGAAGACAAAGGTACAGTAGTTACATTGCAAAACAGGGGGTTTCCCCCGAAAATATATGTTTTAATTGTTTAATCCCAGTGGGACAGAATCACCATTGCAGATTCTTTTATATTGGAAGTGGATGGGGAAAAAAGATTGTTCATAGCCTCATTACAGCAATATAAAGTACCAAAAAAAACACATCTACGTGATATTAATAAAAAGGGAAGAAAAAAGTACAGTAGTTACATAGCAAAACAGTAGTTTTCCCCCGAAAATATATGTTTTAATTAGTTTAATCCTCTGGATCAGAGAGAGGAGAGTAATAGAAAGAGAAAGCGCAGTGCATCTTGGGTAGGAAAATGACAACCAGATTATAGTTCTACTCACATAATAGGCTGGCTTTCGTAATTCTGCCCATTTAAAATATATGTACCCAATCGTAACTCTTAGTTACATTGATAAGGTCCATGTGAACTAGTCTGTTGAAGCTTATTCATTATAATGAGCGAAATCGCTATCACCTCGCGCGGCCGTACTGCACGCACGCCGTGTCGCGCAGAGCGGACCGTTGTTGAAAGCCTAAAGTAACATTCTCCACTGCACAAACTCCACCCCCGATAGCAAAAAGTGAATGATTTTTTCTGGTTGGCCAGTCAGGGAGTCTCAGGGACCAATCAGAAGGCTGACAAACGGTGAATTCTGCCTGTAGACAAATCGTGATTCTTCATATTTATGCCATATTGCCCACTCTTAAAAATAGTTACAGTATATCAGCATGCCCATATATACACGCCTAGGTGTGAAGGCCACATAGCGGCCCAAACGGATGAATTGCATCTGTTAGATGCGCAAATCTATTTCATTGTGGGCTCGCTGAAAGGCCAACAAAACATTATAGGTCAAGTGTATTCTCCTAAAAAAATGTCCGACAGTACCATAACACATTATGCTTACATGTCATTGGCTAAGGGCTCCTCATTGGCCCTTAGCCAATGAGGAGCAGCGTTCTTGGTGACATCACCACCAACAAGTGCGACCTGATATAAATAACATGTGGTCTCGAGACCAGTATGTTATAACAAAACCTTATAGACCATTTTATAGAACAAAGTTATTCTCCTCAAACATTTACCGACAGTACAAAGGCAGGGCCCTTAGCCAATGAGGAGCAGCCAAAGGGTAGATCTTTGTGCCCATACATGGTGTTCCATGCGAGCGCACACTGTTTCGTAGGAATAGTATTTCTAGTTAGGAATGATGTCAATGGTTTGTGTTGTGTGACGTCAGAGCAGAGCTCTGGTCAACCTATAAAAAAGATGTGATCCAGTTTTTAAACATCACATTTAGTCATCCAAGAGAATTTCTTACCAACATTGTGTCAGTGACAGAGAGGCAGCAATCTATAGAGACATAGAGGGGGAGAAAGAGATTGACAGCGAATAAATGAAAACCAAGTCTTTCCGGCCTAAAGAAACGCCTTCCAATTTACAGTCCAAGTAGCAGAAGCGATGTCCATGAACCAATCTTCCAAGACACGGGTGTCCTGTTCTTCTCTGGCCACCCTCCATAAAAACATGAACAGGAGCCACAACAACCTCTGTTGTCAAATGATGAGCAATGGACAGGTCCCCTCATCTTCCTGTCAGACAATCACCAGCTGTTTAACCAGACAGAAACAAGGAGACAAAGACAACCCAAGATCTTGCGAGGACAACGCAGCCAGGAGAAGTATAGAAACATTTGCTGACTTACACAGGAAAGAAAACCTCTCATGTGATAAGAGTTTAAACCAGCAAGTTCACATACAGCATGTCCATACTGGAGAAAACCCTTTCCAGTGTAAACAGTGTTACAAGGATTTAAGTGGGTTAGGGACTCTGAAGAGGCACCAGCGTGTCCACAGTGGAGAGAAGTCCTTCATCTGTAAACAGTGTGACAAGGGTTTCAGTCAGTCAAGTGACCTGAAAAGGCACCAGCGTATCCACAGTGGAGAGAAACCCTTTATGTGTAAACAGTGTGACAAGGGTTTCAGTCAGTCAAGTGACCTGAAAAGGCACCAGCGTATCCACAGTGGAGAAAAACCCTTTGTGTGTAAACAGTGTGACAAGGGTTTCAGCGTGTTAGGTCACCTGAAGACACACCAGCGTGTCCATAGTGGAGAAAAACCCTTCGTTTGTAAACAGTGTGACAAGGGTTTCAGTGTTTTAGGTCACCTGAAGACACATCAGCGTGTCCATAGTGGAGAAAGACCCTTTGTGTGTAAACAGTGTGACAAGGGTTTCAGTGACTTAAGTCACCTGAAGAGACACCAACATGTCCACAGTGGAGAAAAACCCTTTGTGTGTAAACAGTGTGACAAGGGTTTCAGTAGGTTAGGTCACCTGAAGACACAAGCGTGTCCACACCACCTAAGAGCTTCAATCCATTACATATTCTGATGACAAACCATCATCTATCTCCACACTTCACCAACAGGGTTGTCCACCAGATGGCGCTGGCCATGCTTAAAGATCATGTAAACTGGAAATGTAGATTACTAGAAGTTTGCGGCAAAAGTCTACTCTAGAGTTCAGGCCGCTGCGCGGCCCTCACCGCCATGTTGCGGCAGCGTGTACAGTCGGTCATTTTTTTTAGGAGAATCAACTTGACCTATAAAGTTTTGGTATAACATACTGGTCTCACCTTTCAGCGAGCCCACAATGACATATTGGTCTCGAGCCAACGTGTTGTTATTTACATCAGGTCGTACTTGTTGGTGATGATGAACGCTGCTCCTCATTGGTTAAGAGCCCTGCCTTTGTACTGCCGGACATTTTTTGGAGGAGAATCTTCTTTTGTGTATCATCGTCCTTGATGATTGGTTGACGATAAACTTGACCTATAAAGATTTGGTATAAGGGGTGTAAGGTATAGCATAACATACTGATATAACATACTGGTCTCGAGCAAACGTGTTGTTGGAATTTATATAAGGTAGCACTTGTTGGTGATGATGTCACCTAGAACGCTGCTCTTCATTGGCCAAGGGCCCTGCCTTTGTACTTGTAGGTAAAATATTTTTTGCAGAGAATAAACTTGACCTATAAAGTATTGGTATAACATACTGGTCTCGCTTTTCAGCGAGCCCACAAATAGAAATACAAATTTTAAGTGTGGTTGCCGGAGGGGGAAAAGGGTGACATCACAATATCAGGGTATATATACGGGGAAATCGTGATGTCTGAATGGCTGAAAGGATACATCAGATGATGAGTTAAAAACACCAAGAACAATAGGCGTTTTTACTCATGATCTGATGTTGCCGCAGGGCAACCACACCAATTAGAAAGATGCATTGGAAGTTGCAAGTGTGGTTGCCGTTTTTCTCCCAATACTTCAATGGGAAAACCCTTCTAGAAAAAGGTTACATCAGATGATGAGAAAGCTAGACAAGAACTACAGTCTGACCGTATATATTCCTTGATATTATGATCTCATTCTCTGATTGGCAACCACAGCCAATCAGATAGGGGGAAAAGGATGACATCACAATATCAAGGTATCGTGGCTCATGTCCACGTTCGTCTCTCTCTCTCTCACTGATGTGATTGGTTGGTTGAGTTAATTGTGGAGGTCACAGACTGACGCACAGGGAATGGGACTGGCCCCCCGGAGACAATGCAAACTAGATCACTGTGATGATGATGATGATGATGATGATGATGATGATGATGATGATGATGGAGACGATGACATTATGACTTAAAGAGGTGGTGCCATAGTTTTGTACCTTTTCTGGTTTTCATGTGTCTAGGAGGTTGACAGTACTTCGTTAGACCCCCTGGTGTGGTTGTTATGAGCAATTATGCATTCTCTTTTTATTTGGGTTTTTTTAGCTGGAGGATGCCACCTGCTGGGTCAGATGTGCCGTTCCAAAAACACCCATACTTATTACATCACACAATCAACTCCTCCCCTAATTAACATTCACCCAACACTGTGGGGTGTGGCTAACTTCAGCTGGGTCACCACCCACCATGACAACCAGGCATACTTAATGAACTGGGGGTGTGGCCACATAAAAACATTATTTTAACTCTTTCTGTACACTTTTTTGGAAAAAATCTTCCTCCTAGTATAATCATAATAGTTGATAATCATGTTTTAGAGGGGGAATAAATCATGGCACCCGCACTTTAAAAACTAAACCACCACCATCAAAAGAGACTGGCTGCATTCATTTATTTCCATTGTAGAAGTCAGATGGAGATGGAATCCACATTGGCAGAGGTGTCAATTGGGTATGGCAAGGTATGGCAGCAGCATACCTTGGCTAAAGGGGAAAAGGGCATGCGTGCAAGACACCAGCCATGTTGCTGAACAGACGCCACTGGCCTGAAAGGAGACAGCAAAAGATTGCTGCTATTTGTTTCAAGAAGCTTTATACCCTGTAAATGTAACATGTACAGTATATAACAACACAATGTGACATAGCTCTGTTTACACAATGATGTACCCCCCCAACTGTATACATGTTCCCCAACTGTTTTTATTGTATTTTGACACTGCTTTGGCAATGTAGACGTATGTTTTCTCATGCCAATAAAGCTCATTTGAATTGAACTGAAATTGAAAGTAGTGGATGCAACAAAAGATGAACTCTATACAAAATTTGTATAGACAAAGTACAAAGTTGCACATTGCACCCAATGCACATTTAATATGCATTGGGTGCAATGTGCAACTTTGTTTTCTCACTCAACTGTAAACAAACTAACATACAGTATAAGTGTATGAGTATCAGCATTATAGGACATTTGAATACAAAATTGTTAAAATTGTCAAATAGTATGTAAAAAAATCGCACCCGTGCGAAGTGAGCGGTGCAAAAATATTTAGGGAGTATGATATACTGTGGACTTTGATTTTCAAGCCTTTTCTTCGCAATGTACCTACATCGCTTACTTACAGTCACAATGTGATGTGTTCACGTAGCATACAGAAATGTGAACTTATCGACCTTCCTAACCCAACAACAACAACAAATAGGCCTACAGTATATGGTCACTTATGGCATGATGACAGCATCCTACATGTAGGCTACAGTACATCCAATTTGCCGAAGTCAAGGCTTCAAAACTGAACTCCACAAAGCAATGGATGACGTCATGGGTAGATCTGTCGTCAGCGTAACAGATATAAAAGCAGCAGTCAAACCAACACAGGTAATTTCTCCAAAAGCGGATCACAATTGTCTGGTATCGCACGAGCAGCGAGCACCACATAAAGGGGGAAATGGCCGCCACCATGATTGACACAGAAGGAGCCCCAGCGCCAAAGGTTGTCCCACCAAAGGTCATCCCCTTCTTCCCGACATTTCAAAGTTATTGGCAATGGGAGATCAGTTGTACCAAAAGGGGCACTATATCAAAGCTATAGATGATGATAAACTTTATTTCAGACACAGAGGTCCATAAAACATGCATACAAAAAAAACAAACAAACATTACAGAGGTATACAGTTCCAGACTGTTTTCATTCAATTAAAAAATATATAAACTTTGCCTCCAGTGTTTCCAGAAGCATGAAGTGAACCTTGTATCACTCTGAGTGATCTCTGTCAAAGACCTGATTAATACATTATTTGATTCCTTAAGTCTACACATAAATTTGAACATAAAATTCCTGAGTACAGCATTGAACGTTTGTACATTGTTAGTCACAAACATTTCACTTAGAAAGCTATTCCATGGGATTAATGCTCAAGGTGGATGACAAGGACTGCCTCGCTGCGCGATCTAAATGTTTCCTGAAGATGGGGGATCCATAAAATGCTTTAAGGGACGCTGAGGCATTTCTTAAACATGACAAGACATTTTACAAGGGATTGTACTGTAAGGCAGAGGCACTGTGCACCATGGGGGATTTTGAGTCTGCACTGGCTGTTTACCATAGGGGGCTGCGTCCAAATGTGGCCAACTTCAGACTCGGCATCCAGAGGAAACTTTGGAAAGGACTGTGCGGGGGAAACCTACCAGTGTTATTCATCACCTGAAGAAAGACAAAGAATACCTGGAGAAGTGGGACCTAAGGACCTAAGGAGAGACCCAAGGAGAGACCCACCTGAGGAAGAGGACCTAAGGAGAGACCAAACTGTTGATGGTGCCTGATTTCCTGGAGCTCTTCATGTCTGAATCTGAGTACTGGTACTACAGTGTTACAAGATACCGGTACCTAAAGATTCGAATACATGATAGTGCATTCTAATGACCCTGAAAGGTCATGTTCAGATACTTTGAAGACAAAGTCATTCGAAATGACAAGTCTGGCATGTGGCAAAGTGTTATTTATGTTGGGACGATATTTGATGTCCCGATATTTGATGTCCCTATACTGTATTTTCGCTCCCATGAAGTGTCCAGGATATAGAGTTGGTTAGGCGTGGTAAAGCTTGTACTTCAATCTACATGATAATTATAAGCTGTTTATTTATATTCTTTAAATTTCAAAATTGTCTTGAGCTGGATATATTTATAATACATGAAAATAAACCACACTTTTAGACAGGGCCCTGTGATTTGATTTGATTTGATTTGATTTTATTCAGCACATTTTAAAATACAAAAAATATTTCTCAGAAATAGCAAACAATTAAAGTGCTAGGAGGAGGCAAGAAGCCCAAAGGGCTTATACGAGGCCTCTACCTATACATCAAACATATGAAATAACATGTATTGCAAATACATGTTATTTGTTATACACATACTTACATATATGCATACAACATATAATACATACATATAAAGATACATACATATACATACAAAAATAATTAAAACCTGATAGAAAAAGAAAAAAAAAACAATATCTAAAAATCCATAACAAGATTATTGGTTAACCAGTACAACCCTCAATTTATTCTTATATACATTCAATGATGAGAGTTGTATACCCTACAGGGTAGTACCTCTGTATTTTAGGGAAAATTGACCTTGACTAGTGTGGTAAAAAGGGGGGTGAAGGTCTGTTGCCTGTCTGGTGTTATAATTGTGAATTTGGGAATTTGTTTGAAAGTAATTACTAAAAGCTTTTGGAATGGAGTTGGGGGTATATTTGATCTTATAAATAAAATTGCATATTTGATAGGTGTTGATCTGGAAGATAGTGAAAAGTTTTAACTTATTAAAAAGTGGAGTAGAGTGGTCAAGTCGTTTTGAATGAGTAGCAGTTCTGACAAATCTTTTCTGAAGTAGATAAATATTATGGAGATATGAATCATATGTACTTGCCCAGACAATATTGCAGTATGTTAAGTGAGGATAAATCAAGCTATAATATAAAGTAAGTAGACATTTTTGATTTATCAAACTACTAATTTTCCTGATGACACCGAGTGATCTAGCCACTTTATTACTAACAAGATTGATGTGTTCTTTCCAGTTGATTTTATCGTCAACTAGAACTCCTAAGAATTTGACAGAGGTAAATTGTGTTATCTCAGTATCATTTATAATAATTTTACAATCATCTTTACAATACTTTTTGTTGCCAGCAAAAAGAATAAAATTAGTTTTTTTCACATTTAGGGATAGCTTATTTGCTTGGAACCATTTGGAAATGTGCTCCATGCCTTTGTTGGCCTCTGAAATCAGGGAATGGAAGTCAGAGTGTGTAATGATCAGATTAGTGTCATCAGCAAAAATTATAGGAAATAACTTGGAGCATACAGAAGGTAAATCATTAATATAGATAAGAAATAATAAAGGACCCAAAATCGAACCCTGGGGGACTCCAGACAATACTGTTTCCCTACCTGATATACTATACCATTTACTGAAACATATTGTTCCCGATCAAGAACATAACTCTGAAGCCATTTAAAAGTGTTCCTGTGAAAACCATAGTGATTCAATTTTCTTAAAAGTATATCAAAATGAACTGTATCAAATGCCTTGGACAGATCCAGAAATATACCCAAAGCAAACTCATTATTATCCCTGGCTGTATATATTTGATCAACAAGCTGTAATAATGCCATGTATGAGGAATGTTTCCTTCTGAAACCGTACTGATGTTCATAAAGTATTTTTTGATTTTCCAGATGTAAAAAAATGCGTTTATAGACAAGTTTTTCCAAGACCTTTGAAAAACAGGGCAAAATTGATATAGGGCGATAGTTTGTAAAGCAACTAGGGTCTCCAGACTTAAAAAGAGGAATTATTTTAGCAACTTTCATACCGGAAGGAACTATACCATGCTCCATGGATTTAGCACAGATGTACATTAGTGGTGTTAAAATAAAAGGGCTAATCTCTTTGACCAAAGAAGCACTGATTTCATCATGCCCTGCTGCAGAATCTTTATGGTCAACTATAATTTCTAGTACCTCAGAGGCTCTAGGTGGCGTAAACTGCTCAACAGCAGGAAAACAACCAGACAGGTAATCAAGTGGACTTTGCTCAATGTCCTTAATTTGGCTTGACAGTGAAGCACCCACCTTGACAAAAAAATCATTGAAACCACTTGAGATATCATACGGATCCTTCAAAACCTTACTTTCACTCACAAAATGTGAAGGGAATGTAGAGGTAGCCTTCTTTCTATTAAGAAGTTGGTTGATGATATTCCAGGTTGAACGGATATTGTTAGCAGATTCTTGGAATTTTTGGGTAAAATATGTTTTCTTAGTTATACGGAGTAAATGTGTAAATTTATTTTTATATGCTTTATATTTGACAGAGTTTATTTGTGATGGATTAGATAAATATTTCTTATATAACTTGTTTTTTTTAATTGATGATTTCTTTAATCCTTTGGTAAACCAGGGTTTACTGTACTCTTTATCCATCTCTTTTTTACGTTTTACCAGGGGGAAGCTCTCACAAAATACCGTTTTGAGAGTCTCCATGAAAATGTTGTAAGCTATTTCCACATTAGGCTCCTTAAGTACATTTTCCCAAGTAACATCACCAATCAAGGCTTTGAAGCGTTCCGTATTTCTTTTGTTTAAGACTCTACATTTATATTCACCAGATGGCTGCTTGTGTGCATTTGTACAAGTAAACTGAAATATTGGAAAATGGTCTGAGGTGTCGTTATAAAAGACACCACTCTGAATCACATGATCCAAGGAGTTCGTAAAAATGTTATCAATTAAAGTAGCCGAAGTAGGTGTTACTCTAGTAGGCCTATAGATTAAAGGATAGAAACTATTGGAATACATAGTATGAAGAAAATGAGCTGTTTGAGTGTGCTTCTCATTCATTAATAAATTCAGATTAAAATCACCATGCAGATAACATAATTTACCCTCCTTGGAGATCAGATCTAAAGTGACAGATAAAGCCTCAGAGAAGTTATCAGCGTCAGTATCAGGGGGACGATAAATACAACCAATAATCACATTTTTACCACCAAAATAGAAACAAGATGGGAGTTCCACAAAAACAGACTCTACATTAGCATGTTCCAGATGGCCTGCAAGGTCTTCTCTGTTGTTGAAATGAATATTTGCCTGTAAAAAGATGGACACACCACCTCCTACTCTATTTTCTCTATGAGAGTGAACACCATTATAGTTTTTTAATGTATAGAGGGATTCTAGTGCTTTGGTCAGCCAAGTTTCAGTAAGCGCAATAACTGGGAAGTTATATTTCAAGGTGGACAAAAAAGTATTCAATTTCTCATGGTTTTTTGGGAGACTATGTATATTGGTATGAAAAGAAGAAAAATAATTTTCGTTTGCGGGGAAGGCACTACAGAACGCATTAAATTGGCTCTCATTGTAATATACACATCTTTTAGAACCATTTAGGGCTTGATTTAGAAAATTGGAGTCAGCATCAAAGCCGCCATTGTAGCGCAAGTGATTTTCTTCAATAGTGTCAAAGGGGTTAAAAACAAGGTGCTCGAAATTACCCTGAGATCTATCCCCTAACATCAAATTAACAGATTCAATGTTAATATGACAATCTTGTGAAGACATAAAGAAATAAATAATTTAATACTTGAATTGTCACCAAGTGTTTTACCTCTCCTTGTCCAGATTTGTACAACTGCTTACTCAAACTTTTTCAGATCATCCAAATTCCTCACTACCACAACCTTAGCTTGCTCTGGGGACTGGCCATTCAATTTAATAAACACTTTACAATTTGCAGTCCAGGTTCCCTGGATCCTGCCTTTCTTTTTAAGGAATCTTGCTTTCCTAGCAATCTCACCATTCTTCTTTGTCAAGTGCTCATTCAGGTATACATTGGTTCCTTTTAGGAGAGACAGCCGCTGATACGAACGACCTACGGCCTGGTCGCGACCTAGGCCACGACCTGGAGGTCGTAGGTCCCGGTTCTGGAGGTCGTAGTTCGCGGTACATACTTGTTAGGTCGCGGCCGGTCTAGTTTCGCGACCCCCGGCCGTGGTTGCGCCACCTCGGTCGTCCCCGGGCCGTTGTTGCGCGATCGGGCCGTTGTTCAGCGACCTGGGAAGTCCGCGGTCGTATTTAAAAGGTCTTTTTGCAGAATATTCTAGAGCAGCAGCGCTATTCAACCTTTTGAAGCTTGTGATTGGCTGAACCGGAGGTAGGAAGCGCTCCATTGTAGTCACTTGGACCGCGCGAGGTGCACCAAAACCTATCCTTAACCCTAACCCCAACTCTAACTCTAACCCTAACCTTAACCCTAACCCCAACTCTAACCCTAACCCTAACCCTAACCCTAACCTGCCGACACTGAGTAGCTAACCTGCCGACGCTGTTGAAAACGAGCGCTCCTTCCCTTAGCAAGCGTAGAGTTTCTAAACTCGCGTCCCTTCCCTTAGCAAGCGTAGAGTTTCGATCGCGGCGCTCCTTCCCTTAGCAAGCGTAGAGTTTCTAAACTCGCGTCCCTTCCCTTAGCAAGCGTAGAGTTTCGATCGCGGACTTCCCAGGTCGCTGAATTACGACCGAGATCGCGCAAAACCTCCAGAACCGGGACCTACGACCTCCAGGTCGTGGCCTAGGTCGCGACCAGGCCGTAGGTCGTTTGTATCAGCGGCTCTTGCTGCCTTTTAGATTCTCCATCTTGTGTTTCCTGCTGAAGAACCTCAGGATCACAGATGGATTTTCCATTTGTTTGGCTTGTCTTGATAGCCCCTCCACATCGCTTTGCTTCCTGCGAGGCAGGGGATGACAAGCTTCAATGCTATCCTTGTCTATTTTAATGTCCTTAGATTTGAGAAAAGCCACCACCTCCTCTTCTGCTGTGACCTTCTCCTCCTCACTAGGCTCCATGTCATGACCCGTGGCCTGGGCAGCTGCCTTGGCATAGGTCTTTGGTTTAATATTCAGTCCTGAGACAATAATATCATTAAGTCTCGAGTACTGTTCTAAATCATCAATTCTATTTTCTAGTGTGATAATTTTTTCATTTTGTTCAGCATTCCGGGCTTTCAACTGAGCCATCTCTTTCACAAGGCCATTTATGACTTCTTGTTGGTTTGATAGTTTATCCATAGTATTTGAGAGTAGACAAATAGTCTCCTTCAATTCATTCACATCCACATTTAGTTGTTTCAGAGTCATTTTGACCTGGATGGTAGCTGATCTCCACTGGGCTGGTTAGCTGAGCTGCTCACTGACCTGTGCCTCGATGGTAGCTGGTCACCACTGGGCTGGTTAGCAGAGCTGCTCTCTGGCCTGTGCCTCGATGGTAGCTGGTCACCACTGGGCTGGTTAGCAGAGCTGCTCTCTGGCCTGTGCCTCGATGGTAGCTGGTCACCACTGGGCTGGTCAGCAGAGCTGCTCTCTGGCCTGTGCCTCGATGGTAGCTGGTCACCACTGGGCTGGTTAGCAGAGCTGCTCACTGACCTGTGCCTCGATGGTAGCTGGTCACCACTGGGCTGGTTAGCAGAGCTGCTCTCTGGCCTGTGCCTCGATGGTAGCTGGTCACCACTGGGCTGGTTAGCAGAGCTGCTCTCTGGCCTGTGCCTCGATGGTAGCTGGTCACCACTGGGCTGGTCAGCAGAGCTGCTCTCTGGCCTGTGCCTCTATGGTAGCTGGTCACCACTGGGCTGGTTAGCAGAACTGCTCACTGGCCTGTGCCTCGATGGTAGCTGGTCACCACTGGGCTGGTTAGCAGAGCTGCTCACTGGCCTGGGCCTGGATGGTAGCTGGTCTCCACTGGGCGGGTTAGCAGAGCTGCTCACTGGCCTGGGCCTGGATGGTAGCTGGTCTCCACTGGGCTGGTTAGCAGAGCTGCTCACTGGCCTGGGCCTGGATGGTAGCTGGTCTCCACTGGGCTGGTTAGCAGAGCTGCTCACTGGCCTGGGCCTGGATGGTAGCTGGTCTCCACTGGGCTGGTTAGCAGAGCTGCTCACTGGCCTGGGCCTGGATGGTAGCTGGTCTCCACTGGGCTGAATAGCCGAGCTGCTCCAGAGGCCCGGGCCTCTGTATCTAGCTGGCCTGGATTGCTGGGCATCCACTCGGGACCAAGGCCTAGCTAGTGCTGGTTGGCCTAATGGTAGCCAAACTGCAGCTTCTCCCTTCAATCCGCAGTTTCACTTTTGGTTACAAAAGTAAAGGAGAATAACTATATAAAGTACCTAAAAGTCCACAGGTAACCTTTTGGTTACTGAGATACTAAAGATTCCTTCAATTTTAAGACAGATATATCCACAGCTTTTTCACAGCACCTCAGCGTTGCCATTCTGCCGAGGTGTGGCCCCTCCTCCTCGCTTTGCTCGTCTCATGTCTGTAACTCTTCTTCAGGCAGCTGCTGCTTCTTCAGATGATCTTATCAACCGGAAATGTTGAAGTTGGATCCACAGGGATCCACAGGTTACTCCATTAAAGCGCTCTGTCTAGAGGTGTGGTTTGTTTTCATGTATTATAGATAAACATGACTCATACAATTTTGAAATTCAAGGTTAGCACCGCTCCATAATTTTTGATGACGTAATTTAGGCGGCCTAAACGCGTTCTAAGTCAGAGTTAACCAATCAGATCAACAGATCGACAGTACTGTATTTTCACTCCCATGAAGTGTCCAGGATATAAGGTTGGTTAGGCGTGGTAAAGCTCGTACTTCGATCTACATGATAATTATAAGCTGTTTATTTATATTCTTTAAATTTCAAAATTGTCTTGAGCTGGATATATTTATAATACATGAAAATAAACCACACTTTTAGACAGGGCCCTGTGATTAAAGCGCTCTGTCTAAAGGTGTGGTTTGTTTTCATGTATTATAGATAAATACATGACTCAAACAATTTTGAAATTCAAGGTTAGCACCGCTAATTTAGGCGGCCTAAACGCGTTCTAAGTCAGAGTTAACCAATCAGATCAACAGATCGACAGTACTGTATTTTCACTCCCATGAAGTGTCCAGGATATAAGGTTGGTTAGGCGTGGTAAAGCTCGTACATCGATCTACATGATAATTATAAGCTGTTTATTTATATTCTTTAAATTTCAAAATTGTCTTGAGCTGGATATATTTATAATACATGAAAATAAACCACACTTTTAGACAGGGCCCTGTGATTAAAGCGCTCTGTCTAAAGGTGTGGTTTGTTTCATGTATTATAGATAAATACATGACTCATACAATTTTGAAATTCAAGGTTAGCACCGCTCAATAATTTTTTATGACGTAATTTAGGCGGCCTAAACGCGCTCTAAGTCAGAGTTAACCAATCGGGTGCCTATGTGACTATGACATCATGGACAGATCAACAGAATCGAAGTGTTTCATTGGTCTAGCGGACTCATGTCATCATAATTTGTGACATCATTTGTGACATAATTTTTTTTAAGCGGTCTATAGGAGCGGTTTGCACCGCTCAAAAAAGAGGCAAACACTACAGTACACGCTCACAACGCCTCGTTCAGCTACTTTTAACAAAATGTATATGTGGAACCGAGTCAAACTAAATGTAATGCTTACAATTCCAAGTGCTTGTCAGGGTGGGGGGGTCCCCAGTTCAAATATGACTATTTTGGGGGGTGGTGGCCTGAAAGGTTTGGGAACCCTTGCTCTAGTAGGGCCTGTTTGGTCAGTTTCCAGGGCCAGGTACTGCTCATCATGACACTTTCTGTTGAATAATAACTGAGAGGGTGAAAAGGCCATGGAGGCCTGGGGAACCTTCACACTGCAAACAACTTAACATCCACCAATCAATCCACTGACCCCCATCTTCTGTTTGCTCAGAGTAGTAAGAGTTTCTTCTCCCAAGAGGAAGAAAGTTCTTCTTTCTATTTTTTAACCAATGAAAAAGATTGAATCTGTCAGTCAGTCAGTGTGTGTGTGTGTGTGTGTGTGTGTGTGTGTGTGTGTGTGTGTGTGTGTGTGTGTGTGTGTGTGTGTGTGTGTGTGTGTGTGTGTGTGTGTGTGTGTGTGTGTGTGTGTGTGTCTGTCTGTCTGTCTGTCTGTCTATCTATGAAGAATATGCATGTTTAGGTTGTTTTTGGACATTTGTAGGGATTTTGTTAGGGAAAGTTTAAGTAACTACAAACTACAGTAAATGACAAAGTTGTACCATGCCTGTCTCCCGTCCCGGACCAAAGCAAGCATATTCTATGCAGACTAAAAGGCTCTAAGTACCCCAGCCAGCCCAGCACACCTCCGCAGCAGACAGACGCTGCAGACTCCGCTGTCAATCCGTCCCTCTGTGTATCGCAGCATTCAATTAGTCCTGCCCCTGTGTCACATCAATGTGTCTCATGCCTTTTCATGTCCCTGTGTGGCCGTCTCTGTTGTCCTTGAGGCGCGCTGGCTCCTCCAGAAGCCCAGTCAGAGCTAGGGGTTTCCATGACTATCACTTTACCATAGCACAGGATAAGGGCCAGTGGTGGGGAAAGGACTCACATTTTGGAGTGGTGCTCCTGGAAGGAGCTAAGCTCCAATATCTGGCTTTGTCCAAAGTTTGTTTTACCCTCAGGGTCACATTGGCCAAGCTTTGTGGGACTGAAATGAACTCATAAATAGTACCCATAGACTTCACACTAGGTGTGATTTTGTACTTAAAGTATCAATACTAATGTAAAATAAAAGTCCTGTATTCAAAAAGTAAAAGTACAAAAGTATTGGCATCAAAATGTAGTTAAAGTACCAAAAGTAAAAGTATGCAGAATGTCCTGTTTCACAAGTTGTCATCATTTGAAAATAGCCAATCTACAAGCTCATTCGCAAGGATTGTGAGCTTGTAGATCGTCTATTTTCAAATGGTAACCTATAGCTGAAGTTTTCAAAGAATTGGAGTGGAGTAAAAGCATAATCTTTGCCCTCTGAGATGTAGTGGAGTAGAAATAAAAGTACTGGAAATTTTAAATACTCCAGTAAAGTACAACTACTTCAAAAGTGTACTTAATAAGTACAGTAGTTAAGTAAATGCACATAGTTACTTTCCACCACTGTGACTATCCTTTTACAAAGTACAGGATAAGGGCCCAACTATCCTTTGGTGAGTGGCTTTAACCTCTTTCGGACCATGGAGCTTTAGACCAGAATTAAGGAGGGACCTTTCTGGACCGCAGGTACTTAGCTCCATTTTAGTTCCAGGGCAAAGTTCCTAAAAGGCCCTGCTCTTGAAGAAGTTCTAAACCCTCTCAAATGACTGGACCTATATTGCATAATAATTGGTCAGTTGCTAGTGTTAGGTCTCACTTTTGGTGAGAAATGTTACACATTGTGCAAAATAATAATTTTAGATGTCCATGACAGAAGTAGTGACATAAAGTGGTTGTTTCTAGATTGTTGTTTTAGTACATTAAGACACGTTAAGCTGTATCCTTAAGATATGTTTTCTGCCTTTGTTGATACAGTAGGACTAGGTCACAGTATATAGAGACAGGATTCACAGGAAACAGGGTAAGACAGTATACTGTACTATAGGGAGTTTGACATGCAGCAAAAAAAAAAATCAGTGCCCGCAAATCTAACCCAGGACTCGCTGTCAGGCATCAGAACAGGGGTGTCAATTGGGTATGGCAGGGGTATCCAGCCCAAGAAACCGTAGAAACCTGTGTAAAAAACTGACAAAACTCTTTTTTTCAGACATTGTGAAAATAGCAGATCTACATGTTCATGAGCATGTAGATCTGCTATTTTCACGATAGAACCGTGTTATACAAAATGTAATGCGGCATTTTCCATGAGGACTCCCATCTTTGCCATACCCTAGCTTTTGCTGAACTGACGCCACTGCATCAGAACCAATGTGGTACATACAGTGCCCAAAGCCATTTCCTTGGCTTCAATGGAAAGGAAATTTGTCTTTGGTTAATTCTTTGCAGTAGATGTCTGAGAGAAAGTCTTAGGGCATGGTCACACATATGAAGGGGTGTAGTCAACGTATGGTTTTCATGTTATCCTCTTGAACTCAATTTTCTCTTTCCTCTGGCTGAGCTCCGGGCCAGTGTAACAGTTAGATGGGAGTCGAACCTATGACCTATGCTGAGGCGTCAAACGGGTCTAGTTGTGATCCACCTCCTCCAACAAGACTGATTGACTTAAGAAGGAAACGAAATCCGCCAAAGAACTTTTCGAGTCATTGAAGTGTTCCAGGGGACTAGATCTTTAAAAGAGCCCTTCACCCATTTTCGACCGTATTGTCATATAATTGGTCCTCACTAAGATGGCACAATTTCCACCTGCTCACCCTGCGTCTCATTCGTGGGCTTTGGAAAGTTCCGACACCTGCCCACCAATGACATCACTGCCTTTCACGTCATGGAACGCTGAAATTGTTTTACCCCGCGACAACTTTGTAACAAATAAACGATTACACCCATTGAATGTTCCACGTGTTAGTGTTTATTCAAGCGATAGTGGATGTCGCTGGTCTCAGGACAGTGTTAGTTCTTGCACATAGAGAGACATTCCATTCCAGAGGCAGGTTGGCCCCACAGCCTGCTGGGTAGAGCAGGAGTAACAGATGGTTGCTGGAGCTCCATGTCTCTCTCTCTCCCTCTCTCCCTCTCCTCACAATAGCCCCACTGCAGTTCTCATGGCAACAGTATCTGCCAAGTCTGAAGGATTGGATTTTCTGCAGGACATATGAGCTGCTCAGCACTATACGGCCCTGGTGGACGCACAGCTTCAGCCTGTCCGTCTTTTACACCTTCATCTCCTCCTCCTCCCCCTCCCACTCCCACTCTCTCTACCTCTGCATCAGTGTTGGTTTCGTCGACTAAAACCATGACGCAAAAATGTTCGTCGACTACACCTTTTTCCACTGACGAAAACTAAATCAAAACTAAAGCTGTGACCACTAAAACTAATACTAAATATGTTAAAGGAGGGACTAGTGGAGAAGAGATCCAGTAGAACTAAAAGACAACAAGTCATTTTGTGTTTGGTTGTGCTCGGGTGTTGTGCTCTGAAAATTGCAGATCTACAAGCTCAAGAGATTGTAGATCAGCTATTTTCAGCATGCAACTATAGTGTAAAATCTGCCATTACAACGCCATCATGCAAGGCCTGACAAAATGCATTTTGGTTGACAAAATCAACTGTAGATTTACACAATGAGTTTTGAGCTTTATTACTATTTACTGTAGGCCTACTAGCTCACCATAAGTCACAATATCCCATGAAAGTCCGCGGGGCATCTTGGAAATGTGGGAGGTGACCTGACCATAGGCTCGAGCCCCACACAGAAGTCTCAGATCTACTCAGAGTCATTCGATGAGAGTTGTGTCATGACTCATCTCTGTTCACTTCATGGGGCCAGGTCTTCTACATACACATCTATTGACAAATAGTGACAAGCGAGTTACATGTCACATCATGAACCACGTGACAGGTGCTGTTTCTGACCCCACATTGGCAGAACTCTAAGGCTCTGGGCCTACTGTGTAGCGGTCGAGTCGGTGGTCACCTCCCACATTCCCAA